>NC_067479.1:37827523-38134690 GCF_947179515.1 Apodemus sylvaticus | reverse complement strand
ATCCATCCCTTTGTGTCCTGATAGTGTCTCTCACTTCCCACGTCTCTCATACCTTCTGAGGTTTCCTGTTTCCATTCTTTCTGCTTGCCCTCAGGGCTTTAGTCCTGTTTCCCCTCCACTCCAACATCATGGTCCCCTCTTTTCCTCCCGGTTGCCTTTTCCACCCAAGTCTCTCCCTCTCTCTCCCCACTATTGTGATTGCTTTCTTCTTCTTCCTAAGTGGGATTGAAGCTGCTTCACTTGGGCCTTCTGTTTGCTAGCTTCTTGAGTTCTGTGGATTGTATCCTGGGAATTCTGTACTTTTTTGGCTAGTATCTAGTTATTAATGAGTACATACCATGCATGTCCTTTTGGGTCTTAGTTACCTCACTCAGGATGATATTTTCTAGTTTCAGCCATTTGCCTGCCAAACACTTGATGCCCTCATCCTTAACAGCTGAATAATATTCTATTGTGTAAATGAACCACATTTTCTGTATTCATTCTTCTGTTGTGGAATGTCTGTGTTGTTTCTAGCTTCTGGCAATCACAATCAAAGCCTCTATAAACTACAAACACCATGTGCCCCTGTGGCATGGTGAAACATCTTTTGGGTATATGCCCAAGAGTCATTTTGATATATTTAAAAATAGTTTTTAAAGATAAGTACATTGTTAATACCAAGGTAATATAATATTTTTCATAGAACATTTATTAAATATAAATATCTATATTAAAAAAGTAAAATTTCTATGTTTTGAAGAGTTTTACAAAGAACCTAAAAACTTGGATATATTTTAATCTTTAGAATGTACTATACATGTCAATCAATCTTACCAGTAAAGTGCCCTTCCATTGCTATACCTTTTCCTATATTACCATGTAATCCAATGTTTGATAATCTTGCCAACCAGATAATTTCATGTAACTGTTGTATTGACTATTTTAGAAAGACAGTCTTATAATGAATCTCTTTGATTGATATTACTATACCTTTCACATCTGTTTCACATCTATGTATATAAATATTTATCTAAATATATTTGCTTAAGTATTTGTTAGTTTAAATTTTATAGTCAATGGTTGTGTAAAACACTGATTTCATGAAACTTAAAAATATTCTTTTTATTTCCTAAAATTTTCTTTACTCTTGAGTTAAGATAAAGTTCATGTAAGAGAGATTGAGTGTAAATCTTGGGTAGAGGCTTATGGAATATTGTGCCATATTTCATGAATGTATATAGAATTTTTGGTATGATAAAAGTGCCAGATGCTAGCCTATAAAATAATATTCTGTGGAAATAGCTATTTTATTCATATTTTCAGAATATTTCATTTTAAATGTTTTATTTTATTTTTTTATTTTATACTTTCTCCACTTCTCTTTCTTTGCTCCCCCAGTATCTTCTCATACATTCCTCCTTGCTCTCCTTAACATTCATGGTCTGTTTTACCGTGAATTGTTATTGCATTCATATTTGTATTCATATATTTATATTCCTAAATATAACCTACTCAATATGTTACTCATACATATGTTCTCAGGGCTGACAACTTGGTATTGGATAACCAATTGGTGTCTTGTTTCCTGGAAGTTGCCTGTAATTGTTTGTGTAGTGCTAAAGACTTCAGATTTCCTCTGTACCATTGGTGGTTCAA
This sequence comes from Apodemus sylvaticus, assembly GCF_947179515.1. Taxonomy (NCBI): domain Eukaryota; kingdom Metazoa; phylum Chordata; class Mammalia; order Rodentia; family Muridae; genus Apodemus; species Apodemus sylvaticus. The sequence goes on along the minus strand of NC_067479.1, from coordinate 38,133,052 downwards.
TTGCTGTAATTGATGTTGTTTCATGCTTCAACGGTCAAGTTTTTGAGACTTTATGGATGACACAACCTCACAGAAAAAGGCATCTTTTGTGTTCCTCTTCTGCAATGTTCTGTGACCCTTGGGTACTAGAGGGTTTTATAGATTTATCTATTGGAAATAACTCCCACAAGTTTGCAGTTTAATACATTGAGCTCTCATAATGACTTTGGCCTTGTGCAAAAAGAAGTTTCCTTAATGAAGGGTAAGCTACACTTATCTGTGAGGCAAGGTTAAAGTTTTCTTAGGAGTTATGCTGTGCTATGTTCATGGCTTCAGTAGACTTGAGTATTTGGTAGGTTTCCAATACCAGGCATCATTAGCTCCTTCTTGTGCTGATTTTAAGTACAATTAGCGAGCTAGTTGGTTGCCATACAACCAAGGTATGTATGTTACTGCTACAATATTAGATTTATGATGTCAAGATGGTCTATGCTGTTTCTCAAGGAAAGTTTTATGCCTGTTCCAGATTGGATATGTCTAAGCCCTGTACCCAAAAAGCATGGTGTCTGCAGCTAAGATTAGTTTATCTCCTTAAGAATTGTCTCTGACCTCATAAGTTTTAATAAATTGATAGAATCATAAACATACCCAAGAGGTGGGAATTTCAATTCCCTCTAAGGATGTTTTCTTTGTGAGTAATTAATTTAGAAGAAGCAATCTGAGACCTGAGCTATTTAAGAAAGACAGCTAAGAAATCCAGAAGAGGAAGCTAGTAATGCATCATTCCAATTTTGTCGCTGCTTCAGTTTCTGTCACCAGGTTTTTGCCTTGAATTCTTACCTAGACTTACCTTGATAATGGGACTGTGCTCTGTAACCTAAAATAAATCTGTCTCTCCTATTTTATTTTTGATCAGTGTTTTATCACAGCCATAAGAAATAAACTATGCCCAATCTATTATTTAAGTATAGAGAGAGTTTGTCTTTACAATCAGGAATGTTTTATAGCCTTTGTATATTTTTCAAATAAAGACTGCATTTAGAATTTCAGTCCTTTAGACAGCAAAATCCTTGTCTGTGAAGGTGTGATTTATCACTTTGATACAGAAACTGGTGACCCTTGTGGTTGAATTATGGAAAAGCTGGAAGAAGCTAAGGAGGAGGAAGATCCTATAGGAATACCAACAGTCTCAACTAGCCTAGACCCCGAGATTGTTCAGACACTAAGCCAACAACCAGGCAGCATATACCAACTGCTATGAGGCCCCTGACACAGATACAACAGAGGAATGCCTAGCCTGGGCTCAGTCACAGAAGATACACCTAACTCTCAAGAGATTTGTGGCCCCAGGAAGTATAGAGGTCTGGTGAGTTTGGATTAGGGATGTCCTCTTGGAGTCAGGGAAGGACAAATGGGTTGTGGAACAGCCCCCAGGGGGGTCTAAAGACTGGAGTATAAAAAATGCTTAAAGAATAATTTTTAAAAAATTAAGTAACATTGAAAAACAATTGAAATACATGTGTTATCCAAATCTATATTTTTAGATGGATGATACAGCCTATCAGGTTAAGGCACTCACCACCAAGTCTAGTGACCTGAGTTCAATATCTAGAACCCACATTACCAAGAGGGAGAATACTTGTAAGTTGACTTTTGTCATATGCATATTTGATTTATAATACGGACACCTGCATGCCTACAACAGATAAACTTAAATTCTTAATTTATTAAAAATACATATAAACAATGATCTAGAGGAACATGAAAAAATATTTATTATAAAATGGTATATTATATTCAATTTTCTATAAATAATGTAGACATGTTTTGTTAAAATCAATCTGTTAGTACTGATTGCATTGGTAAGTGCATTAGTGAGAATTTGTGTTGATACAACAAATACATGAGATCAGGGCACTTCGAAGAGGAAGGATTTATTATGGTTCATGGTTCATATTGTTTTATTTTACTGTTTCTTGTTATGTTGAAACAGAATATCATGGTGATCAGGACTTGGCCGGGAGGAACGTGATTATTTCATTGAAACATGGAAGCAAAGTGGCATAAAGAGGCTTACTATTTATTAAGACTCTGTAAGTCATATTACACCAACCTTTGTCTTCCCATCAAGCTCCACAATTCAGTAACAAAGCCTTGCTGTAAGTTCATTAACAATTAATCCTTTAATAATTCAAAGAATTAGGGTTTATTTACCATCCAAGAAAGTGTAATCATTCAGGAGTCCAACCTGGGATACTTTGATTGGGGATATTTCACATCTAAGCTCAATGGAAAAGATCAGATAAATGAAAGTTTAAAAAAAAGAAGAAAGAATGTTTCCTGACATTCAGTTACTAAAATTTATGGATTCTCACAGAAGGGTTCTTTGCTTATAAGAATAAGGTAGTTTCTGCCTCTTAGTAGATGCTAGTTAAGGACATTCCTCCTTCTAAATTTTCATCTGCTTGTAAATAGAATAATTTCATGAAAAGAGGGTTTTGCTTTTATTAAAAATGTAATTCACAGTTTTGTTAATGTTGTTCTAAATATGCCAATATCACTCTGTTTTAACTCTTTTGATACACTTTATTGGTTTATAAGTATCTAAATGTACATCTCAAATCATTTGTATTCTGTATGTAGAACTCTTATGTCACTCTTTTTAGTATCATCCCATACATATTTATGATTTTCCACTTTATCTTAAAAGCTTTTTTTCTATTAAAATTTTTATTGGATGTGAATTTTTAAGTGACTACATAGGGATAGTACATTTTGGGGCGTTGTACTTTTTTCTATATGTCTCAAAATATCTGAAAAACCAATAATTTAAAATATCCACGTTTTGTATGTGTCAAACAGTATAAATTTTACTCTCGTATTTACTTGGAAATTATTGTAACTACTTTTTGAATATTTGACTATAGCATAGATTTGTTTAGGAGGTGCTGTAATCCTTGAGTTTGTGGTGATTTATCATATTTCAAAGGTTATCAAATATTTATTCGGGTATATATATTGAAAATATTTTTGATTCTGCCAAAATTACATAAAGATATATTTATGTAATGCATTTGAGCATACAAATCCATAACTTCTCTCTTCATGCTCTCTTATTATTTTTATTTGTATTTATTGTTGTTATTTATTCTATATATTTTTATTTATATTTCAAATGATTTCCCCTTTTCAGGCCCCCCCCATTCCCCGAAAGTCACATAAGCCCCCTTCCCTCCCCCTGTTCTCTCATCCACACCTTCCCACTTCCTTGTTCTGGTTTTGCCTTATACTACTACACTGAGTCTTTGCAGAACCAGGGGCCACTTCTCCGTTGTTCTTGTACCTCATTTGATGTGTGAATTATGTTTGGGTATTCCAATTTTCTAGGCTAATATCCACTTATTAGTGAATGTATACCATGATTGATCTTTTGAGACTGGGTTACCTCACTTAGTATGATGTTCTCCAACTCCATCCATTTGTCTAAGATTTTCATGAATTCATTGTTTCTAATAGCTGAATAGTACTCCATTGTGTATATATACCACATTTTTTTGCATCCATTCTTCCGTTGGGGGATACCTGGGTTCTTCCCAGCTTTTGGCTATTATAAATAGGGCTGCTATGAACATAGTGGAGCAATTATCCTTATTACATGCTGGGGAATGCTCTGGGTATATGCCCAGGAGTGGTATAGCAGGATCCTCCAGAAGTGACGTGCCCAGTTTTCTGAGGAACCACCAGACTGATTTCCAGAGTGGTTGTACCAGTTTGCAACCCCACCAGCAGTGGAGGAGTGTTCCTCTTTCTCGACATACTCTCCAACACCTGCTGTCTCCTGAGTTTTTAACCTTAGCCATTCTGACTGGTGTGAGGTGAAATATCAGGGTTGTGACCGATTATAAGATGTATTTTGGAGAAGGTACCATGAGGAGCTGAGAAAAATGTATATTCTTTTGCTTTTGGATGAAACCCACATGGTCATTTCATTGGATGCTGAAAAAGCATTCAACAAAATTCAGCATCCTTTCGTGCTTAAAATCTTGGAAAGAACAGGAATTCAAGGCCCATACCTAAACATAATAAAAGCACTATACAGCAAATCGGTAGCCAGCATCAAACTAAATGGAGAGAAACTTGAAGCAGTCCCACTAAAATCAGGGACTAGACAGGGCTGCCCCCTTTCTCCTTATCTTTTCAATATTGTACTTGAGGTACTAGCTCAGGCAATTAGACAACATAAGGAGGTCAAATACAAATTGCAAAGGAAGAAGTCAAGCTATCATTATTTGCAGATGATATGATAGTCTACCTAAGAAACCCAAAAAAACTCCACTAGAGAACTCCAACAGCTGATAAACAACTTCAGCAAAGTGGCTGGTTATAAAATCAACTCAAGGAAATCAGTATCCTTTCTATACTCAAAGGATAAGCAGGCTGAGAAAGAAATTAGGGAAATGACACCCTTCACAATAGCCACAAACAGTATAAAGTACCTTGGGGTGACTCTTATCAAACATGTAAAAGATCTGTATGACAAGAACTTCAAGACTCTGAAGAAGGAAATGGAAGAAGACCTTCAAAAAATGGAAAAATCTCGCATGTTCATGGATCAGCAGAATTAAGATAGTTTATTGTTATTATTAATCATCTTCTATGCCAATTAATGTTGCCCATACATATGTGAACTTGTGGCTTTAAAATAAAGCATCATAACCTAACAGTAGTCTCATATGCAAAGGAAAGTGATCCTCCTTCCATCTTTAAACATCTAGTTCTCTGAGCTTTGGATGTTAGGAAGTTGATAACTGATCTATAGCAGGACACTAAGACTAATTTTTACTTTGTACCTTAACTAATTATGATTTTCTGCACTAACTACTTCCTACTGCAGAAAGAAGACATAAAATTTTAGAGCAGTATAAATTTTTGGGAATATGTATGAATATTTAGGATGAAGGCTGTTATTATAATTAATGAATTTCTCTGAAATATAAATTGATATATTTGCCTACATTTCTGATGAGCAAATTAATTTTCCATTGTGTTGCTTTCATTCATCTTTTCAAATATTATTTTTATGAATTATAATCAGTCATCAAAGTTTACAAAATAAGGAACTTTGATACTAAATTAAAAGTGTTCATTTAAAATAGGTACATCTTTTGGAATGAAGTCAAAAGTTTGTAAGTCTAAAAGAGATGCTAAAACAAATAAAAAGATATCCAACCAAAAACCAAAAACACCTATATTTTTTGTGTGTGTATTCACATGTGCATGTGTGTACTTTTGCTCCCTCTTTCTCCTCATAGAGTTCAAACTTAATATTTTAAACATAATTAATAAAATGGATATTAGATATGCATATGATAATAATTTTCAGATTGACTTAATTTTATGTCAACTACTTTGATAAAGTTGTATATCAGCTGTAGGTGTTCTCTGGTAGAATTTTGGGGGTCACATATATATATATTATCATTGAGTTCTTTCTAATTTGTATCATTTCTAATTTGTATTGTATTTTATCAAAGACTCTGTCAGCATCTAATAAGGTTTGTAATCACTGATAAGTAGATATTAGCCAAAAAAGTTCAGAAGAGCCATGTTAAAACTCACAGAGCATAGTCAGCCTAACAAGAAGGAAGGCCCAAGTGTGGATACTTAATTACACTTGGAAGGGGGTACAAAATAATCACTGGAGGAAGATGTAGGAAGAGTCCTGGGTGGGAGAGGGGAGGGGGAGGAAGAGGGAGAAAATGGCAGGATACGGTATAGGGAAGGCAGAAGAGAAACCCAAAAGACCAGGAAAATGAATGGAAATATTCAGTAGTATTCGGTGGAAGACAGGGAACCACTAAGAAGTCCCAGACATGTGATTCACATACCAGGGATGTGAGAGGCTCCCAGGTCCCAATGGGGATGACCTTAGCAGAAATGAAATGCCCAACATTCGGAATATGGAACCTGAAGAGACCAGCTCCAGAATATATACATAGTCCCACTTAAGGGATAGGACCACATTCTCATCTCAAAATTTTTGACACATAATTGTTCCTGTCTAAAGGAAATGCTGGGACAAAAATGGATCAGAGTTTAAAGGAAAGTTCATCCAAAATCTGCCCCAAATTGGGATCCATACCATATGGAGACACCAAACCCCTATACTATTGCTGATGCCAAGATGTGCTTGCAGACAGGAGCCTGATATGACTGATCTCTGAAAGGCTCTACCTGACCCAGATTGACACAGATGTAGATACTTAAAGCCAAACACTGGACTGAGCCTGACTACCCCTATGGAAGAGTTAGGGGAAGGACTGAAGGAGCTGAGGGGCATTGCAATCCCACAAGAAGAACAACAGTATCACCTAACAGGACCCCTCAGAGCTCCCAGAGACTAAGTCACCAATATAAGGGTATACACAGGCTGGTCTGTTGCCCCCACTATCTATATAGCCAAGGACTTCCTTGTCTGGCATCAGTAGGGGAATGTGCTTGGTTCTGTGGAGGCCTTATGCCCAAGAGAATGGGATGCTAGAGGAACAACTTTGGAGGGGGGGATGAGGAAGTACCCTCTTAGAGGTGAAAGGAATGGGGAATGGGGAATGGGGTGGGGTGCTCATGGAGGTAGAAGCAGAAAGTAGATAACATCAAAATGTAAATAAGTGAAATAATTAATAAATAATATCAATGATAAAAAACAGTTTCCAAACTGAAAAGCAAAATGAGGAAAAAAGGAAGATACAATATGTGAAAAATAGTGTTTTATTCTTCCTTTGAATATGTACATGAAATTTTATTTCTATAACTTAAATCAAATTTTCCTATATTATATAAATGTATTTTGAGCTTTAAGAGGCCATACATAAAATCACTTTCAGTGCTAAAATTATTAAAGGTTCAATATTACTTTCTCAATTGCAATTTTATGGGTTTCATTCCTTTCTATGCTAATTGGAAATGACAAATCTAGTGAAGAAATGTATAATGATGTGAAAAAGAAGGCCTGAGACACTATCATATTAAAAATGACTCAAGTTGTCAATCATGTCAAAAAAGATAAAGATCCTTTTAGATATTCAACAGTGAAGAAAATATATGTTCAAGGTATTACTATGTAACAATGGCTAAGTCATATTTTTGCACAGAAATTTAAAACTGACACTACTAAATAAATTTCCCATATTGGGGGGTTTTAGAGGATGGTATTTCTGAGTTAGCAATTCATCCACTGATGTTGAAAATTAAAATGATCGACTTTATTTGTGAAAATTTGAAAAATTCTCAAGAGTTTGTTGCTCAAACAATCATAAACATACGACTGTTTCATAAAACAGGGAAGCATATTCACGGTAGTTAGTCATAGGTGGCCTAAAATAGTCGCTTCAACACAAATGGAGTGAAGGTCATTTTAATCTTGGTTGAGCTGAATGTAGGAAATGTACTGGAAAAATTATTAGTGTAGGGAATATATTTGTTGTTATTCTAAAGGGTATGAAAGGATTAAGAACCAACGCAAGTCCATATTCATACAGCCAAACATTGCATGGCACTCGAGGACCCCAATGGGGTAAGCACAAGGACTGAAGGAGCTGAAGGGTTTGCAACCCCATAAGAAGAACAACAATATCAACCAAGAAGACACTCCAAAGCTCTTAGGGACTAAACCACCAACCTAAGAATACACATGCATGTGTAGCAGAAGCCTTATTGAGAATCAAGGGAAGGAGAGCCCCTTGTTTCTGTAGAGGATGCAGGGTAAGGGAATGCTAGGGTGCTGAAGCGGGAGTGAGTGGGTGGGTGGGTCGGGGACCACCCTCATAGAGGTAGAAGGAGGAAGGGATGGGAGTTTGTGGAGGGGAAACTTGGAAGGTGAATAGTATTTGAAATGTCAATAAATAAAATAACCAATAAAATTAAACAAAAAAGTAAAAGAAAAAAGATTGTGTTATGGTTTAATTTTTGATTGGTAGATATACTAGACGATATTCACATTTGGAAAGAGATGATAGACTTAACTTGAAAACGTGAGATACTTTGGAGAGGAATGTAGAAGAGGATGGCATGAAAAGCAAGTTTCTGAGTGCAAAATGGGAGAAGAGTAAAGAGAAGTCTGTGAGTGTGGAAGAGAAATGATTCCAAGGAAGACCATGAGCAAAGGGAGACACCAAAATGTGGGCATACAGTATAGAACCCAAGAGTTCCTCTCTGGTCCATTTTTAACAGTTTATTTAGATACAGTTCCTTATTGGCTTAATAATACAGTCTTATTTTTCCATATGCATTATATTTTCTTCTGTTGTGAAGACTAAGATGGATAGCAGCTTCTCAGTTAATCACAATTGTGAAATGGTTTACTAGCCATCTTAATAGAACTCTCCAGTTTGCAAAGGATAAAAGAAATCATCAGTAAGTCAAAGAGGAGGGTCAAATGTCCCAACCATTCTCTTCAGTTTAACTTGGACTGTGGTCAGACAAAACTATATTATCTATTTATAGTGAGACATGAAACACTCACAGACAACATGTTTAGAAAGTGTATTTATTGATCAAAGATAAGTCGAAAAGAACAAAGTAGCCAGTAATCCACTATATGCCATTCATTAATGCTGCCTAATCTTTGTCCCTGCATTTATTTTAGACAGGACAAATTTGGAGTAAAAAGTTTTGGCAATGGGTTGGTGTCCTTATTTCTCCACTGGAAGTTCTGCCTAGCTACAGGAGGTGGCCACTTCAGCTTTCATATCCTAATGTCATGCACCTAGTCTAGCAGCATATAAATGGACTCCTGAGAGCCTCGTTCATCCCAGGTCTCTGGCGCATTCTAGAGATTCCCTCCCATTTCCAGCCTTACTCTCAGCAGCTGTAAATTTTCATTCATCCTCTTGGCCCTCTGGCTCATTCTTCTGTCTCTTCCCACAGCTGATCTTACACCCAGCCATTGCTTTCTTAGTACTCTCTCCAACCCAGTTCCCTCCCTCATTCCACATCAAAGACAGCAGAGACTCAGAGAATGGACAACAATAACCAGCCCAACTGAAGACCCTTCTAAGTGGCAAGCACCAATCCCTGACACTATTAATGATACTGTTATGCTTGCAGACAGGAGCCTCCCATAACTGTTCTCTAGGAGACTCTGCCCAGCCACTGACTGAAACAGATGCAGATATCCACAGACAAACATTGGACAGAGGTTGGAGACTCTTATGGAAGAATTGGGGGAATGATTGAATGCTCTGAAGAAATACCACCCAAGACCATCAGAGCCAATTTCCCTGAACCCTTGGGAGATCTCTGAGACTGAGTCACCAACCAAAGAGCATAGATCCATGTGTAGGTACCTATGCAGCCCAATGGAGCTGCTTTGTCTGGCCTCACAGGGAGAGGCTGCTCCTAAACCTGAGATGTCCCGGTGGGGGCAGGGTAATACCCAGTGTTGGGGTGGAGGAGCAACCCTTTCAGAGGAGGGAGGATAGGGGTTTGGAGAGAGACTTTGAGGACACGGGGGGTGGGTGGGGGGGGCGGGGGGGCAGCCATTGAAATTAAAAAGAAAAGAGAACAAAAGAAAAGGAGAGAAAAGGAAAGGAATGGAAAGAAAAGAAAAGAGAAAGAAAAAGAAAAAGAAAAAGAAAAGGAAAAAGAAAAAGAAAAAGAAAAAGGAAAAGAAATCTGTCCAAAGTGGATAAAATCAGAACTGTATATGTAGATGTGTGTGTGTGTGTGTGTGTGTGTGTGTGTCTATGTGTGATATAAAAAGCTTTCCTTACCTGCTCTACAACCAACAGTTCCCAAAAAGATTTCCTATAGTTATTATTACAGAAACTACAGAAAAGATGGGAGAACCATCAGATCAGTCAAGGTTATGGGACTGTCTGAAGTATTCAGTGCTTTTATGTGAATGGTACCACATGAACAGAACCTCGGTTTGTTCAGCTCTAAACACTATAATTGCTAAGAAAATCCTCACAAACCTCTGCCTCCTACCTGGGTTAATTGCCAAGAGTGCACAAATCAGATATCCCCATACATAAAATTAAAACACTGCAATGTATATTTGGAAATACTTAGACAGAAAGAAATTTTAAAAGATACATTTATTAATAGTAATTTATGACAAAAATCTCACTTGTATTTAAACTAAAATTTAAAATATTTAAAACAAATTTATATATAAATAAAGGGTATATTTTATTTAAGTACCTGTATTCATACCACATTTTGCTTTTTGTGATGGAAACATATTAAAGACTTAAATCATTTCAGTTTAGATGCTTTCTGCATTTCATAACTTTGTCTCCTTAAATGCATTTTACATTTTTGTACTTAGTACATTCAACTTGTTAATTCTCATATGTAACAAATTAGACAAAACTATTCTGTTGTATGACACAGCAAAAAGGAAGCAGGAAAACTGAAGATTTTAGTCTTCTTTCAAATATCAGTACCACAAACTCTGCTAGGAAAAATGATTTTGTCTTTACCTTCCATTATATACAATCTGTAATGAATATTATGGTGTGCTATTAGTTTGTAGCGTTATTACTTTTATTCCAAAAACACTTTCTTGCTATTTACTTATTAGATTACAGACCTCAATGATATTCCATAAAAAGGAATTCAATAATCTCTTGTGTTGGATGAATTGTCGAGTTTTATCTAGGAATATAAAAATACCATGAGGAGAAATTTTTTATTAATAATTGTTCCTATTCATTATCAAACTTTTTACACATTGAGCAAATGTTTCCATAATTTAATACATTTTAAATTTCATCTTAATTGGCACATATAAACTCCAAAAACATGTTAACTGAAAGAATCCAGATCCAAAAATTATGCTACATTGTATCTTTTCTATATAATTTCATTTCTATAAGTAGTTTGAACATTTAAATCTTTGAAAGTATAAATTCAAGTTAGATGTATTGTGCTTTATGGGTAATAGAGAAAAATATGACTCCAAATATTTTGTGAGGTGGTTAATTAATTTAAAATAATTCTGAAACTAAGAATTTTTGAAACCTGTGAAACAATCAAATATTTTCCTTAGATGATAAGTCACTTAATTTGTAAACAACAAGTTAACACCTCAAAGAACTCATTTACCTTACAGTATGTAAAATTGTCACATTGGATAACATGAAAAACATTTAGTCCTGTCTAAGCCTTTCTCCTTCTAGCATGACATATGTGCTATATTTCTAAATAACTGCCAGAGTAGAAGATTAAAAACAGAACTCTTGAGTCTGTTCTAAAACATCACTGATACAAAAACAGGTTTTAACAGATGGTTTCTTATGCCACATAAGCACGACTAGCTCCTATTGGTTCTTCTACAAAGTCAATATTAGAGGGACTTTTATGTGCTGGATGGGTAAGCACAGCAAGTTCAGGAAAGTCACAAACACAGTGAATTGCAAAGATCTTCAAAGTTACTAGAAAGACACAGACTTCCTTTTCTAGTTTGATATTTAAGTAACACCAGCAGGAGCAAGAGGAGAACACAGTGGAATTAATCTCTTTGGGATGAAAAGGGATTAAGGCAGAATGCAGAGCTTGACACATCAAGTCTGTGCTAAGAACAGTGATTGGACTGGTTGCTAGCTATCATAACTGTTGCATATATTTATTATGCATTAGTTGCAATCATATTTGTTGCAACTAATGACGGAAAGTTTTTTACTTAGGGAAGCAATGCCTGTATTTTACTTTCTGAATAGTTACATATATCTTCCTTCAGAGGAATTATGGTTATATTGAATTTATATATTATTGGTTATGAAATGTTTCCAATAGAGGGGCTTAAGGAAGACATTAGGAGGTTAGAAGTTAGTAAATGATTATAGCACTTGTCATTTTCAGAGCCTCCTGTGACTCATTCTCACTCTTGAAAGTGAATTTTTTTGATCCAAGTTTGGGTTATATTAGACAGCATGTCATAGAGATGTTTGTTCATTCTTGGGTGTTCATGTTTAAAAAGTGATATAACAATTTGATTGTCAAAACTATATAAATATGCCAGTTTTATTTACTAAAGAGGAGATGATATTCTATGGGTTGTTTTAAGTGAAAGATAGCATTCTACATGCTCAGATTTGATTTTTGTCTCAGACCAGTGTCTTAAATTGCTGGAGAAATGAAGTCAGAAGAGAGCATACTCTGAAACAGAGTAGAGTCAAGCTATGGACCATTGTACAGTTCCTATTCTTTTTTTTTTGGGGGGGGGGGCTGCTGTTTCTTTTTTTTTATTCGATATATTTTTTATTTACATTTCAAATGATTTCACTTTTTCTAGCCCCCCACTCCCCGAAAGTCCCGTAAGCCCCCTTCTCTCCCCCTGTCCTCCCACCCACTCCTTCCCACTTCCCATTCTGGTTTTGCCGAATACTGCTTCACTGAGTCTTTCCAGAACAAGGGGCCACTCCTCCTTTCTTCTTGTACCTCATTTGATGTGTGGATTATGTTTTGGGTATTCCAGTTTTCTAGGTTAATATGCACTTACTAGTGAGTGCATACCATGATTCACCTTTTGAGTCTGGGTTACCTCATTTAGTATGATGTTCTCCAGCTCCATCCATTTGCCTAAGAATTTCATGAATCCATTGTTTCTAATGGCTGAATAGTACTCCGTTGTGTATATATACCACATTTTTTGCATCCACTCTTCTGTTGAGGGATACTTGGGTTCTTTCCAGCATCTGGCAATTATAAATAGGGCTGCTATGAACATAGTAGAGCATGTATCCTTATTACATGGTGGGGAATCCTCTGGATATATGCCCAGGAGTGGTATAGCAGGATCTTCTGGAAGTGAGGTGCCCAGTTTTCGGAGGAACCGCCAGACTGATTTCCAGAGTGGTTGTACCAATTTGCAACCCCACCAGCAGTGGAGGAGTGTTCCTCTTTCTCCACACCCTCTCCAACACCTGCTGTCTCCTGAATTTTTAATCTTAGCCGTTCTGACTGGTGTAAGATGAAATCTTAGGGTTGTTTTGATTTGCATTTCCCTAATGACTAATGAAGTTGAGATTTTTTAAGATGCTTCTCCACCATCCGAAGTTCTTCAGATGAGAATTCTTTGTTTAACTCTGTACCCCATTTTTTAATAGGGTTGTTTGGTTTTCTGGAGTCTAACTTCTTCAGTTCTCTATATATATTGGATATTAGCCCTCTATCTGATGTAGGATTGGTGAAGATCTTTTCCCAATTTGTTGGTTGCCGATTTGTCCTCTTGATGGTGTCCTTTGCCTTACAGAAACTTTGTAATTTTATGAGGTCCCATTTGTCAATCCTTGCTCTTAGAGCATACGCTATTGGTGTTCTGTTCAGAAACTTTCTCCCTGTAGTGATGTCCTCAAGGGTCTTCCCCAGTTTCTTTTCTATTAGCTTCAAAGTGTCTGGCTTTATGTGGAGGTCCTTGATCCATTTGGATTTGAGCTTAGTACAAGGAGACAAGGATGGATCAATTCACATTCTTCTGCATGCTGACCTCCAGTTGAACCAGCACCATTTGTTGAAAAGGCTACTGCTTTTCCATGGATGTTTTCAGCCTCTTTGTCGAGGATCAAGTGGCCATAGGTGCGTGGGTTCATTTCTGGATCTTCAATCATGTTCCATTGATCTGCCTGCCGGTCACTGTACCAATACCATGCAGTTTTTAACACTATTGCTCTGTAGTATTGCTTGAGGTTAGGGATACTGATTCCCCCAAACTTTCTTTTGTTGCTGAGAATAGTTTTAGCTATCCTGGGTTTTTTTGTTATTCCAGATGAATTTGATAATTGCTTTTTCTAACTCTGTGAAAAATTGAGTTGGGATTTTGATGGGTATTGCATTGAATCTGTATATTGCTTTTGGCAAAATGGCCATTTTAACTATATTGATTCTACCAATCCATGAGCATGAGAGGTTTTCCCATTTTTTGAGGTCTTCTTCCATTTCCTTCTTCAGAGTCTTGAAGTTCTTGTCATACAGATCTTTCACAAGTTTGGTAAGAGTCACCCCAAGATACTTTATACTGTTTGTGGCTATTGTGAAGGGGGTCATTTCCCTAATTTCTTTCTCAGCCTGCTTATCCTTTGAGTATAGGAAGGCCACTGATTTGCTTGAGTTGATTTTGTAACCTGCCACTTTGCTGAAGTTGTTTATCAGCTGTAGGAGTTCTCTAGTGGAGTTTTCTGGGTCACTTAGGTAGACTATCATGTCATCTGCAAATAATGATAGTTTGACTTCTTCCTTTCCAATTTGTATCCCTTTGACCTCCTTATGTTGTCGAATTGCCTGAGCTAGTACCTCAAGTACAATATTGAAAAGATAAGGAAAAAGGGGGCAGCCCTGTCTAGTCCCTGATTTTAGTGGGATTGCTTCAAGTTTCTCTCCATTTAGTTTGATGCTGGCTACCGGTTTGCTGTATATTGCTTTTACTATGTTTAGGTATGGGCCTTGAATTGCTGTTCTTTCCAAGACTTTAAGCATGAAAGGATGCTGAATTTTGTCAAATGCTTTTTCAGCATCCAATGAAATGACCATGTGGTTTTTTTCTTTGAGTTTGTTTATGTAGTGGATTGCATTGATGGATCTCCTTATATTGAACCAACCCTGCATCCCCGGGATAAAGCCTACTTGATCATGGTGGATGATCATTTTGATGTGTTCTTGGAATCGGTTGGCAAGAATTTTATTGAGTATTTTCGCATTGATGTTCATAAGGGAAATTGAAGTTCTCTTTCTTTGTTGGATCTTTGTGTGGTTTTGGTATCAGCGTAATTGTGGCTTCGTAGAAGGAATTGGGTAGTGTCCCTTCTATTTCTATTTTGTGGTATAGTTTGAAGTGTATTGATGTTAACTCTTCTTTGAAGGTCTGATAGAATTCTGCACTGAAACCATCTGGTCCTGTGCTTTTTTTAGTTGGAAGACTTTCTATGACTCCTTCTTTTTCTATAGGCATTATGGGACTGTTTAGATGATCTATTTGGTCCTGATTTAATTTTGGTATTTGGTATCTGTCAAGGAAATTGTCCATTTCCTCCAGATTCTCCAGTTGTGTTGAGTACAGGCTCTTGTAGTAGGATCTGATGATTTTTTGGATTTCCTTGGTTTCCATTGTTATATCTCTCTTTTCATTTCTAAGTTTGTTAATTTGGATACTTTCTCTGTGCCCTTTGGTCAGTCTGGCTAAGGGTTTATCTATATTGTTGATTTTCTCAAAGAACCAGTTCCTGGTTTTGTTGATTCTTTGTATGGTTCTCTTTGTTTCTACTTGATTGATTTCGGCCCTGAGTTTGATGATTTCCTGGCTTCTACTCCTCCTGGGTGAAATAGCTTCTTTTTGTTCCAGGGCTTTCAGGTGTGTCATTAAGCTGGTAATGTATGCTCTCTCCATTTTCTTTTTGGAGGCACTCAGGGCTATGAGTTTTCCTCTTAGCAATGCTTTCATTGTGTCCCATAGATAGCCAATCAAATTTAAAAAATAATGTCAAAAATGACAGGAAGTAACAATCACTATTCCTTAATATCTTTTAACATCAATGTAGTCAATGCCCCAATAAAAAGACATAGACTAACTGACTGGATACGTAAACAGGACCCTACATTTTGCTGCTTACAGGAAACACACCTCAGGGTCAAAGACAAACACTACCTTAGAGTAAAAGGCTGGAAGACAATTTTACAAGCAAATGGTCTCAGGAAACAAGCTGGAGTAGCCATTTTAATATCAGATAAATTTGACTTTCAATCCAAAGTCATCAAAAGAGACTCTGAGGGATACTTCTTGCTGGTCAAAGGAAAAATACAAGAAGAACTCTCAATCCTGAACATCTATGCTGCAAATGCAAGGGCACCCTCTTTCGTAAAAGAAACTTTATTAAAGCTCAAAGCACACATTGCACCTAACACAATAATTGTGGGTGACTTCACCACTGCACTTTCCTCAATGGACCGATCAGGAAAACAGAAACTAAACAGGGACACAATGAAACTAATTGAAGCTTTGGACCAATTAGATTTAACAGATATATATAGAACATTCTATCCTAAAGCAAACGAATATACCTTTTTCTCAGCACCTCATGGTACCGTCTCCAAAATCGACCATATAATTGGTCACAAGACAGACCTCAACAAATATAAGAAGATCAAACTAATCCCATGCCTCCTATCAGATCACTATGGAGTAAAAATGGTCTTCAATAGCAACAAAAACAACAGAAAACCCACATACACATGGAAACTGAACAAGATTCTACTCAATGATACCTTGGTCAAGGAAGAAATAAAGAAAGAAATTAAAGACTTTTTAGAACATAATGAAAATGAAGTACAGTTCCTATTCTTAAAAGAGTGACTAGGATGTCCATCTGGCTTTCCAGAAAGACCTAGGCAGCTCATAGCAGAGACTGATTGACATACATTAATGAATCCTGTTTCTCAGCTTTTTGATTATCTCCATCCTCTGTTATAAATGCTCTGGGTAGCATTTATCTACTTTCTGTGATCATAGAATTTTCTGGTTTTAATTGACTTATGTTGTTCATTCCAGACCCTGAGAACTTCAGTCTAAGTGCTTCTGTAAGCTGATGGCTGGATGTGATGATGTCCATTAAGCACAATGCCCTTGTTTTTTCAATTAACCCCTGCAAGAGGATTCCAATCTTCTGTTCACAGGAACACACTCAGTGGATTTTCAACTCATAGATTTGAATTTTATCCATTTTTAACACGTCCCCAAAGGAAAACACTCTCGTGTTTTTGTGTGCTAGTAGATAATAAGCTGAGGGAGCAATTGAGGTCAACAAGCTCTTGAGAACTGACTTGTCACCCTCAAATTTGCTTGGCCTCTGTACCATAAAGCCATCCCATTGTCCCGTATACTTACTTAACTTTGTGTATTTTTTACTTAATTTATTTGTTTGTTCACCTTATATTCAGATCATACACATCATTCTTTTTCTCCTCCAAGTCCCACCTTTATAACCTCAAACTCCCATTTTTCCGTCTCCTTTTCCTCTAAGTAGGCCCTACCATGGATATCAATCAGCCCTGGCACACCAAGTCACAGCAGGACTAAGAGCATCCTCTCCCACTGAGGCCAGACCAAACAGCTCAGCTAATGGAAAGGGACCGAAAGGGAGGCAACAGTCAGAGTCATGCCCAACTCTACTTGTTAGGGACTCACATGGACACTATGATGTCTCCCTGCTATATATCCATAGGGGGGCTAATTCCAGCCCAAGCATGCTCTTACGTTGGTGGTTTCATGTCTGTGAGCACCTCTGGATCCAGGCTTGTAGACTCTAGTTATTGACCTTTCTGGCTCCCACAATCTTTCCTCTCACTCTTTTACAAGACTCTCCAAGTTCTGCCTAATGCTTGGCTGTGGGTCTCTGCATCTGTTTCTATCAACTGCTGGATGAAGTCTCTCAGAGGACAGTTTATGTTAGGTTCCTGTCTGCAAACATAACAGAGTATCATTAATAGTGTCAGGGGTTGGTGCTCTCACATAGGATCGGTCTCAAATGCAGTCAGTCATTGGTTAGATATTTCCTCAATCTCTGCTCTACCTTTATTCCTAAGTATCTTGTAGACAGAACAAACTCTTGTTCTAAGGTTTTGTGTGTGGATTGGTGTGGCTATCTTTTTTCATTCACATTTTTTGATAGATTGTAATAATACCACTATTTTCTTTGCATACTCTTTAGTACTCACTTATAAATTAGTTGTTCTTGTTTTTGTTTTGAGGATTGTAATACATAAGCAAGAAATTACATAAGAAGATTTCTTTTTATCATTTTATAGTTCTTTTCAATACTAACACCTTATAAAATTCAAATAGTTGTCAAGTCCAGCAAAGGCCTTGACATCAGTGTAATTAAACAATATTATTTAGATTTTAAGAATAGTTTCCTGATTTCTTTGGCTAGGAGGTATAACGCTCAAGTTCTCTAACCGGAAACATTGTCTTATAGTTTCCTGGTCTCTGTTTCTCTGTCTCTCTCCTCTGTATCTGTGTCTGTGAATCTCTGTGTGTGTGCGTATATATTTGTGTGTTCTCCAGTTTGAAATCAAACCCAAAGCCTTACACATGTTTATCATATATACTTTTTAATTTAATACAAACATTGCAGTTTGAATTTCACTAATTCTCTTTATTGATTATTGAAAAATATAATTAAAATCAGTGTATAAGTCTATGAATAAATATCTCTGTCAAAATTATTAGTAAGTGCGTTGATATCAACAAAGACATTTTAATTATGTTGAAAAATACAAAATATTCACAAATAACCATGGAGATTTTTCTGGCTCTGACGTGCACAAGGCTTACACACACACACACACACACACACATACACACACACATACACACATACACATACACACACAAATACATGAAAGTAGGAGAAAAAGGTTAGAAGTGTGTCATTAAAAGTAGAAGGGGGATAGCAAAATTTAACAGTGTTAAATATGGTCATAATAAAATATATAAATGCATCAAATTCTAAAAAAAAGTAATTAAGTAATGTGTTAATATTAGTTTGTATTTAGATTTCAGCAAAAGCTTATGTATCTTATATGTAGTCATATTAAAGATAATATTTATATATGCCATAAGTGGATATTAACCTAGAAAACTGGAATACCCAAAACATAATCCACACATCAAATGAGGTACAAGAAGAAAGGACGAGTGGCCCCTGGTTCTGGAAAGACTCAGTGAAACAGTATTCGGCAAAACTAGAACGGGGAAGTGGGAAGGGGTGGGTGGGAGGACAGGGGAAGAGAAGGGGGCTTACGGGACTTTCGGGGAGTGGGGGGGGGGGGCTAGAAAAGGGAAATCATTTGAAATGTAAATAAATTATATCGAATAAAAAAAATTTGAAAAAAGCTTCAATATTCATTTTTTAGGTATGTATTCTTAAATGCCTAACCTTATTTTGAACAATAGGAGAAGAGTGAGCAACATAGACCAAAATCAAATAATGGCCGACCAAAAGCACTTAAAATATGTATATCAAATAGTGGGAGGTATAACGCAGGAAGAACTTCCATTAGCTAGTAGGTAGTATGATGACTTTAGTGTGCCTATCAGAGATGGTTTCAGACAATAACAGACATTCATAAAAACATTTGGATTGAGCTGAGGGAATGTTTTGCTCATGAAGGTACCTACGGACTGCAGGATCCATCCCTCTGGAGTCCCAACTAGGCATAGACTACATCCAAACACCACGTTTCAAATATAAGGAGATCTGTAAGGTGGCTGAATCTGAATCTGAGAGAAACAGCAGGAAATAGTTTTTGCACGTGTCCATTTTAAGAGGGAAAAAGGGGAGGTGTTAGAGCTAAGAGGAATTGGTAGGTTCTGATTGGGTTTGATAATTAGGGTAGCCAAATGGAGATTTTTAATTGTTGTACCTTGGTGTATTGGTAGCTGGTGATCAGCCTCAGTATACATTGAACCTAAGAACATGGCCAAATAAGAAAATAGACCTTGGTAGCTATCTTTAGGAATGTAATCTAACAGTCTAACAAGGGAAAGGCAAAAAGGCCAAGACCCGTTGGCACCATGTTTGCCATGTTTGGGTCTGTAACAGCCCTTCAGTGCTGATAACTGAATCACAGTGTGTTGCAGTCAGGGAAAAGGAGTACCCAACTAAACCAGAAGTGAGTTCTCCTAGAAAAGGTCAAACCATCAGGTGAAATACATTTAAAACAAGCATTTGAGAAGGTGAAAGGGTAATGGGCCACTATCGACTATTCCACAACAAGATATAGATGATCCTACCTGTTTTGGCTTTATCTCAAGATGAAATACAAAGCCATTCTGAGGAAAGAAAGGAAAAGCCACATTATCTTAAATTGTGTGTGTGTGTGTGTGTGTGTGTGTGTGTGTGTGTGTTCATGTCTGTGTGTTTGACAGCTGAATTTAGGGTTTTGCAAAAATGTTAGGCAAACATTTTTCTATTAACTTATATTGAAGCCCAGTCTTATTATTTACATACTCCATCTACTTCTTTTTAAGATAGGTTTGGATGTATCTAAGACTGGCTTCACATTAACTCTATGTCTATGGATGTACTTGAACTTTTTATCCTAATGACTCTACATTGTGAGTGCAGCCTTTTACTCTGGTTAATGCAGTGCTACACAGAGAAGCCAGGGCTTCTTGGATACCACACAATCACTCCTTAAACCTAGCTGTATCCTACTTCTCCCTTAAGTTTTAACATTTTTATAGTGTTGCATACTTGACTAGATTATAGGGCAAAATTAGAAATATGATAAAAATAATTTAAAAATGATGTCAGGTAAAATCAGCATAGCTGAGTCTCAATCCTTGAAGTATAATATTCAGGGTGTTTTCTAGGTAGCCTGTTGTGCCTGATAAAAATAGCTAATGACACTGGAAAATTGGTTGTCATAGCAGCTGTGTTCAAGGCTGTCACATATGTTAATTTCCACTGTGATTTGTCAATTTATAATAAGATTTTTAATGAATGAGACATCAATTTGTATAACTTTCATTTTTAAAAAATGACTTTGTTTAGTGAATGGAACTTCATATATATAACACACACAAATTGATATCAATATCTCTGAATAATTTTGCAAATTTTTAACTAGCAGATGTAATTAATCTGAATTTATTATATCTTTAAATTAAAATTAAAAATATCAAGTTTCTCCTCAGTGTATTAAATAATATTTATTATTTAATAGAGATTAAATAAATTAATGTTAGCAAAATAATGAGAAATGCAAGTTTCTCATTATTGAAAAAACACTGTTATTGTTTTATTAATGTGATTGTGTTATCCTTGTGGATAAATTTTTATTCTCAGTTTTTCACAATTATAAAGAACAAAACACTATTTAGTAGTGGGAATAAATATTTTATGCACATTTGAACAGGGTATATACACCCTCTGGGATGTATGTTTACTTGTCTTCTATTTTATAGGGTTAGTTTATATTAAAATCTCCTGGAAATAATAAAAACTTTCTTCAACATATTTGTATTCATTCATTCTTTCTTCCAACAGTGTGCAAGAAAGAATTCATACCTTCTACTGACATTGTCACATTTGGCACTAAACAGTTATTCCAATGCCATTTTAATTTAGACTTACCTAAAGAGCTAATAAATATTTTATATGTTGTCTTCTTAGAAATGTCCGTGAACATCATCAGAAAATTATTTTTAGCAAATCCACATTTCATGTATTCCTATGTTAGAAATATCTCTGTATATACTCTGTAATACATATCTCTGTATATTTTTTTAAAAATATCTCTCTATATATACTCATTCTATTATTTTATTATACATAGTCCTTTAGACATTAAGATATATCATCTTAATATTATGGGTTTATGTTTTAAATATATACTATATTTTATTGATTTACTTTTATACCTGTTTATACTGTTTGTTTGTAGAGATGATTTTATTTTGCATGTTATAATAGTAACGTTTCCTTCTTATAGCTATTTTTATTATTTTTAAATGGTATTTTCATTAGTTCTTTGAAATTTTTACATAAATTATTTTAATAATTTTCACCTAATATTATAGACCTATTTATTGCTAACCATCAATGTTATTGTTAATTCATACATCCCCAGTGTGCACTAGCCCCTGAAGGTCTCTTGCTGTATCAACTGGCTTCTTCCCAATCTCATGGTTACCTTGTAATCTAAGTCTTTACTTAAAATCATACACCTATTTCCTGCATACTTAAAATATCAAAATTCATCATTATATAACTTTTTAAAATTCATCTCTAAATCATGTGCATCTATAGAGAAATGATGTATATATAATGTTATTATATATTAATTTGTATACATAAATTTTAGCTGACTTGTGCAAACATTAAGCCCTGGATGTACCTTATCACATAGTCACTTTATGTGAGAGAGGATGATTGTTGGCTCAGCCTGTTGTGCATTTGATTCTATTTCTGTATTCCTAATATCTTCTTTGTGTTTACTTGATTATCAATTGATATATCTCTTGTCTCACTGATGAAAATTCTGCTAGTCCTGAAAAACTCTGCATGTAGTAGAAACTGTCTATCAATGGTTTTATGGCTGGATTGGTGTTCTAATTCCTCCAATTGAGGCCTTGCCAGGTTACTGAAAATGGTCATTTCCAGATAACAAGGAGTCTTTGAAAGTGTTACTCTGATAGATTACATGGAATTTCCATTGCACTAGGTTTCTCCATCGTTGCTGATATGCTCCCCATTCCTAGTCATTTCTCTCAGTATTTTCTTCCCACCATCTGATCCCTTCTTGGCCCAACTCCACCTTCCCCAGCAAAATCAACTCTATTTCCCTTTAGGGAGATCCTTGAATCTACCCTTAAGACCTCTTTGTTACTTACTCTCTTTGGGCCGGTAGACCATATCATAATTGTCCTTTGTTATATAGCTAATATTTACATATAAGTGTATAAGTGAGATAAGTGAGTACATACCATAATTGTCTTTCTGAGTCTGAGTTACATCACCTGTTTTTTTCCAGTTCCATCAATTTGCTTTCAAATTTCATGATGTCAATATTTATAACAGCTACATAATGTTGCTTTGTGTAAATGTATCACTTTTTTTATTCATTCTTTCTTTGAGGGACATCTGATAAGGGCTAATGTCCGAAATATATAAATAACTCATGAAATTAGACATCAGTAAATGAAACAATCTACTTTTAAAATGGGGTATAGATACAAACAGATAATTCTCAACAAAACAAAGTATCTCAAATGGCTGAGAGATACTTAGCGAAGTGTTGAATGTCCTTAGTCATTGCAGAAATGAAAATCAAAAATATATTTGAGATTCCATTTTACATCTGTCAGAATGACTAAGGTCAAAAATCCAAATGACAGCTCATGCAGATGAAAATGTGGTTTAAGGGGAACACTGCTCTTTTGCAGGTTGGAGCGAAAACTTATACAGGCACTTTGGAAATCCATATAGCAATTCTCAGAAAATTAGGAATCAATCTACCACAAGCCACTTAAGCATATACCCAACTGATGATCCATCCTATTGTAAAGACACTTGCTCAACTATGTTCATAGCAGCTTCAGTCACAGTAGCCTGAAAACCAGCTTTCTCTTTGTATCATTACTCTTAGTGATTTTATGCAGCCCAGGAGAGTTTATACAAGGTATGAGTCCTAGACTCGTATTTTAGTGTTGATATTTGGCATAGTAGTTATATAAATATATATATATATATGGAAGTAAAGATGTGTGGAATGTGTAAATGAAAACTGAGTATGTGAATTATAGTCCCAATGTTCTTATTATGTTCAATCCTATATTTATTTGCTCATGCTGTTTGTGACACATTACATGTTTCATCTGATTTCCCTAACAATTCCCACCTGAATGCTGGGAAGTTCAGAGAGGAGAGAGAAGCAGCAACATGTTTCCTCTTATCCCATCTCTATTGCCATTTTATTTTGGTATAGATAGACAGACCTTTCTGGAAAATATGAATGTGTTTCTTTTTATCAATATTTTCTACTCTGTTCTCTATCTTTCCTTGAGATACACTTGTGAACATATTGGATTTTGCTCTGTTTATCTTTTATTATATTCAAATTTCTCAAGATATGTTTTATTTGCCTGTTTTTAACACATTATATTTTGCCTTCTTTTGATTCCAAAAGAAATAACAACAGCGACAGCCCCACCTGGGGATCCATCCCATATATGGTTGCCTATCCCAGTCACTATTGTGGATGCTGGGAATTCTTGCTGACAGGAGCCTGATATTGTTGTCTCTTGAGAGGCTCTACTAGAGCCTGACAAATACAGAGGCAGAAGCTAGAGCCAACCATTGGTCTGAGCATGGGGACCCTGTTGGAGGAATTGGAAGAGGGACTGATGGAGCTGAGAGGGTTTGCAGCCCCATGAGAGGAACAATAGTGTCAATAGGCAATACCCTCTGGAGCTTCCAGGGACTGGACCACCAATCAAAAAATATACATGGCTCCAGGAGCATATGAGGCAGAGGATGGCCTTGTTGGACGTCAGTGGGAGGAGCAGCCCTTGGGCCTGAGAGTGTTTGATACCCCAGTGTAGGTGAATGCCAGAGTGGGAAGGTGGGAGTGATTGGGTGGGTAGGGGAGCACCCTCATAGAGGCAGGGGGAGGGGGAAAGGTATGGGGAGGGGGTTCTGAAGAGAAGACCTGGAATGGGAAAACCATTTAAAATGTAAATAAAGAAATATCCAATAATATTTAAAAAAAGAACAACAACATCAAAAACAAGATGAAAACAAAACAAAAACAAACAAACAAAACAAAACAAAAATAAGAGCCACAGTTCAGCTAGGTTATGGTGGCTCAGGCCTTTAATCCCAGCACTTGGGAGGCAAAGGAGGGTGGATCTCTGAGTTCCAGGGCAGACTGGTCTACAAAGTGAGTTCCAAGACAGCCATGTCTACTTAAAGAAACCATATCTCAAGAAAGAAAACACAGTTCAAATGGAAAATATATCAAGCATGTTTACTGTCTTTCTGTTTTAATATTCAAACAACCAAAAATAAAATCCAGAATTCTGAATTCCGCTAATTGGCCTAGTCATTCTTTAATGGCGTCAGTTCGTAGTATTACACTGGAGATTAAGGTTTTTGGTGAGAAAAAACATGTTTAAACAGTACCATAAAACATCTATATAAGTAGGTATTTAAAAGTCATTTATAATTGATAAAGTCTATAATAATTACCTTATTTCAACTCCAATTCTGATAGTATATTTATGCTATATTTTCTTTTCTACAGAAAACTAACTTTTGACTTTTGACTTTGAAAGTCTTATCATTTGCTTAATGCTTGTAATATTTTCTCGTTTTATAATCTTATTATTGCTGTTTTCTCTTATCTAATAAATTAAAACAAAATATTTTTGTTATTGTTGAATACAATAAAAAGAGTAAGAAAAAAACTATTCTGATTCTTTCTACAATCTGTTCATAGATTTTCAAATTTTGTTTTTAAATATGAAACATCACAAATTTGCAAACATTTTACTACATTTTTGTGAAACTCTGAGGTCTGTGTCTATAGGCTAGGAAGTATCTTGAGGGAGCATAACGGAAATTATTTATTTTGTTTTTTCTTCTTTAGTGGCATCATTTATTCAATTTCAACCTTTAATATTAAATCTAAAACACATATTTTCAAAAACCAAATGATAATAGCCGAATAATATTCAACTATTTTAATTAAATTTTAGAAATAATCCTAATTTGTTAATTTAAAATCCTTGTAGAAAAATAATTATTCAGAGGAAACAGAAGCTTCATTTAAGCATCCAAATATGTTAGATCTGGTATCAATTTTGATTATGCTCTACTTTTGTATTTTACTTTTAATTTTTTATAATCCAAACATTATCCTCTTCCTGGTCCACCCTCTCACAGTTCCTCATCCCATTCCTCCTTCCTGCTGTCCCAAAATGATGTCCCCATCCCCTACCCTCTCACCAGGCCAGCCCTCCCCACTCCCTGGGGCCTCAAGTCTCTTGAGGGTTATGTGTGTCCTCTCTCTCACTGAAGCCAGACAGGCTGACCTCTTTTGTATATACCCACTTTTATTTTATTAAGAGGGTCTCGTCTAGTTGAGTTCAGACATAACTGATCAACTGGAATAGCTAGCTAGCTTGTCATTGAATTCTTTGAATCAGCCTTTTAGTACTAGAATTTCAGGTTTTTAAGTTCTATAAACCCAACTCTGATCCTAAGTCTTGTAGCAAGTGCTTTATAAAGTGGAAAATTTCAGCACCCAGACTCCAATAACTTTTTACATGTCCATATATGCCAGTAAATTACAATAGTTTCCTAATTCTGGTTACTTGACAAAAAGCAATGAAGTATCAAATTACCCAAGGAAACATGTAATAAGTTTAAATATACATATTTGTAAATAAATGTAAATCATCTCTATTGTGAATGCAAAGATGCAGCCTCTAAAAAATCCTGTATATGCTAGGTGAGGCCTCCTGAACAGAAATAATGTTCAATAATTCAGAAAACACACACACACACACACACACACACACAAAGATGAATGAAAGCATTTAGGAGAAGCTGAGGCATGTCTATGTAATGAAACAGCCACCCATTTATAACTATATTATTGTGAAGATAAAATTAGAAATGGCTATCCATAAAACAAAACTGTATTTGGAATGGATTGAATGCACAATATTTTTTTTCAACTAGCTATGAGCATATTGAAATCACTTGTTACAAATCTAACACATTGAATTGTAAAGTAGAAAAGTAAATGGAGATAAAATGAATAGAAAAATAGATTAGAAACAGTGCTTTTTGCAAAATTATAAAAGACAAGACTACATAATTGAGTACTTAGAAAGGAAGAAAAATTGCTTAAAGCATATTGGATACTCCATAATCTTTCAGAGGAAAAAGAGATTTCTAATTCCTGTGTCTTTACCATTATATTGCTCTCCACATTTCTCATCATTTTTCTATTAGTTGAGTCTGGATTTCATTTTCCAAAATTGTTATAGAAATGGACTCATACATTATATATAAATTTCAAACTCTGATTCTTTTTATTATAATTATTCTTAGACTCTTTACTCTTTTACAAATACATGCGTTAGAGGATATTTTCTCCCTCCCATCATTTTCTCCATCCCTCTCTCCACCCTCCAACTCCATATATCATTTATGGCTTTTCTTTTAAATTGACTTAATCCAGTTTTAAGCCCTGACCTTAAGGTTGGCCCTGGCCTCAAGGTTGGCTAGTCCGTCCTTTTTTTTTGAGACTTTGTATATTCCAGTTTCTGTAAATCCATTTGGTTTTTCAACCAAGGAGAATGACATCTATCACTTGAGGGATGTAGCCCCAAAGTACTAAACTTAAGGAAGTTGTTCCAACTAGTCAATGTCTAGGTACCCTAGGAAACTCACATGCCATTCACATGCCTGCATCATCCCTATTAAATTGCCAGGGAAGCTCTAACTGGAAACCTTATTTCTATTGCAGCCCTAGGTTAGAAAGAGTTCTGCAATGAGTGTGATGCTCTACCCCACCAGGACATAAACTTGAAATGTTAGCAAGTTATCCCTTTTCCTTTCTTCTCACTAACATGTATAATGTAACTATATACAAATTCTCAGTAGTCCATGGTGGGATGCTGTACTTTTTTTATAGTTTACATATCTAAAAATAAGCACAATAGATTAATCATGAAATTAATGATATTTGATATGTTTATACTTTAATATTTTCTCTGAGAAATCAGATTAGTGATTAAATGGTCATCTTTTGTTTTTTTTTACTGTATGTACAATTTCCTCAAAGAATGAAAATATATTTAATAATGTTATATTCTGACCAAATAAATGTATGTGTTCTAGGTTTACCACATATTTGACCAAATAGCATATCCAAAATTCTAATTATCCATGTATCCTAGATGCCTTTATAATTGATGGTAACCAAGGTGACCAATAAAATTATTCATTTAAATGGAGGTTGCTTACAATTTAAGAGTATGATTGTGGAAAACTCTGCTAATTAAGGTCAAAAATCCACCAGGACTTGATAATCTCTGTGCTCTGCACAATATGGGAGACTCCTTTCATTAGCATGACTTTTCTTTCTGACCTTGCTGGGAATTCTAAGCCCCTATACATGCCTCTACCTGAGGAATGTAGTCTTAATTTGATTACAGGATCAATTTCCTTTCTCCTTTTAAGAACCTGTTCAACCAAGTCCTGAGATGTTTGAGATGATTCCCCACATGAATGAGGAAGCATTTCAGGTACCCTAAAGCCACAGTCAATGACAACATGGATGTTCTTTCCTTTAGTACTCCCAAACATGAATAAGCCTTGAATCACACTAATGTTGATCTGAATCCTGATAGCTGGTGTAGGTGGGTTTATTCACTGTAGGTACTCATCGGGCTTCTGAACTCCCTGATCAATGTCTCCGTTCAAACTACCCCCAATGATTGAATTAGCCTACAATCCATGAGAGTAGAAAGACCTGCAGTTGAGTCCATGACCAACATGGTGGGCAACATGGCATCTGCTCAAGCAGTAGCTGAGAGCTTACATCTCTTACATATGTCACAGAAAAACATTAACTGGAATGAACATGGGCTTCTGATAACTCAAGCCTACTCACAGTGACACACTTCCATCAAGGTTAACTTTTCAATACTTGCTTACAGTTCAGCAACTGGAAACTAATTGTTCGAATATATCAGCCTGTGTGAGCTATTCTTATTCAATCCACCAAAATGTATCCTGTGTACACTACAATTTAATTTGCACCTTTATAAATCAGTAATGCAACTGAGTACTCTCTACATTATTTAAGGCAGAAACACAGTAGTTCTATATGCCTTATCTACAGTTACTTCCTTTCACATTGTGTAAAGTCCATGTATCCTATTTTTATATACTTTAGCTTGTGATGTAATTTTGTTCAACAAGTCTACTTTTTGATTTATTTAAGGAGCTTCTCTTGATTATAGGTTTTAGTAATTTTGAGTAAAATTTCATCTATTATGATAATATTTTATTCATCTCAAGGACAATCATGAATTTTTAAAAAGAAATAATTTCTAATCAGCAAATACTGATCTTTTAAGATCATGGCTTTACTGCACGTGATACATTTGTGAATTTTGGCTTTCCTCTTTTAAATCTTTTTTCTGTTCTAATTTGTTGTTCATTGTTTAGGATGCAATTTCTTGAGAAGAATATACAGAAATATTTTTAAGGATTCTTTAACTGCCACAAGAAATCATATAATTTTACCTTTTTTATGATTAACACACACACACACACATTTCATGAATTTCTGCGTTTCTGGGATATGCAATTGTAATGTTTCCCCCAAGATCCAGAGACTTTATCTAAGCATGAGAAGCATCCTATCAAATTTTTGGTCACGGGAGTCAAGGAGACTCCAAAAAGAATATAGAATATTGTTCCTACCCTTAGCTTCTTCCTGGAATTTGAACATTAGTCTCTATTGCTGAAGCTATAATTCACTTTGTGGAGAAATCCAGCTGGAATAAATCCACAAGCCACCTCCCTCTTGGCTAGCTTTTAAAGCACTTGGCTAGCTTTTATATATAGAAAAAAACCTATATACTTTCTTTGAGGAAGAAAAATAATCTGTCTTACCTTGGCAAAATGCCTATAGACCACAATGATTAGAACTGTAAGATATCACTGAAGGTGTTATTGTAGTACTTATATCTTGTAGGTAACCAAGAGCTGTCTAATTTAATTTAAGACTAGCTCAAGAGAAGTGAAATCTACTAGTGAAAATTGTGTCAACTACCTACGATTAATGACATCATCTATCTTAGAGGAAAACCTACTGTTACCATTTTCCTATTTCTGTGGAATTCCAAAATGCAATTGAAATGTTTATCCTTCTACCCACTGACAAGTGTAGCTCTAATCTCAGGTCCTTGCAATTTCTTTTTGAAGAAAACAGAAAACATTACAGAAATCCAGGACTGCTCAAACTTCAGAGAGCTATTGAATGTGTAGTAACTATTGGAAACTGGTACATTGGCAAATCCCTTACACATAAAGTTTAGATAACATCTCTGAAGACTTTGTGAACACACTATATTTGCCATAGGACAAGGGCTTTGGTTAAGATATAATATCTTCTATATATGGCAGGGAAGTTCTACACATGAAATTTCAACAATATGGCTACTTAAATAAGACCTGAACAATAACAAAATCAAATAACATTTGTTTTTATTTGATATTATTATAAGAAACCTCACAGGACCCCAATTCTAGATGAAGAGCCATAGCTGAGAGGTGAATCAGAGAGTAAGAATCCTTTCACGTCGTTTTTCAGGAGCGTCAAAGAAACATATGATGTTGGCCTTAAATTAAGGACGGCATATATATCCACTTATTTATGTTTTTCCAAAGTAAATGTAAGTTTACTGCTTATAAATTTTAAAAAATGTGATGCCAATTGTTCAGAACAGTCCAGTTTGAAAGAATATTCATTGACAATTACTTTTGAATTACAACAAGACAATGACTTAGTTTGTATATACTTAAGAAATCTCAGGGAAAGAAGAAATCTGGAACATTTTATTTTAATACCAGAGATTTCATCAATTTTCCAATTTTCTACAGATTCCCTGTATATGAAAACATATCATCTTTATATTATAAGATATTTCATGACAAAAGCAACTTTACATAATATCTTTCCACAAACACAACCCTACAAAAAATAAAGAGATGGAAAACTCCAACTCCAACACAAGGAGGGAAACTACAGTCAAGAAAAAGCAAGAAATAAAGCTTACGACAAACCTGAAAGAAAAGAGACACACAAACATAATTCCTCCTCTAACAACAAAAATAACAGGAAGCAACAATGACTGGTTCTTAATAGCTCTTAACATCAATTTCTATTTCTAAACATATTGATATTATGACATATTTCCTCTATTTTAGAAATAAATGTATAGTTTTATACTTGTGCATTATTAGCATCTATAGATTTTGGATATTCAAATTATATTATTTAAGGGCTCATAAATATTCTAATATTTTAGCATTTTTCAAAGAGTCTTCACCTAAGTATTAAATTTGGTAATAACTGGTGTTTCCTTTAGGTTCTTCCCCTGAAAATTTTCTAGACTTTTAATTATTCTCTTTGACGTTTTTTTTTTTATTGTATGTACAAAATATACTTTCTCAATATATAGGGTCAGTTTTAGAAACTGTTGATGTAATGTTTTTCATTCATATTTAAAAATATAGAGAGAGATGGACTAACTTAACTGCCTATCCTTCAGGCTCCTCTCTAGCACTGCAGTACAACATTAATTGTAGTTTTCTTCCTCTCTCTCCATGCCTCCTGTGCTTCACAAAGTCTATCCCCTCCTGGCTACTTAGCCTTCAGTTGTGGTGTCCCAGCCCCCAGGTCAGGCTGATAGCCTTATTAAACCATAGTGCTTTCCTAATTAAAAATTGTTAGACTGCCCCTGTGGTCACAATTTTTCTGTTCCTACAGCTGGCCCAATCACTCAGAATCACCCAGTTGCAGCCTATCTTCTTATCCATGCCTCAATAGGATTTAACAGATCATCCTCTCCTGACCTCCTAGAAATCAGCACCTACACTCATGCCAGCAAAACAAACAAACACACAAACAAACAAGCCATGAAACATAATAAATTATGAAGTGGAAATTTTAGGTTTCCTTGGAAACTCAGTTTTGTCACATGATTATTTTGGAGACTGTCTTGAGAGAGGGTGTTTTGCTGACATACACTAGACACTAACATTAACATTAATAAATGCTCAGCATCCATAACTACATGTGAAATGCAAATCAAAATGACTCTGAGATTCCATTTTATACCTGTCAGAATGACTAAAGTAAAAGGAAAAAGAAAAGCTTGTATTGATATGGATGTGGAACAAAAAAGAACTCTATTTTTGTTGGTGGTACAAACACTTTGTAAATCAGCATGATAGTTTCTCAGAAAATTGGAAATTGATCTAACTCAAGGACCCCGCTATACCTCTTCTAAAAGACACTTTATACTACCACAAAGAAACATGTTCAACTTTGTTCATAGCAGCTTTGTTCATAATATCCAGAAACTTGAAAAATCCTTTGTGTCCCTCAACTGAAAAGTGAATAAAGGATATGTGATACATTTACACAATGGAGTATTACTCAGCTGTTAAAAATGGCATACTGAAATTTGCAGACAAATGGAAGGTACGAAAAGAAAAAAATCATTTTGAGTAAACTAACCCAGACCCAGAAAAACAAGCATGGTATATACTAATTTGTAAATGAATAGTAACGATAAAGTAAAGTACAATCACAGTACAATCCATACACTCAGAGAGGCTAAGGAACAAGGAGGGCTCAGGGGCAAATGCTAAGGTCTGGGGAAAGGGAAATAGAATGAATATTGTGCCTGGACTAGACGTAGATAGGGATGGGAACAGGAAGGATCAGGAGGAGAGAAGAAGGAGGGAAACTAGAATTGGGAAGCAATTTGGGGGGCTAGGTAGAAACCTAGTGCAATGGTAACCTCAGTAATATGTAAGGCTGAACCTAGCTATGACTCTTAGTAATAGGGTATAAGATCCTTAACCAACCACCTCCTATATCCAGGCAGTGTTTCTAGTGAAAGATCTAGAACTCCCAGCCACACAAACTTTCACCTTCAATTTGCCCTTCCAGCATTATATGCTAGGGTAAACGTGGCATAGAAGCTATGGGCATGACTATTCAATGCCTAGTCCAGCTTGATATCCATTCCATGAGAGGGAGCCTACCCCTTATCTTGCCTAGAGGAACAGAAACCAGAGTCTATATGACACAGAGACTTAGGAGAGAGCCAATTAAAAATGGTGTACATATCTAAACAAAGATTTTCCAGTAGAAATGATTGAACTAAAGCAAATATTCACAGGTTGGGCAACCCCAACACAGATAGGCAAATATTGTATGTATTCAGTCATAAGTGCATATTAGTTGCTGTGTAAATGATAACCAAGATACAGTCTCAGAGATATTAGGTAGATAATAGAACTCTAGGATGTTGGATGGGCTGTGCATGGATCTCCCTGAAAAAAAGGGGCAATAGAATAATATTACAGCTCAAATAGGATTGTGTAGGGGCAGGAACAGCAAGCCTCAGGTTAGAGGAGGAGAAATGAAAGGAGAGTGCTGGGAAAGACACCTGGACAATAGATTGTTGTATGGAAACTTAATGTCAAAGAAACTTTTTGAACTCTAGGAGGGTGATTTTAGTGAAGACTCTTAGTAATGGGGAGTACAGATTCTGTACTGGTCAGAATCTGGTCATCCCTTGTAGTGAGGTGGGGTTCCTAGTGATGGACTAGGCTGCATTCTGTTGGGTTGTTAGCTGTGAGTGTCCCATGGAAATCCCCAAGCAAACCAGGCTGATTTTAAGACAATGGGTTACTCTCTTAAAACTGTGTGGAGCCACATTTGTGAGGGTAATATTCACAAAACTCATTGAAAGGAGAGGGTTCAATCTGGTGCCTAAATAAAACCTTTCTGCCTATGTTCTAATCTGTTCGTCACGAGGCTCCCTAAAGTGAAACACATATATCAACCCAGCCACAGAAATATTTGACCTACTACCTGTCCCACCTGCAAGATGTGCTGGAGAAATGACGGTACAGAACTTGTAGGTTTTGTTTAATTTGAGGTTCCATGTCCATGTTCTATATTGCTCAGATTCCCAGAAACCAGAACGTGGACAGCCCAGAACCCTAGGGTAAATCTGAGCATGACTGAAGAAACTCAATGAAATGATTCCTAGTAGTACTCTAGCATACTCAGAGTTCTGTGCAGCATATGAGAGCAGATGGAGAATCCCACAGCCAGCCATTATGGGGGGGAAGATTACCATTGGAAATTTCCTTCAGGTCCCTCCCCTAGGAATTCCTGGATTCCTGTGGAAGAGGGGGATGAAATATTTTTAGAGTCAGAGGGCATGAAGGATCACAAGAGAACATGGCCTGCTAAATTCACTCATTAGGGAAGATAAGGTTTCACTGAGACTACAGATGAAATCATAGTCTACAGCGGTCTAGAGCAGGTCTTCTGTGTATATCCTGAGGCTGTTATGACTGTGTTTTGTGGGACTGCTGAGTGGGTCAGTGTTTCCATGACTCATTTACCTGCCTCTTGGGACTCTTTTTCTGTTGGGTGACTTGCCCATCCTCAGTGTAAGGGCGTTTGCCTTGTCTTACTGTGCTTGTGGTGTTTGGTTGTTGTTTCTTGGAGGCCTATTCTTTTTTGAAAGGAGAAGAATGAGGAATGGATCGAGGGAAGGGAAGAAGTGGGGTTGGGATTGGAAGGAGTGGTTGAAGAGGAAACTCTCATCAAGTTGAATGAGAGAAGAATTCATTCTCAATAAAAAAGAGAAAAAGAAAAACAAATATAATAAACCAGGAATACTGAGTTCCAAATCTTGTGAGAAGTTTTCCAAGTCCCAGCATTCAAGAAACTGTTGTCAAGACGTGGACAAGAGTCAAAAATGTATTCCTATTTTTGTAGTCGTTAAACCTCTTGGAGAGCAGCTGAAGCCTCTCTTTTATGTGCTAGGGTTGAACTACCCAAAGAAAGGACTAAGGGAGACCATTGGTGGGCAACAGCCTCAGGTGCAATGGAGAAACCAGCATGTTGGAGAATCCATATTACACTCAAAGTACATCAAGGATAGAAGTAGATACTTTGATTTGGTTTGATTTAATTCTGTCTGTGACATTTGTTCCCTTTTGAAATAAGAAAGTATGAAGCATTTATATATATATATATATATATATATCAGCCATAAATGACCAACTTATGACATAAAAGCAGAAATTCTATATTTAAAGAAAATTTAGACTTTATTTTAAAGATTTATTTATTTATTATATATACAGTGTTCTGCCTGTATGCCCTAAAATGGCAACAGACCTCATTATAGATGGTTGTGAGTCATCATGTGGTTTCTGGGAATTGAACTCAGGGGCCCTGGAAGAGTAGTTAGTGTTCTTAACCTCTGAGCCATGTCTCCAGCCCTGATAACATGCACTTTTAAAGTACTGAATATTTAAGGACTATGGGACTCAGTGTAATACTCTTTATAAAAGGTTTTGTAAGCATTTGTTGCTGACTATGAAAGAAAACAAGCAAAATAAAGAAAGTAAACATATCATTACATTTTACAGAGGAAATTTAACTACTAGAGGAATCTGAATTGAAGTTAACCAAGTATCTCAGTCAAAGTTTCTATTCCTGCACAAACATCATGAAGAAGAAGCAAGCTGGGGAGGAAAGGGTTTATTCAGCTTAAACTTCCACAATGCTGTTCATCACCAAAGAATGTCAGGACTGGAACTCAAGCAGGTCAGGAAGCAGGAGCTGATGCAGAGGCCATGGAGGAATGTTACTTACTGGCTTGCTTCCCCTGGCTTGATCATCTTGCTTTCTTATAGAACCCAAGCCCACAAGCCCAGAGAAGGTACCACCCACAAGGGGCCCTCCCCAATTGATCACTAATTGAGAAAACACCTTATAGTTGGATCTCATGGAGGCATTTCCTCAACTGAAATTCCTTTTTCTGTGATAACTCCAGCCTGTGTGAAGTTGATGTACAAAACCAGCCAGTACAACAAGTAAAATTAATAGTAACAATGTGATCTAGCTGAACCACTGCAGAATATACTGAAGGGAGTCAAACCCATGACACAACAGATGTACCAGCATACTTATGTTTATGACAGCACTATTAAAAATGAACAGTGTTTTTAAAAACACATAAATATAATAGCAGAGGAAGAATTATTGGGGAATAAGGAAGAAATGAGTAGAAAGGTAACCAAAGTGTGTATAGGAACATTTATATGACCACATTATTCTATGCAAGTGTGATAGATCCAATTGAAACTCATTCTGTAGGATAAGTGTATACTTTGAAAGTAATTTTTAAATGTATAAATACACAACAAATTATGGCTATCTTTATTATGAATTTTTGAAATTAAAAATAGATCTTGTTTATCGATAGGAAAAAATATATCCTCAATTTTTACAAAAGAAAGCATACAAATTCACATATTCCAAAATGAGCATTATGAAACACTTGTGAAGAAAAGAAAAATACTAAAGTATTATAAGTAATACTATTTACAACAGAAAATTTAAAGTCCAAAATTCATAATAATGAAACATTTCTTTTCAACTAATTATAGAATTTTCCTCATTGAAATCAACAGAAAAAAATCTTAATGAATTTTCATTTATTTTGAAATAATGTTTCAAATATTGATGGGATAATCCATGAATAAAATTATTATTTAAATCTTACTAAACTTAAAATAATTCCTGTCAATATTAATATGAGAAAATTTTAAATGTATATTCTTGCAATAATTCTTAGGGAAATTTATCATTCCTTCTGTTAAATGATTGATAGAAGAAAATGAAATGAAAAGGTTATTTCAGAACAAAACTTGAAAGTTACTTCTCCAAATTTAAGTTAAGCAATCATTCATTGTCAGAGGTTGGGCATTCAGTCAGGCCATAAAGTTAGCAAATGCTGTCAGCTTAGCTTTGTGTTCTCACTAGAGTTGACAGACTCTGGATAGATAAGTAAACATCTGCTCCACTATAGTGATGGAAAAATCTAACTTGCTAATTTCTCAAGTTTCTGAATATGGTTTAGTCAGTTTGTAAAATGATTAATTCCCTTTTTGTTTTAGCTCACAAATCTTTACTATAAACATTGTGTTTCCTTTTAAGAAAGAATTTAAATTACTAATATAAGGACTTAGAAAAGCAATCAAAATGTTTGCTGAGATAAAGTACTGAAGATTTTAAACAATGGTGATATTAATAGCTTTTGCTTGTTTGTTTGCCTTTGTTTTACTTGTCTTTGTTTCACTCCCAGTGTTCACGTACTTTGCCATAAAAATTTACAATTTATTTCAAATAAAGAAAAACAATTATTTATTAAATACTTCATATCTACTTTTATGTTCTATGAGCTTAGACAAATCAAGTTGTTCACTTTATCCTTTAAATTGAAATTTTATATTATCCCGTTTCTGAGGTTATACCTGAAGATATTTTGCTTCAATACTTCTCTATCTTTATCCTGTAGATTCTGGAATTTGTAAAAGTATCTTTTATTGACCTGATGTCATAGTTGTCTCAGAGGCTTACTGTATCTGTCTGCTAACCTAGGCCTAGTGCTGAAAGCTTCTGACCACTGTAAAATCTAATTTAAGCCTAGAAAGTTTTCAGCCTCTAAGAATTACTGCTGAAAAGTTCACCTTTTCTAGTTCTTTCTGAACTCTGACTGCCAAGTTTAATTCTACTCTTCTGGCTGAAACTTCTCTCCAAGTTGTCTGGCTCCACCTGGCTTTTCTTGGCTTCTCACTGAATTGTTCTGCTTGGCCTCAAGCTAACTCACAGTTTCTTCTAATCTTCCAGCTCCATCTCATTCTGTGGCTTCAGCTGTCTCTATAGACCAGCACTAAAATGCATGACCCACAGACTCAACTCCCCTGCACTGCAGTGACTACAGTGACTCCCAACTGACCTAACTGATCTGACCTGAGCTTACTGACTTCTAACTCACCTCTATTTCCCTGCACTACTCTTAAATATCAAAATCTATTCTAATGAGAATTGGGCATGTCCTGTCTCTTACTTATTGTGTCAAATCTTTCTCTCATTCATAATTTTGTCTGCCCCTCAATTATATATTATTTTCAAACTTGGCTGTTTTCTTCTACAAACTAAACTTACATTCATTGTTTAGGTTTAAAAGTGTGTACTAAGGCCAGGTATGTATTCCAGCCAGAGCTGCCATGTTGTTATATTAAATTGCTCTACAGAAATGCTATCATGAATAATTATGTGGACCAATTAGTTATATTAATATTATTCTCATGAAAATGGATCAGTATTTACAGAGCACTACTAATAAAGAGATCAAGAGAATCTATTAGAAATGACATACCATAGAGGAGAGCCACCATATTGACGCCAAAGATTGCCAGGATAGTTGACAAAGCAGAGATAGTTGACTGAAAATGAAATATCTCTTGATTAACTCAAGCTGGAATCAAGCACAATACATTGTGCCATTATGCACTTATTAAGTAACTCAGATATAAAAGAAAGTCATGGATTTGATATAGGGAGAATTTACTCAAAATAGAAATAAATGCTGTAGTTGGATTTGGCAATTCAAGCAGAGTATGTTAAGGAATTAGGATACAATTAATTTAAATAGCTTAAAAGATGTTGATTCCTTTCCTGGGTTATGGACAGGATAGCTTGAAGATAATTTCTTTGAAACATAATAACTATAAAAATAAAAACAGATAAATGTTAAATTATAAATCTTTAAACCATACTAGAATTCATATTATAGTTACAAAATTTGGACTTTGACTAGAGTCATAAAGAGATCCATATTTATTGGCCATAAAAAGAATAGATAATTTAGCTAGTCATATTTATCTGTCTGAGAATAGGTACTGTCTCTCATTTTATCTACTTATAAGCAAATAGTTAGCTGAATATACAACTTTATTATTCTCTCAGGTACAATGTATTTCCCCTTTTCTCTGATCCATTCTCCTTTAAATTTTTCTAAGTACTTTTCTTCGATGCTCAATAAACGTACATGTACTTTTCTTATGTAGAATTTTTTTGTTTTTTCTTTTTGTTTTATTAATCAGTCCCTTCATTTACATCTCAAATGATATCCAACTTCCCAGTTACCCCTCTTTCAATGCTCCATCCCACATCCACCCCCCACCTTCCACTTTGCCTCTATGAGAATGTTGCCCCATCTTCCCACAACTTCCCATCCCACTGATCCAGCATCCACCTACTCTGGGACAGCAAACTTCCCATAGACCAAAGGCCTCCCCTTCCATTGCTGTCAGGCAAGGCCTTCCTCTGCTACATATTTATCTGGAGCCATGGAGCCCCCCAGATACACTCCTTAGTTGGTGGTCTAGTTTCTGTGAGAACTGGATGGTCAGACCAGCCTATGTTGTTCTTCCAATGGGGTTGCAATCCCCCTCTGTTCCTCCAGTCCTTCCAAGATCTCCTCTACCTGGTTCCCTAAAATTAGTCTGATGGTTGGCTCCAAGCATTCACATCTTCAATGGTCAGTTTCTGGCTGAACCTCTCAAGAAACCACCACACTAGGTTCCTGTTAGCAAGCACTTCTTGACCACAGCAGCAGTATTGGGTTTGATGTCTGCAGACATGATGTATCCCCAGATGGGACAGTCCCTTGTTGGCCCTTTTTCTCAATCTCTATTCTATTTTTTCCCCATTCATCCTTTGAACAGGACCATTTCTGGGTTAAAATCTTTGAGTTGGGTTTGTGGCCCCATCCCTTGACCAGGGGACATGCCTGTCTACTGAAGGTGATCTCTACAGATTCTATCTATCCATTGGATCCTGAGAGCCTCACATTTCCCTTGTGTGACTCTCAATTGTGGCTATCTCCAGTTCCTCCTGCCCCCTGCTACCTATTTTTGTTTGATTTCCTGAACCTCTGTACCTCTCTCATATTTCCTCTAGTTCCTGATACTGTCACCCTCAGTTTCTCCACTCCTTCCTCCCTTCCAAGTCCTCCTTTACCTCCACCTCTCATAATCATCCTGTTCCCCTCTCAATGCAGCACTGAACCATCCATAGCCTGGTCTTCCTTCTAATCTCCATATTGTCTGTGGATTGCATCCTGGGCATTGAGAGCTTTTGAACTAATATCTACCTATCAGTGAGTACATACCATGTATGTTCTTTTGTGTCTGTGTTACCTCACTCACGATGATATTTTCTAATTCCCTACATTTGCCTGTGAATTTCATGTTCATTGTTTTTAATGGCTGAGTTGTAAGTACTTCATTGTATAAATGTACCACATTTTCCATAACCATCCTATTGAGGGATCTCTGGGTTGTTTCCAGCTTCTGTCTATTATAAATAAGACTGCAATGAATATAGTGGAGCAGGTGTCCTTGTTATATGTTGGAGAAATTTTGGGGTATATGCCCAGTAGTGGAATAGCTGGGTCTTCTGTTAGAAATATTTCTCAGTAACTGCCAGACTGATTTCCATAGTTACTATACAAGTTTGCAATCCCACCAACAATGGAGAAGTGTTCTTTCTCCATATCTTCTCCAAAATGTGTTCTCACCTGCGTTTTTGATCTTAGTCATTCTAACTTGTGTAAGGTGGAATCTCACGATCATTTAGATTGCATTTCCCTGATTAATAAGGATGTTGAACATTTCTTTAAGTGCTTTTCAGCCATTTAAGGTCCCTTGAATGAGAATTCTCTATTCCGCTCTGCTCTCCACTTTTTAATAGAGTTATTTAGTTCTTTGGAGTCTAACTTCTTGATTTCTTTATATATGTTGGATCTTAGCCCTTTATCAGATGTAGGGTTGCTAAAGATCTTTCCCCAATCTGTGGGTTGCCATTTTGTCCTATTGATAATGTCCTTTGCCTTACAGAAGCTCTGCTATTTTATGAGGTCCCATTTGCATCTTTTTGAGATTTTAATATAGTTACCCTTTCTATTTTACTTTCCTTCATCTAAACAATCCCACACGCACACTTTTTCCTTTCTTTCAAAGTAATTGACAATTTTTCAATAACACACAATAAAATTTAAATTTTTGGCATAAATCAAAAACAAAATAATAAACTTGTTTTATTCTGAAGTTGATATTTTCCATTTCACATTGTCACTATCAAGAATCCTTGCCACTGGACTAGATAGATATTGCTTAGTTCATTGTTTTACCTTTTTTTCCTATCTCAGATAATCATGATTTATACTTTTGTAAAACAACTAAAAAATAAATTCCTTTAGACCTACACAAATACTAAGTTATCTCAGTACTACACAGTGTTCTTGTTATTTTCTAAACTTTGCCATCTGATTTAGTTTCCCAACCTACATCATATCAATATTTATGTAATTGAAGTAACCAGTAGTCTTGTCTTTGAATACACTGACTTCCTCTTTCCTAAATACTTTCTATCTGTCAATTCTGCCTTGACTAAGGTTCCCTTAAAAATGGTACCAAAATGCAGTTATAAATTTTGAGCCTGGGTAATTTGTTGGCAGGAAAATTTCAAAATACTTATATAAAGATAAACAAGCAACGGGTAGGATGTAGGAAAGAGAAGAAATTTTATCAATTGAGTTTTATGCAGTACCTAGCTAGATACAGCAATCCATGCCATAAGGCAACTTAAATTGTTTTCAGAGTTATCACAAATGTGGAACAAGACAGCTGCAAACTTATCTAACAATGTCATGAATAACATTTGTTGAAGGATGCTTCTGCAGTATTAACTGTGGCATATTTATAGCTTACCCTACTTACATGACAGGTGTGCACTGTGAAGAAAGTGTTCTGTTTGATAAGTGTCAGTATGTAAGGAAAGCAGCCTTGATATAAGAGATGAGTAATAAAGAATAAGTATGGTCTCCAGCTAGTATACATGATGATGACTCTCACATCTATGCCATTCACTCTTGGAAAATACCTCCAAATTTTACTCTTCAAAACTATTCTAACTAACATAATATTTTCTGCATATAAGGATCCTTTTATAATTTTTATAATTTGTTTTGTATATAACCATTATTTCATAATTCAACATCTCAATCATTATCACTGATATTATTTCATGTTTCAAAGTTTGAACATAAAAGCTAGGCCATTACTCTTTCCGAAGATCTGGCATTATATGAAACCCAAATGCCAAACCCTAAGAAAATCTATGAAAAGTTGTAGAGTATTATCAAATGTTTGTATCCAATGATGAAATAAACTAAAATACACGAAATGCAGTAGTGACAATAATCAAATTTAACCCTTAATATAATACCATTACTAACAGAAACTTGCAACTATCTGATGGTAAGCTGGAAGCAGTGAAGTTATCCTTTGTGGAGAAAGCTAAGTTTTGCCCTTAATTGATGCAGCTTGGATGCCTGAATTCACCTAAACATCAGAAGATATTTGGGGATGAAAAATATCAAAACACACACAGCTATGAACTCCACCTTATTCAAGAGGTGGTAGTTATGAAGACTACTTTTGTGCCCCTAAACGTATAGATACACGTTCTTACTACTATGAAGTATATTCATCTAATTCCTCCTGTACTTTGTGTGAAAATACGTGTTTACTACATGTTTAACTGTGTTCACATCTACCTGTCATTTATTAGCCTTCAACAGACACTTTTAATAAATGGAACCTTGCCATTAGCCTACCTCAGAGGCATTATTTTGGACACTACATTTTTTAAATCTCTAATGAAACAACTTGACTCCTGCATCGTAAAAGATCACACTATATCTATAGAAAGGATAAAATAAAACATCATCATAGAGTTTCAAATATCCTCTTTGATCTATAGAAGTGAGCCCTCATAAAATCTTCAGACCCTGCTGCCTTCAGCCCAGAGAATGGAAAATTCTCTTGGACACTAAAACATTTTCTAAGCAGTTACACATAATAGATTAATTCCAAGAGACAGATTTCCTAAAACCTAAGTTTTTTTTTTTCTGTGAAGTAGGCCTAGAAATGCCAAACTCTTTCTGTCATCTGACAGTGAATACAGGTTTTTATCAAGTAACATAGCAACTATTAAGGGCACATTAAATTCTGATTTCTAGGACAAAATAGCCTGGCACTAAATTTTATACAGTTGAATTTTGCTTGTATTTAGCGTCATTTCTTCGAATATAATTAATTTTCTTTTTTGACCAGAATTCGAATAATTGGAATGTGTGAGCTGTCAAAGTATATGGTCTGAAATATTTTAACAAAACTTGTTCTAGCTTTATTTTTGGTTGATTGATCAAAGAATATCAAGTTAAGAGAAATCACTCAGGAATTTTTGGTTAATTCTGACCGCTTTATACTACTGACAGGGGTAAACATTATCTGCATTCTAGAGTCATTTAAAAGCAATACTGATAACACATATAGGTGGCTTTAATATTAATTTGCTGATCTTTATAGGAAAAAATGGAGAATTTTAGTAGGGAACTTGTTTAGTTTAATGATTTAAAATCTTTTCTAACAATTCCAAGTGCTTTGGTTTGTATAAGCATAATGTACATGCATACAATAGGTAAATGTATTGTTTATGTATTAATGTTAGCAAATTAGACATTGTACTGGCTGGTTTTGTGTGTCAGCTTGACACAGACTGAAGTTATCACAGAGAAGGGAGTTTCATTTGGGACAGTGTCTCCATGAGATCCAGCTGTGGAACTTTTTCTCAGTTAGTGATCAAAGTGGGAGGGCCCACTGTGGGTGGTACCATCCCTGGGCTGGGAGTCTCGGATTCTA
The DNA here is from genome assembly GCF_947179515.1 of Apodemus sylvaticus. NCBI lineage: Eukaryota > Metazoa > Chordata > Mammalia > Rodentia > Muridae > Apodemus > Apodemus sylvaticus. The sequence continues at coordinate 38,090,105 of NC_067479.1, read as the reverse complement.
TAAGAAAGCAAGCTGATCAAGCCAGGGGAAACAAGCCAGTAAGTAGAATTACTCCATGGCCTCTGCATCAGCTCCTGCTTCCTGACCTGCTTGCGTTCCAGTCCTGACTTCCTTTGGTGATGAACAGCAGTGTGGAAGTGTAAGCTGAATAAACCCTTTCCTCCCTCAACTTGGCTTTGTGTTCATGATGTTTCTGCAGGAATAGAAACCCTGCATAAGACAGACATATATTTAAAATTTCATTATTATTAAGATTCAGGGAAAGGGGGATGGTTTAGTTCTTGTGAACATTCATTGTTCTTATTGAGAATCCTAGTTTAGTCCTTAGCCCCATATGAGGAGACTCCATCCTGTAATTCCAGCTGCAGTATCCACTTCTAGCATTTTAGAGCAGTAACCCTCAGGCTCACTTACCATACCCATTCACACCCCAACATACACACACTCCAATAATACAATAAATAAATAATAGAATAAAATAAATCTTTAAAATATTTTAAAGTAATATACTTCTGCATGGCTATTTATCACAATTTTATGAAAAATTTACTATAATTATCAGTACATTTCTAAAATTTGCCTGTTTTTTAGCTATTTTATAAATATCTCTAATATGGACCAACTTTGTAATCAGCGTCCGTTACACATATCCTATTTACATCAAAATGTGTGTCACTTCTGTCTTCTTTCAAAAAGAATAAAAGGAAGAACACACTTCTTTTTGCTGCTAATTGTAGCTGTTACTTTTGTACTGGTAATAAATTCAAGGGATCTTTTCTTAAAACGTCATTGTAATATGGAGACGGTAACAATTATTTGAATACATTTCAGAAAGCAAAATTAGCTTAATTGAATTTGAATGAATCTTATGTCTTTGTGATACTTTGATAACATTCTTAGCTGACATTTTATTCTCATCTCCTAACTTCTCTCTGTGGTTGTTTCATTGCTGTGTCTATATGTGTGTGCATATACAACCCATGTGCACACACATGCATATGTCCCTTGTCAGCATGAAAATAGAACTCTGATGACTTCTACAGATGTGTGCTTGCTGTCACAACCTGAACATTCATATGTGCAGCTACCCTGCTGTCTCCAGAAGAAAAGGTTTCCATGACAACCACAGTACGTGGCTCTTATTTACTTTCCACTCCTTCTTGTACAGTTTTCTTTCAGCAGCCAAAAGAAAATGTAAAACACGAATGGGTTTTCCACAGTTTTGGAAAATGGGACAGAATTTTGAGAAGGATGTGAATGTTCTCATTCCACATTATATGAATCACTTAAAGAGCTAAAAACTAAAGGATAAAGAAAGAAATCTGATAACTGTTAGTAACTTACATGTAACTGTGTTGATTTGTCTAAATTCCCTGTCATTTAGGCATGGCTATTCTTGGAATATCAGTTCAAATGTCATTACTAAATGTCAATAGTATAGTTCAGCTTAAGCATAAGTTTAGTATGTGTTTGAAATAGACAAAATACCTTTGGATTTTGAAATGTATATCTTTTGTAATTCCACAGTGAAATATTTAGAGGATAAACTGGTGGTTATCTTCTTCCAACCATGAGGTGAATGAGTCAGCATGACTTTTTAGATGACTTACTTCAACTCTCTTATCATTGTCAAGTATGTAGCAGCATTCTATCTTTGATGCTAATGATAATTAAGTGTCATTATGAATTTACGGTGCAAATATCATGCCCTACACCAATGCCTTTCTTCTTATATTTAGTTCTGCGAATTAGCTCTAAGGAGCTTCTGTAAAGGACAGAAGGAAGACATGAATCAGATTTAAGGTACTGCTAGGTATTTTTCCTTCTGAAATGTGGACAGATCTAATTTTCTTTAAAGAACCTTTTCTCTCTTTAGTATAATTGCATGTATCTATACAAAATTCTCTAGTTGAGGATGAGTTGCTTTTTGATATGCATATACATAGCTCTTTAAGATACACATATAGAAATATGCATATACATATAGGCATATTATCACATATACATAATACACATACACAGATTCAAATATAATTTTGGGTATCCTAAATCTTCCAATATTACTTAATCATTTCTAGAATATTCTATTACACAGATGTGTTTCCCTGTGCTTTCTCATGTTTATTTGCATATCTTTCACTGTCAACACAGTTCCTTTTCAGGATGAATGCACTAACCTGTCTTCATTTATATCCTCACTCAATCAAATATTAGGTTGTTCTGGAGGACATAATGAAGATGGCAATAATTATAAATGAATTTTATAATTTAATGTATTTAAAGAAGTCTAATTTGCTCTTGAATTGTATTTCTATCATTACCAATTATCAGAAATTACAAAATAATTTTATTCTCACCTCATTTTCTATTCATTTTAGTCAAACCCTTGAGTAAAAACCACTTGTGTATTTGAGTCTAGAGTCTATAGTACTGATACTTACATAATTTTATATTTTTATCTGATAATGTATCTGTTGCTTCTCCATGGCTCCAACAAATATGTAAGTTGTTGTTACAAATACAGCTATATGTATATATACATATATGTATATAAGGACAGAGAAAAAGGAGGGAGGTGATTGGAGAAGGGATGGAGAGAAGAAGGTTTATGGGACATATGGGGAGGGGGGATCCGGGAAAGGGGAAATAATTTGGAATGTAAACAAAGAATATAGAAAATAAAAATATATAAAAAAAATAAATGTATAAATGTTCAAGTATCTTTAAAAAGTAGCATAAGTACCATTTTATCTTAAATTTTCTTGAGGACATGCTAGGTTTGGAGCTAAATGACAGAAATGACAAAAAACAGAAGATTTGATTTTAAAGTAAGATCTACTTAAATTCCTTTACAAGTGTAATAAAACAGTTTTTGGACCACCAGATATTAGATAATAAGACAAGCTATCACTTACTTAAACTGACAGTCATCTAAATGTATCATTAATTCATCACCAAATCATCTTTCAAAAATTCTTCACTTTATTCCAAAATTATCTTCATTTTAAATAATGTATGTGACAGAGGTATGAACAGAATTTTATGGAAATATGACAGTCAGACTTTACCTCCAGAACCTGAATCAGATATTTGGTGACAATCTCTCTATAATTAAGAAAAATATTATTATTTTAGATACTTGAAAAGTTTTTTTTTAGTTTTTTCTTTTTTCTTTTTTAATTATATATTTTCTTTATTTTCATTTCAAATGTTATCCCTTTTCCCATTTCTCCTCTGAAAACCCCCTACCCTCCCCCTGCTCAATTTTTTTTTCCTTTTTTTTTTTTTTACACTCCAGATGTTTTCCCCTCCTGGCCCAACCTTCAACTGTTCCACATCACATACCTCCTCCCAATCCCTCTCTCTCGACAAAGATGTACCCCAGCATCCCACCAGACCTCTAAACTCCCTGGGGCCTCCAGTCTCTTGAAGGTTAGGTGCATCTTCACTGACTGAACCCAGACGTGGCAGTCCTCTGCCATATATGTGTTGAGGGCCTCATATCAACTGGTTGGTGATCCATTGTCTGAGAGATCTCAGGGGTCCAGGTTAATTGAGACTGGTAGTCCTCTTACAGGGTTGTCCTCCTCATCAGCTTCTTCCAGCTTTTCCTTAATTCAACTACAGCAGTCAGCAGCATCTGCCAATTGGTTGTGGGCAAATATCTGCATCTGATTCTTTCAGCTGCTTGTTGGGTCTTGATATTTTCTGAGCACTTCATAGCCTCAGTAAATAGTGTCAGGCCTTGGGACCTCCATTTGAGCTGGATCCCACTTTGTGCCTGTCACTGGACTTTCTTTTCCTCAGGCACTTCTCCATTTCCTTCCCTGCAGTTCTTTCAGACGGGAACAAATACATGTCAGAGTTTTGACAGTAGTATAGCAACCCAATCCCTCACTTGATGCCCTGTCTTTCGCTGGAGGTAGGCTCTACAAGTTCCCTGATTCTCTCTATTTTGAGCTAGTATTGAAAATATTGGGATTGTTTTTAATGTTAAAGTATGAAAAAGATTCATTTTTCAACTTTATCACTCTTTAACAGCAGCTCTTGATACTAAGGGTTAAATTATACATATTTTCAAATATAGTTTCTAATTCCCTTATAATTTCTGAAAGTCTTAGAAATTAGAATTTAAAAACTGTTCACACTACAAGTTCCTTTATTTTTCAAACCAATATTAATTTTAACAAAAACGTGTAAATAAAGTAAAATTGACAACTCCACTCTGCCATTTCTACATATTCCTCCAGTACTACAGGACCTCGACTGGCAGTGGGAGTTTAGCACACTCTATTATAATTTCCTCACACAAGTCATATTTTGGGATATTTTGTTGATGGGATAAACTTCAAAGCAAAAAGAAAGAAAAGAAGATATGTTACTGTCTCTTGTAATTTCATAATTTTGTTTTTATAGCTGAATAATATTTTATTTTGTGTGTTCAACACATTGCTATGCTCAATAGCTCATAGACATCTAGGCCTTTTCAATATCTTGTGTATTTTAAATGAAGGGACAATGAACATGACTGCACGTGTGTCTCTTTAGTAGGGTACAAAATTATGTAATTTTTATTCTCAGAAGTGTTATAGCTGTATTTTATGATAGACAGATTTCTAGTTTTTTGATTAATACTTACACTGGTTCCCATTATAGCTACACCAGGCATAATTGTTCCCTTTTCTATGCATTCGTGAGAGCATTTGTTGTCTGCTTTGTTTTTTTTTATTTGCAGTTTCTTTGATTTTTTTCAGTTTTTTTATTCTCTTTCTTTTCTTATTTCAGTGTTTGTTTGTTTGTTTTTAATCTGATTGGGCTAAGTTTAACTTAGACTAATGATTAGCCAGTTTATATATGTTAGTTGAGGACCTAATTCTATACCCTGAAATACTGTTACAGTAAAACTTGATCCTTATCTTACTTACTTTATGCCCATGGATTAGTCCAACTGTCACCAAAGAAGCTTCTTTTTCATAGAGGATGGAAAACAACACAGACAACTTCAACTGGTCTATGTGAAGATCATAAGAGTCTTTGAACTACTCATCTCTAAATGGTGATATATGTTATAACTCCTCTTCTTAAGGCTAAAAGCTCATTGGGAAAGAGGGGGCAGAAGGCTCATGAATTGGAGATATATGGATATTTTCACTGAAAAAAGATATTCAGGTCAGGGTTAGATCATATCATACATGAACAATGTCATTGTGCATGCAGAAGATCAAACCAGTCAAAATTCATGAAGAGCTAGATGAGAGAATTATGAAATTTTACCTTGACACAAGGAGTTTTTGGTGGTTGTTTGTTCATGAGACACAGAAAGTATGATTCCTTCAAACAGGCACTCTGAGGCTACCTATACTGCAGTAGATGATAGTCATCTACTGCTTGCACTAAGTGAACTCAGTGTATTAAGGGGAAAAAACCAATAACCCAACCTGAATTTGGATGGGAGAAAAGGCCGGAGGATAGTAGAGAAATTTTAAGGGAAAAATGCAGGCAGATTTAATCAAACCTTATTATGTCCATATATAAAGTTCTCAAACAACTGAAATAAAAATTAAAATGGAGAAAATAGCAAGTCTTGATAAGAACACAGTTGCACTAAGATGTCTGTCTGCTCTCAGTTGGAATGGGAGTGGGTTGGCAATGTGAAAAGCAGTACAGCATTTTTATGTAAGGGAATAAAAATTAAAGTTATTGAATAGTCAAGAAATATTACTTATTGGTGTTTGTCTAAAAAAATCATATTCAGCATCTTAAAGATGAGTGCATTCCCATAGACCTTGTAGTATACAACTGAGTACTCAGCTGAGATAAATGTATATTGACACACAAATGGATCAAGAAAATTTCACGAGTGTCACAAATATGCACATATTAGAGAGAAAGAGAGAGAGAGAGAGAGAGAGAGAGAGAGAGAATAATGTAGTTTTAAAAAAAGAGTCAGTCCTATACATACTGACAACAAGAATGAATCTTTGATGAATGAGCATAGAACAAAGTTGAAATGCAGGTAATAGAGAAATGAGCACAGTATGAGTCCAGATAAATAAAATAAAGAAGATGGTCAGATGCAGGAAAAGAGAAGGAAGAGAGCAGAGGATAAGAGTATGTGTTGTTATAGAGTCATCATAAATGCTCAGTAATAAATGTTGAATAATTCATATATATATATGGTACACAGCATTATAATTATTTTTTCTGACCAGAAAAAATTGGGTTGAGAGTAGCCCTTGTGTTACGTTTCCTTAACAGAGCAAAAACATTATAATCTGCAATAAAGAAGTATTACTGATTAGCCACTGAATAATTACATTTACATTCTAATAGTTCAATGTCTTAGACTGAAGTAATTCTTTAAATTGGATTTCTTTATTGTTTCTTTGTATAAAATATACTTAATTTCTTAATGTGACTAATTAAACACCACTTCTTGTCTGAAACCTATAAATGTGCATGCGGAATGAATACACACAGAGTAATATAACTATAATGTCCATAATATTTAATTTGAATGTGTAAAACATTTACACCATTTACCAAAAGGGAAAAAGAATAAGAAAGTTGAAAACAAAAACAAAATATAGCTATGCTTATTTTATAATAGTAAGAATTGTCAATAATTTTTTCTGTCTCTAAATACCACCCCAAATCCCAGCGGAGCTGATAGACCTAGTTAAACAATGTCTCATCAATTGGACCACTGAAGACACAGTAATTTTCCTGTAATTTACCTAGGCAACTTGTTTAATTATGTATTGATCTCCATGTTATTTAAGTAGGAATAGTTGAATGTTATTGCTTTTGAGGCTTCAGAGAGTTGAGCAGTTTATAAAAATAATTAAGACTCAAACACACTTGAACTAAGGGTGGAATTTTCAGTCCTGCTGTTACCAATTTGTCTTTATAGGACAAAACTTACAATCACAAAGTATTCTTGTTGTCTCTCTTGCAGTTCATTTTTCTATTCGAACTTTAGATTACTGGTAAATTGCTGCTCTAATATGACCTACTTAGGTACTATAAAACACTCAATTTGCAGTATTGTGCTCACAGTGTTGAAAATCAAATAACTTTCAGAGAAAGGTATCCTGGGATCATAGTTCTTCCTGCTAAAATTTCATGTATAGTCTGGGAGAAATTAAATTGTTATAATTATCTTGTTTTGGGAAAGTTATAATATTCTGTATTTAAATCAAGGAAAAGAAGGATATGAGTTTGGAAGAGAGCAAGAAGAATTATGTAGATTTTCCAGGAAAAAGGGGGAGGGGTAGAAGTTATGTAGTGATACTATAAACTTAAAAAAAATAAGAAAATGAGTACTGTCCAGTGCAATATTTTGTTAGTTGCAGAATATTGGAACATAGAAACAGATTCTGAATCCAGTCATCTGTGTGAATGAAGAGAGTAAAATGCAGAACATCCTTGTAAACATCAGCAATTAAAGTAGGCACAATGAGGAATGAGAAGCAATGTGGTCAGGTCATGAAGGAGAATGGATGGGAACTATCCTGAAGTAATCGACATCACAAGGCCACGTATTTCCAAGGTAGTTGGCAAACTACCTCCATGGGTGGAGGTAGTTTTCCAACCTTTTGGGCTTTAAGGAGCTGCAACCCATATATATTTTTGCTGTCTCTTGCAGTTAAACACCCCCTTTCTGTAGAACTACTTAGAGAAAACTGGACTAAGTTTTATGTGGTACTTCATAAATAATAAAATTTCTTCTTGAAGTTGGATGTTATAACCAGGCTTGCTTCAATATGTGAAAAGCAGTATATGAGGATAAATATATAACAACAAAGAATGAATAAGGTTAATACACTTCAGTAGATTCCTTCTTGAATTATATATATATATAAAATTATATATATAATATATATATATTTCCACAAATACACTCAACATGTGACAGTTTTGGTGAGTGAGGGAACAGAAATGCAAACTCAACTTCGAAATTCAGACATCTACAGAAAAATTTTCTTTCAGAAATTCTGTTCCTTGGTCTTTCTTTCCCAAACACACAATATTACAAAGAGGGGAGCTTCGCACTTATAAAAAGGTATAAAGAAAATCCTTGAAACAATATATACTCTATTTTCAATGAATTTACCTCTCATAATTGAAAATTCTATTTCATAGTTTTGTTTTTCATACCTTCAGTGTATAAAGAAATTAGATAACTAGAAATGTTTAAAGTATAAGTTAGTCAAATTATGTTGACTTTTCTATTTCATTATTTTGCTTCTAATTTCTGTTTAATATTCTAAATAGTTCCGTCAATATATCATATTCAAAACAAAGTCTAAAATGAATTACATTTAAATATATTAAGTACTTTGTTTTGGGGATTCAGTGTCATAGAAAAATGAAAATAATGAAAACTGTACCAGTTTTAAGTAGGTCTACACTGAAGAAGAGCAGTCTGTTCAAAGGAACTGTTGATCTTCAGGTTCCTAAGCGTAGTCAACTAAAAAAGCAGAATTAATAATGTTCTCAATTTTTTATGAACTTGCTAACTAAATCATACTGCCAATAATACATGTAGATATTATTCTCTTATTACACCTTTTGTATAGATTTGAAGTTATTAAGAATTATGCTGCCTATTTTTATGTTAATTTGACACAAGTTAGACTCATTTGGCAAAAAGGAACATCAAATGAGATAATACCTTCATTACATATGGCTGTCGGCAAGCCTGTAGAAGATTTTCTTAATTCATAATTGTTCACGGAGGCCTGCTCACTGTGGTTAGGGTTACAACTCCAATGATAGTGTTTGGGTCTTAAGCTTAGCAAACTGTGAGGACCAAGGCAATAAGTACCCCACCCTGGCCTCTGTCTTATGTTCCTGCCTTGAACTGCCATGCTTGAGTTCCTGCACTGACTTTCTTCAATGATGAACTGTGATATAGGAGTATAAGCAATTTTCTCCCCAGAATGTCATTGGCCACAGTGTTTAATCACATGATAGTAACCCAAACTAATTCAAGAATTGAACATTTTGTTTTCTGTGTAATCAACATACTTTCAATAAATATATATGTTAGAAACTCTTGCTAAATTAATCAATTTTACTACATGATGTTGTGGCTTAAAAATCTACCAGAAATCATAAAGAGTGTGCATCAACAAAGTTTATATCCTCAAAAGAAATTAAAGTGGTAAATTAGACGTTGGGGTTTTTATATGCTAACTGTACATAATAATAGCCTCAACTTTTCTACAAACCATTCCTTACAATGTTCTTTGAAAATTTAATACTTATTTTTATTACCCTAACCCCCACTGTTTTTATTCTTGCTTTTCCTCTTTTCTCTTCTCTCATCTTCCCTTCAAACCCCCTTCCCATATTCAAAACTCTTTTGTTTTGAGACCCAGAGTTGTGTGTGTGACTATGAGTTTGGAATAATCTCTTAGAACCTATCAGGCTTCTCACTATCTTCAGTGGGTTTACAAGTAAGAAAATGACTACCCCAGAATACATCAGCAGCCTGTACTTAATCACAGAGGCAAAAGTCACCATGCTAGAATGTAAAGTCTGTTTCAGGAATAAGCAAACTGAAACCTAAAAAAAAAAAAAAAAAAAAAAAAAGTCATTTATAACTTACTTGAAGTAAACATGCATTCCAAGATGGCTTCTGACATGAAATACTCAGAATCAGTTGTTTCTCTGACTGTGCAGATAACCTGTTCTTCCAGTTTTGTGGTTTTTGATCAATTGCCAAGTATGTGAATGAGTGGGTATCAGTGTCTATGTGCTTCCTTTCAATTTTCTTTGGCTCATTCCTTTTGTTTCTTTTGTCCTATTTCAATGTGTGAAATTTTGATCTATTGTATATTTTAGTTTAGATAGTCTGTAATGGCCTGTTGTTTTTTCTAATGAGTTGCAGAAAGTGGATGAATTCACTTGTAGGGAAAGTCGAAGGAACTGGGAGGATTATATGTAGGATAAACCATAATCTGCATATATTATATAAAAAATCTATATTCAAGAATAGGAAAAATAAACTGTAAAGAGAAATGAATGAATAAATAATAAATAATAAAACAACATCAATGACCCCTTTCTATAACTTGCTAAAATTACCCTTTAAAAATCTTTAAAATTAAACTTTCAAATATTCAATATATTTGTTTATAAATTAAAATATTTTTTCTAATCCATTTTATGTACTGATTGCTTTTTATAAAACCCATTTATTTGATTAAAATGTCATTTTGATCAAGTATTATATGAAAATGACCTTGTACCCAAATTTCCACATCTCCTTTGTTAGCTTCCTTTCTTTCTTGTTTTAAATAGTTGTTTAACGTTTTTAGGTGTGCACACTCAGACAATTCTATTTGAGCCTAGACATAGAGGTTTATCATAGATCTTATTAAGGGAGAGCCTTATAATGAAAGCAGCAACCTATACCCAGAGGCACCTGAGACAGGAATTAGATTTTTGGAAAAATGAGTTTCTCTCTATTAATTTCTCATACTGAGCAATGTGACCTCTAGTGACAGGAGTATTGGACAGCAGTGACCATGAGATATGATCAATCAGGCTTGATGGACTCCTTACCTTCAGTGATTTCATTCCACCTCTGGGGATAAGACCTCGAAGATGAGCATTGGGTATTTCTTAATTTATTTTAGGAGTCCTCTGTAGCTCCTTATGGGATTTCACTTTGTATCTTTTTCTCTCTAATACTTATATAAGACAGCAGACTCTGATAGGTATTACAATGTTACCAGTTGAGTGATGACAATTTGATTGATGTGTCATTTCACATTGTGCTAGATAGGGAATGAACTATTTAAAAAAGTATGTAGGTAGATTATGGTACAGTCATTTTAAATTTCTTTACATGAAAACATAATCATAAACATTAACTATCAATGTTATGTTTCAATCCTTCTATAAATTATACTCTTGCTTATAGTTCATATCTTTATGTTCCTTTTCAGTAATTATCTTTCATGCTTAGAAATTAGCTTATTGTTTGCAATTCTTGATGATTTCAGTGTAAAATGTGTCTTAATACATCCCAAAATCTTGCACATTACAGATTATAATAAAAATGTGTTAGTTATCAACATTACACATTCCCAGAAAGTTCACCAATATGTAGTTTTAAGTATCAGAGATGTACAGTACAAAAAAGTCATTCTAACCCTTCTTTCTGTCACATTTAATTAAATAATCACTTCTTAGAATAATTTTCACATACTTTCAGACTCCAAAAATATGTTTTTATTATTTAAAATGTTTTCTTTTCTGTTTAACCCGACGTTATGGCCACTTGGTGTTTGCTCATTTATTATCTGTTCGTTGAGAATTTCATATAATGTGATTTGATCAAATTAATCACATTTCTCGGCTGCTCTTTGGTGCACTTCTCTTTCCTACTCATAGATCTTTATATTCATTTTAAAATGTGGTTTCTTTTATTTTTGATATTCTAATATAATCAAATCCTTTTCTGTTTTCTTTTACTTCCTAATTCTTCTACATTCTCCTCCCTCACTGCTCCCGTTTGTCGTTAGTTGTTACATATATACATATAATCACTACATATAATGCTCCCAGCTGAATAATATAATTTGTATGTGTGTTGCCAAGACTGACCCTTTGAAGTTGGATAGCCAGTTGTTGTAGTCTTTCCTGGTGAAAACTATTTCCCATTTTCTCCACATTTCATAATTAACTGTTTTTCTTTAGAGTTTCTTTAGAGTTTCAACCTGTCAAATCAAATTTTGCCTGCCTATATATTATTGGAAACGTGGCCTTCCATTATATAATGGTTAACCTATTAGGGGTAATGTTATTAAAGAAACCCGACTCTTTTCTCACAGAATCTATCAACTGGAATCTTCTCCACTTTATGTCTAAGTTTACCTGGAGCAAACCAGTTCCAACTCCTCCATCCACAAATCCTACTTCTCTGAGGCATCATTTGTTTCCGCCACCAGAGTACTGAGATGATCTGTGCCTATGACAACTATATGAACTTAAAAAGGATTCCAAAAGTGTAAGCTCTAGCCTTCTAGCCTTTAGATCTATCACTTCATTGAATGAGCTGCCTCCCAAGTCCCTAACCATGATGACTATAAACATGCCGACGTAAAGGTTTCTTTTTAATCTTTCTATTATGCATCAGGCTGTTTTACTTGTATGCATGTCTGCATCATTTGCATTCCCAGAGTCTAAAGAAAGTCCAACACATAGGTGCTGGGATTCAAATCTGAAGCTTATAGAAGAGCAGCCCCTTCTCTTAGCAACTGAGTAACTGCCTTGAAATATTTCTCAATTTTTATGTATAATCATGATTAGATCAGATGTTATAAATATTTATGTATTGTTCACTAGATGTACTTAGTATATTGAATATTACTTCTACATTGTAGGAATACTTGGTGATGAAGTTTATGTTTATTAAAAGAGGTTAAAGGATGATTGGCAGTTAAGTTAAAAGTAGCTGAGATAAATTTTAATGTAAATCACTGAGAGCTCTGATTCTTCTTAGAAGATTCCATGATTATGTACTTTTTAGATCTCTGCTTCCTTTTTTATTTATTTCCACCATATAAGTAATTTGCAAATAGTAATACATTTATGAATACATTTGAAAGTAGGCATTTTATATTGAATGTTTAATGTATACAATTATTAAATACATGTATCTAATAAATAATAATTTTCCACTATTTATGATGTTCTATACTAATTGGGTAAGTCTAATCTCAAACATGCCCTCTACTCCAATTATCCTATTCTGACAAACACAGCAAAGACTAGTAACCGAGGCAATGTTCTGACACTTGAAAGTTCAATTAATGTTTTCTTTAATAAACTATCTGATTTGGTTTGTGACAAAATGACAAGATACATCGGTATTCAGAGTACAGAATTATTATCACTGTTGCTAATAGTTTTCTCATCCCTATATCACAGATAGTCTCAGTAGTCTGGATGTGTATTGAGATATTTTTAATAAATGTGATTATACAAAAACCAGTAAATTACTTAAATCAAGAACAATAAAGGTGGAGCTGATCCTGTGCCACAGCGCTCCATATACAAATACCCCATAGAAAAAAACTGGTCTCCCAAGAGTGCTGGCACATCTGTGAGCACAAGAAAGACAACCACTTCTACTCCAATGGACCCACTGAGAGACATCAAGACAAAGGAACTGAGGAACAGCCAAGACAGGTTCCTTCAGGTTTCTGTCTGCACCAAGGAGCTGACACTGAGTCACAGCTCTCCATAACTAGATTCATCTGGGAGACAGCTGGTCTTCCAGGTGTGCTGACACACAGGACTGGATTAGGGACAAGCCACAGTCAGAGAAAGCAAGACAAGCAAACACCAGTGATATTCAGATGGTGAGAAGCAAGGAAAAGAGCATAAGCAATAGAAACCAGGGGTACTTGGCATCATCAGAACCCCCGTCTTCCACCACAAGGAGCCCTAGATACCCCAACACACCAGAAAAGCAAGACTCTGATTTAAAGTCACATCTCATGATGAAGATAAAGGACTTTAAGAAGGACATAAATAACTCCCTTTCAAAAAAACATAGGTAAACATAGAGAACATAGGTGAACAGATTGAAGCCCTTAAAGAGGAAATTTAAAAAATCCCTTAAAGAATTACAGGAAAATAAAACCAAACAGGTGAAGGGATTGAACAAAACCATCCAGGATGTAAAAAAGAAAAAAGAATCAATAAAGAAATCACAAAGGGAGATAACTCTGCACATGGAAAACCTAGGAAAGAGATCAGGAGTTATTGACACAAGCATCACCAACAGATTATAAGAGACAGAATAGAGAATCTCAGGTGGAGAAGATACCATAGAAAACATTGACACAACAATCAAAGAAAATGCAAAATGAAAAAAAAAGATCCTAACCCAAAACATTCAGGAAATACAGGACACAATGAGAAGCCCATACCTAAGGATAATAGGTATAGAAGAGATTAAAGATTTCCACCTTAAGGGGCCTGTAAATATCTTCAACAAAATTATAGAAGAAAACTTCCCTAGCCTAAGGAAAGAGATGACCATAAACATAAAAGAAGCCTACAGAATTCCAAATAGACTGGATCAGAAAAGAAATTTCTCCACATAATAGCCAAAACACCAAATGTACAAAACAAAGAAAGAATATTAAAAGCAGTGAGGAAAAAGAGTCCAGTAATATATAAAGGTGGGCCTATCAGAATTACACCAGACTTCTCAGAGACCATGAAAGCTAGAAGGTCCTGAGCAGATGTCATACAGAACCTAAGAGAACACAAATACCAGCCCAGGATACTATAAGCAGCAAAACTTTCAATTTCCAGATGGAGAAAATAAGATATTCCATAACAAAATGAAATTTACAAAATATCTTTTTACAAATCCAGCCTTACAAAGATAATAGATGGGAAATATCAGCATAAGGTTGGAATCTATACCCTAGTAAAAGCAAGAAAGTAATCTTTCAACAAACCCAAAAGAAGACAGAGACACACGTATAATTCCACCTATAACAACAAAAATAACAGGAAGCAATAATTATTATTCCTTAATATCTCTTGACATCAACAGACTCAATTCTCAATAAAAACAGTTAGGCTAACAGACTGGATATGTAAAGAGGACACAGTACTTTGCTGCATAGAGGAAATGCAACTCAATGAAAAAAGACAGACACTACTTCAGAGAAAAGGGCTGGAAAACAATTTTCTGAGCAAATGGTACCAAGAAACAAGCTGAAGTAGCCATTCTAATATCAAAACAATGCCCTACTCAATGTTACCTTGGTTAAGGAAGAAAGGAAGAAAGAAATTCAAGACTTTTTAGAATTTAATGAAAATGAAGGCACAACATAAGCAAACTCATGAGACACAATGAAAGCAGTGCTAAAGGGAAAACTCATAGTTCTGAGTGCCTGTAAAAAAAAAAAACAGGAGAGAGCATACACTTGCAGCTTAATTGCACCCTTCTGTAACCAAAAAATATTAAAAAAGCAAAATACGCCCAAGATGAGTACACTGCAGGAAATAAACTCAGGACTGAAATCAATCAAGTAGAAACAAAAAGAAATCCTTCCTTCCTTCCTTCCTTCCTTCCTTCCTTCCTTCCTTCCTTCCTTCCTTCCTTCCTTCCTTCCTTCCTTCTTTCTTTCTTTCTTTCTTTCTTTCTTTTCTTTCTTTATAATATAGTCTAACAGCAGTCAAACTGAAAAAGGAAACTTCAGTTGAAAAAATGTCACCATCAGATTCTCTAGTAGGCAACAGATCATTGAGTATTTTCTTGACTGATGACTTAATATTGCAAGTGACATCCTGAACAACTGGAATAAGAAATCAGTCTGCACAAGAGAGTAATGCTATTCCTTCATGACCTCTTCTTCAGTGCATGTTTGATTTCCTGTCCTGACTACCATTATACTGTAAGATATAAGATAAAATAAACTCTTTCCTCTCCAAATATGTTTATTCTACACAATAAGTTGAGATTTCTACATGGAATCTTTTACATTTTCATTTTTATATTGTATCATAAATGTTTTCCTGATGCTGAAGTTACTCAAAGAAGTTCCTTGGTAATAGTGAATTTTTAAGCTTCTTTGTAATATATTTTAATTTACTCTTAATTTTTTATTTGATATATTTTTTATTTACATTTCAAATGATTTCCCCTTTTCAGGGGCCCCCACTCCCTGAAAGTCACATAAGCCCCCTTCCCTCCCCCTGTTCTCACATCCACCCCTTCCCACTTCCCTGTTCTGGTTTTGCCCTATACTGCTAAACTGAGTCTTTCCAGAACCAGGGACCACTCCTCCATTTTCTTGTACCTCATTTGATGTGTGGATTATGTTTTGGGTATTCCAATTTTCTAGGTTAATATCCACTTACTAGTGAGTGCATACCATGATTGATCTTTTGAAACTGGATTACCTCACTTAGTATGATGTTCTCCAACTCCATCCATTTGTCTAAGAATTTCATGAATTCATTGTTTCTAATGGCTGAATAGTACTCCACTGTGTGTATATACCACATTTTTTGCATCCATTCTTCCTTTGAGGGATATCTGGGTTCTTTCCAGCTTCTGGCTATTATAAATAGGGCTGCTATGAACATAGTGGAGCACGTATCTTTATTACATGCTGGGGAATCCTCTGGGTATATGCCCAGGAGTGGTATAGCAGGGTCCTCAGGAAGGGTCATTCACAGATTTCTGAGGAACCACCAGACTGATTTCCAGAGTGGTTGTACCAGTTTGCAAGCCCACCAGCAGTAGAGGAGTGTTCTTCTTTCTCCACATACTCACCAACACCTGCTGTTTCCAGAAATTTTAATCTAAGCCACTCTGACTGGTGTAAGGTGAAATCTCAAAGTTGTTTTGATTTGCATTTCCCTAATGACTAGTGAAGTTGAGCATTTTCTAAGATGCTTCTCAGCCATCTGAAGTTCTTCAGGTGAACATTCTTTGTTCCTCTCTGTACCCCATTTTTAATAGGGTTATTTGGTTTTCTGGGTTCTAACTTCTTGAGTTCTTTCTATATATTGGATATTAGCATTCTATCTGATGTAGGTTTGGTGAAGATCTTTTCCCAATTTGTTGGTTGCCGATTTGTCCTTTTGATAGTGTCCTTTGCCTTACAGAAACTTTGTATTTTGTGAGGTCCCATTTGTCAATTCTTAATTTTAGAGCATATGCTATTGGTGTTCTGTTCAGGATCTTTCCCCTGTACCAATGTCCTCAAGGGTCTTCCCCAGTTTCTTTTTTATTAGCTTCAGAGTGTCTGGCTTTATGTGGAGGTCCTTGATCCATTTGGAGTTGAGCTTAATACAAGGAAATAAGGATGGATTAATTCACATTCTTCTCCATGCTGACCTCCAGTTGAACCAGGACCATTTGTTAAAAAGGTTATATTTTTTCCATTGCATGTTTTCAGCTTCTTCGTCGATGATCAAGTGGCCATATCTGTATGGGCTCATTTCTGGATCTTCAATCCTGTTCCATTGATCCTCCTGCCTGTCACTGTACCAATACCATGCAGTTTTTAACACTATTGCTCTGTAGTATTGCTTGAGGTAAGGGATACTGATTCCCCCAGACTTTCCTTTGTTGCTGAGAATAGTTTTAGCTATCCTGGGTTTTTTTGTTGTTCCGGATGAATTTGATAATTGCTCTTTCTAACTCTGTGAAGAATTGAGTTGGGATTTTGATGGGTATTGCATTGAATCTGTAGATTACTTTTGGCAAAATGGCCATTTTAGCTATATTGATTCTACCGATCCATGAGCATGGGAGGTTTTCCCATTTTTTGAGGTCTTCTTCCATTTCCTTCTTCAGAGTCTTGAAGTTCTTGTCATAAAGATCTTTCACATGTTTGGTAAGGGTCACCCCAAGATACTTTATACTATTTGTGGCTATTGTGAAGGGGGTCATTTCCCTAATTTCTTTCTCAGCCTGCTTATCCTTTGAGTATAGGAAGGCCACTGATTTGCTTGAGTTGATTTTATAACCTGCCACTTTGCTGAAGCTATTTATCAGCTGTAGGAGTTCTCTAGTGGAGTTTTGGTTTTTTTTTGGGGGGGGGGGTTACTTTGGTAAATTATCATATTATCTGCGAACAATGATAGTGTGACTTCTTCCTTTCCAATTTGTATCCCTTTGACCTCCTTATGCTGTTTAATTGCCCGAGCTAGTATCTCAAGAACAATATTGAAAAGAGAAAGAGAAAGAGGGGCAGCCATCTCTAGTCCCTGATTTTAGTGGGATTGCTTCAAGTTTCTCTGTTTAGTTTGATGCTGGCTACCAGTTTGCTGTATATTGATTTTACTATGTTTAGGTATGGTTATTGAATTCCTGTTCTTTCCAAGACTTTAAGCATGAAAGGATGCTGAATTTTGTCGAATGTTTTTTCAGCATCCAATGAAATGACCATGTGGGTTTTTTCTTTGAGTTTGTTTATGTAGTGGATTGCATTGATAGATTTGCGTATATTGAACCAACCCTGTATCCATGGGATAAAGCCTACTTGATCATGGTGGATATCGTTTTTATGTGTTCTTTGATAAGGTTGGCAAGAATTTTATTGAGTATTTTTGCATCTATTGTTCATAAGGGAAATTGGTCTGAAGTTCTTTTTCTTTGTTGAGTCTTTGAGTGGTTTTGGAATCAGCGTAATTGTGGCTTTGTAGAAGGAGTTGGGTAGTGTTCCTTCTGTTTCTATTTTGTGGAATAGTTTGAAGAGTATTGGTATTAAGTCTTCTTTGAAGGTCTGATAGAACTCTGCACTAAAGCCATCTTTTCCTGTGCTCTTTTTGGTTGGAAGACTTTCTCTGACCCTTTCTATTTCTTTAGGGGTTATGGGACTGTTTAGATGATCTATTTGGTCCTGATTTAGTTTTGGTATTTGGTATCTGTCTAGGAAATTGTCCATTTCCTCCAGATTCTCCAGTTGTGTTGAGTATAGGCTTTTGTAGTAGGATCTGATGATTCTTTGAATTTCCTCATTTTCTGTTGTTATATCCCCCTTTTCATTTCTAATTTGGTTAATTTGAATACTTTCTCTGTACCCTTTGGTCAGTCTGGCTAAGGGTTTATCTATCTTGTTGATTTTCTCAAAGAACCAGCTCCTGGATTCATTGAGTCTTTGTATGGTTCTCTTTGTTTCCACTTGATTTATTTCACCCTGAGATTGATGATTTCCTGTCTTCTTCTCCTCTTGGGTGAAGTAGCTTCTTTTTGTTCCAGAGCTTTAACTTGTACCATTAAGCTGCTAGTGTATGCTCTCTCTATTTTCTTTTTGGAGGCATTCGGGGCTATTAGTTTTCCTCTTAGCACTGCTTTCATTGGGTCCCAAAGATTTGGGTATGTTGTGTCTTCATTTTCATTAGATTCTAAAAAGTCTCTGATTTCTTTCTTTATTTCTTCTTTGGACAAGGTGTCATTGAGTAGAGTTTTGTTCAGCCACCATGTGTATGTGGGCTTTCTGTTGTTGTTTTTTTGCTATTGTAGACCATCTTATTCCATTGTGATCTGATAGGAGGCATGGGATTAGTTCGATCTTCTTATATTTGTTGAGGTTTGTCTTGTGACCAATTATATGGACGATTTTGGAGAGGGTACCATGAGATGCTGCGAAAAAGGTATCTTCTTTTGCTTTATGGTGAAATGTTCTATAAATATCAGTTAAATCCAATTGGTCCAAAACTTCAATTAGTTTTACTGTGTCTCTGCTTAGTTTCTGTTTCCCTGATTGGTCCATTGAGTATAGTGGAGTGTTGAAGTCATCCACAATTATTGTGTTAGGTGCAATGTGTCCTTTGTGCTTTAGTAAAGTTTATTTTACGAATGAGGGTGCCCTTGCATTTGGTGCATAGATGTTCAGAATTGAAAGTTATTCTTGGTGGATTTTTCCTTTGACCAACAAGAAGTGTCTGTCCATGTCTCTTTTGATGACTTTAGGTTGAAAGGCAATTTTATGTGATATTAGAATGGCTACTCCGGCTCATTTCCTGAGACCATTGGCTTGGAAAATTGTCTTCCAGCCTTTTACTCTAAGGTAGTTCTTGTCTTTGACACTGAGGTGTGCTTCCTGTATGCAGCAAAATGTAGGGTCCTGATTCCTTATCCAGTCTGTTAGTCTATGTCTTTTTATTGGGGAATTGAGTCCATTGATGTTAAGAGATATTAAGGAATAGTGATTATTACTTCCTGTCATTTTTGATGTTATTTTTATATTTGAGCGGTTATCTTCTTTTGGGTTTGATGAAAGAAGGTTACTATCTTGCTTTTTCCAGGGTGTAGTTTCCCTCCTTGTATTGGAGTTTTCCTCCTATTATTCTTTGTAGAGCTGGGTTTGTGGAAAGATATTGTATAAATTTCATTTTGTCATGGAATATCTTGCATTCTCCATCTATGGTGATTGAGTGTTTTGCTGGGTATAGTAGTCTTGCCTTACATTTGTGTTCTCTTGGAGTCTGCATGAGATCTGCCCAGGATCTTCTAGCTTTCATGGTGTCTGGTGAGAAGTCTGGTGTGATTCTGAAAGGTCTTCCTTTATATGTTACTTGGCCTTTTTCTCTTACTGCCTTTAATATTCTTTTTTTGTTTAATATATTTGGGGTTTTGATTATTATGTGACGGGAGGTATTTCTGCTCAGGTCCATTCTGTTTGGAGTTCTGTAGGCTTCTTGTATATTCATGGTATCTCTCTCTTTTAGTTAGGGAAGTTTTCTTCCATAATTTTTTGAAGATGTTTGCTGGCCCTTTCAGTTGTAAATCTTCACTCTCATCTATACCTATAATCCTTAAGTTTGGTCTTCTCATTGTGTCCTGAATTTCTTGGATGTTCTGGGATACAAGCTTTTTGCATTTTGCATTTTATTTGACTGTTGAGTCAATGGTTTCTATGGTATCTTCGGCATCTGAGATTCTTTCTTCTATCTCTTGTATTCTGTGGTTGATATTTGCGTCTAATGGCCCCTGATTTCTTCCCAAGGTTTTCTATCTCCAAAGTTGTACCCTTTGTGATTTCTTAGTTGTTTCTACTTCTGTTTTTAGGTCCAGGATGGATTTGCTCAGTTCCTTCATTTGTTTGTTTGTGTTTTC
Source organism: Apodemus sylvaticus (assembly GCF_947179515.1). Lineage (NCBI taxonomy): Eukaryota > Metazoa > Chordata > Mammalia > Rodentia > Muridae > Apodemus > Apodemus sylvaticus. The sequence goes on along the minus strand of NC_067479.1, from coordinate 38,069,485 downwards.
CTTTAATTCTTTAAGAGATTTTTGTGTTTCCTCTTTCATGACTTCTGCCATTTGGCTCACTTTCTCTTTCATTTCTTTAAGTCTTTTTTGTGTTTCTTCTTTATTGGCTTCTATCTCTTGAGCCTTATTCTCCTGAATTTCTTTAAGTGATTTTTGTGTTTCCATTATATGGGTTTCTAGCTTATTCATGTTCCCTTGTATTTCTTAAAGAGATTCTTTTATGTCCTTTTTGTGTTCTTCTAGCAGCATCATGACCAGTGATTTTAAATTCAAATCTTGTTTTTCTGGAGTGTTGGCATATCCAGGACTTGCTGATGTTGGAGAGTTTGGTTCAGATGCTGCCATATTGCCTAGATTTCTGTTAGTAGCATTCCTACATTTGCCCTTTGCCATCTCGTTATCTCTGAAGTTAGTTGGTCTTGTCTCTGGCTGATGTTTGAGCCTCCTGTGAGGCTGTAGGGCTATTATCGCAACACTGGATGGCTGGGTTTCCCCTGTCACAGATTGCTGATGTGCTGCCCTCCTCTTGGGTGCCCTTGGAGTCCTAGTGTGCCTTGCCCCAGATTGTGTCTGTGAACCAGGTGGTGCCCATTTGCTCCTCCAGGGAGTGTTGATGGTTTTTGCTGCGTGGACCTTTTCTGCAGGAATCAGCAGAGTGCTGATTACTCTGCTGGGCAGCCGCTCCCCCAATCGGGTTTGTGCACACAAGGCTAGCCTAGTTGCTCAGGCCCTGAGTCTAGGCAAAAGCCTGAGAGGCTTAGGCCTGAGCAATGTTTGCCTAGGGCTATGACTGTTAACTGGTTCTGTGCGTGTGCTCCCTGAAAGTGCCCAGAGAGGGAGAGTCTGCCAGGCTAACAACCTCCTGGCCGGGTTGGCACACTGAGGGCCCACTGGACATCCCAGGGCCTGGGTGCAAACCAATGCCTAGCAGGCTTAGACACCCCCCAACCCCCACTATGTTAGCCTCGGGCTTTGACTGTTAGCCAGCTTTGCCTGCTAGAACTCTCTGGCGTCCAGTACCCAAAATGGCCACGAGCGTGCACCGGAACAGACTGCTGGGCAAAGAACCTTCTGGCGGGTTTGGCAGAATCTAAGCAGGGTAGCTTACAGACAGTATTGGTCCTTTTGGTTTTAGTCTCCTCATGTGTGGTATAATTTACTGTACATTAAAATAAGTTGTTGTTGGTAAAGAGCTGTAAAATTCACTTAATTATTATCTATGACTGATTTTGTACCAAAATTCTGGTCATCTGTACTTGTAACTAAGATCACATTGCTAAGTTTTCTAAGTGGAAGTTTGCTAAGCCCATAGACCTCATGGAACAATTCTAAGAATGCTATGTTATCCTGGCCTGTGTGCTGAAAAGTGGCACGACATTTATTATCAGAGGTGACTTAGTCATGGAAAAATGAGCTGATAGACCTCAAAGTGATATCAGATAATTATAGTACTCATTAAAATCTTATTACTTTATAATAAATTAGAAATATATAAATAGGACTTAAATCCAATGTTTTATGTAGTCACATAAATCATATTATATAGTAAATATATGCTTATATCTATATGTATATCAGCACTATAGTTATTATTCATATAAAATTGTCACCTATTTTAGATACTGAACAAATGATTTTGATGATATGAAGTCTAATACAAATAAGTATTCCAATCTAGAATGCAAAATGATAATTATGGTATTTGAATATGAGTAATAAATAGTCTTAACTATTTACTCATAGCAGCCTTATCATTGTGAACTATTATAAAACAGAACATTTCCTTGTTTATAAAAACAAAACAACAAAAACTATATAAAAACACACACAAAAAGTACCAAGAACCTTCTCTCTCTCTTCTCTCTCTCTTTAAGTCTCTGTCAGTAAGTCTCTCTCTCTCTCTCTCTCTCTCTCTCTCTCTCTCTCTCTCTCTCCCACTCTCTCTCTCTCACACACACACACACACACACATACACACACACACACCAATAGAATCTATTTTGTATTGGCCAACTGCTAATATGCATGAAGCCTCCCTTGATTATGGTTGGTAAAACTGAGACAGAGGAGGGGAGCAGAATGGAGTTAGGTGGGGAGGGAGATGGGTGGGTTCTGGGAATTCTTGGAACATTCAATATCAAATATGATAAAATACATTTTATAAAACAAGTTTTGATAAAATTAATAGTTTGAAAGAAATGTAATGTTGACTACATACTTATCTATACATATGAGATACAATCTATAATAGTTGCCTTAGAAGAATCAGTCTATGTGTAATAAAATTGATTATATTTACATTCTTTGTATATGGTTATCTCCTAGAAGGTCGGAGTAATTTAAAATAATTAATAATGTGTTTTAGGTAGCTGTTTGGAAAAACAAATAAACATTTTAAAAATATGAATGAAAATAAAAATCTCACAGTATCCTTAAGTAACATGAAAATTTATGCTATTATAGAAAGATTCCTCCTTAGAAAATAAGCAATTGTAATTCAATGGATCATGAAGAAACATGCCATGGAAGACATTATAAAACATTAATACTTTTAGCTGGCATATTGTAGCTAATTTCAAGGTGTCAGTGATTGTAATTTAGAACTCTGAAAGCAGAGTAATCTGAATTTAATGGATGCTTGCAGTAAAAGCCAGGAAGACATTAACTACTCAGGGTACTCAACATTTATACAATGTGGCCAGGAGGGAGAGAGCCAGGATTCAGATGAGAACATGAGCAAATTATTATTCCAGGGATTCCTTAATGCGTGTATAGATATTTCATCTTGTATTAGCACAGCCTCCTGGGATTTCAAACCTTCTCACTCAAGAAAATCTGATTACCTGCTCAGTTTGACTTGAATCTTCAGATTGGGAAAAGAAAAGCAAATTATTCAATCATTCCAGTAACCATTGTGAAAAATCATTATTGTAAATCAAAGAATTGCAATTTGTTTTGTGAATCAGAAAATAATAAATTTATTTTCCTAATCATTAACCAACTCATATTCCTGAACTATGTGTTATATATTTTACTAACTGCTTAAATTGTGTTAGTAACATAAATTTACCTCCTTGTTTGTTCAAAATTGTGTCTTATTTCCCTTATACCTGATTCATATTCATTTCTCTCGATCCTTTTGATAGTTTTTCTAGACTTCAGATAATTTATTTTGAAAATTTTAATTTTATCTTATTTTTAATCTTATATGCAATACTGAATGATATTTAAATTTATATAATTGTAACTCCAAACGTCTTATAAAAGTCCAAAGATAGTCTGTAAAAGAGGGGGCAGGGAAGACCAAGGGAGATGGATTAATCAGTAATATGATTGTTTCATGAGTAGGAGTAACCCAGTTTTGTTCTTAAAATTTAAGTAAAATCAGTAAGTGGTAATTTTTGCTTGCCTGTGATCCTTGCTCTGAGGAGAGAGAGCAGCAGGGGGTTCTTTCCACACCTGCAGGCCAGACAGCCTAGCTAATTCAAAAGCCCCAAGTTCAGTGGGAGATTCAGTCTCAAAAATGAGGTCAATTGTAATAAATGAAATCATTAAATGAAAATCTCTCTGTGTGACTGTGGACCTTCACACACACACACACACACACACACACACACACACACACACACACACACAATCCATGCAAAATCACACTCATACACCCACATTCCAAAAAGGAAGACATTAAAGTCTTGCACGTGATACTTTCAGGAAGTTTAATGGTGAATAGGAGTTCTAATAGGCTTGGTAGAAGGATAAAAAATTGAAATTTGATAACAGCTACCTAAGCACATTTAGATAATAGTAAATTATGTATTTTTATTTTGGGACATCAGTGACTTCTCTATAGTTTAAAATACCAGATTCTGTAAGTTGTGAATAGCTAGAACAGAAGCCCTCCTATGTCCCAAAGATGTATTCCATTTACCAGGACTTTATGTACATATTGTATATTGTATTGGAATGTCATACATTATTTCATAACCATTTACAATTTGTATTTGTTAATTAAAACAAATGGATATATGGATTTACATTGCACTTATTTGATTGTAATTATAAAGTTTTGGTAATATTTTCTTGTTAACTTGACACATGCAAGAAAATATAACTTTGATTGAACAATTTCCTCCATAAGAAAGACTTGTAGTAATATCTGTAGGGCCATTTCCTTCACTACTATTTGAAATAGCATCCATTGCCCTCCAAAAACTAAATACAGATGACTAGTTATACTTCAGCACAAACAAAAATATTATGTAAGGAGAAGTTCAGATATGTGGATTGTACATCAATGTGGAAAAACGTTCAATATTGATAATAGAGTCTACCGATTGTGACAATGTTGAAATGTGATTCAAAATATGATTTTGACAATGCTGAAAAAATTGGCCAAGACAAAGATGTGTATATTTAAGTCGATCAGAAGAATCATAGGAAAAACAAATATTCAACTTCTTTATCCATTATTGACTTGTCGTGGCCATGTAAAATAGGTGTAAATGAGGAATGTAACACTGAACATGAACAACATCAACAACAAAACAGAAAAAGAATCAAACAAGAATAAATATTTGAGTGAGCTGGCAAAGTAAACCACCAACCAAAGAGCACACGTGGAGGGACCCACGGCTCAAGCTACATATGTAGCAGAGGATGGCCTTGTCAGACATCAATGAGAGGAGAGGCCATTGGTCCTGTGAAGGTTCAACATCCCAGTGTAGGGGAAAGCCAGGTCAGGAAAGTGGTGGTGGTGGTGGTGGGGTGCTGGTAAGCAGAAGGAGGAGGGATGGGATAGGGGATTTTCAGAAGGGTAAGGAGGAAAGGAGATACCATTTGAAATGTAAATAAAGCAAATATCTACTAAAAAATAATGAAGAAAAGCCTCAATATATAAATCTTTTGCTTAAATGTATATGTGTGTGTTTATGTCTTGTGTGCATGGCCAGTGTTGTCCCTCATGTACTACCCTGAAACAGTGTCTTTTTATCTACTTTTGGGTACATAGGTTAGATAGCCTGGGGCTTTTGTTCTCTGGACTGTATTTTATCCCAGTGTGGTTTGATGGGTTACAGGTATCCATGTGACTGTGCCCAGCCTTGCTGTATTTTGTCTGGGTCTTAATGTCTGAACTTAGGACATAGGACATCAGGCTGTCTTAAAATGTGCTCCTTTCTATTGAGACATATTTTCTGCTACTCTACTCTTATTTCTAAAACACGACATGCAAATGTCCAACAACATAAAAATAATGATCAATATTATAAACCATTAACTAAATACAAATAAAAACCACAGTGAGATATGAACTAAAAGTGTTCTGTAAAAGGGAAAACCATTGTGAAATGTGCTTGGGACTCAAAATTAGTAGGGACATTCTGAAGCACTGTATAATCATACAGTCCTTAAATGCCAAAAATATAAATTCTATAGCAGCAAGAGCTTTCATTTATTTACTTCAAAAGAAGTAAAATCAGCATGTTGAAAATATATCTCCATCATTTTGTTAAGTAAGATATTATTCACAATAGCCAAAAATCAACTTCAGATATATCACTGTATGAATGAGAATTTTTGTGTATAGTTCTCTATATGAATATACTCTGTTTCCAGTATTTTGTTTTTATTTGAAGCAGATAGGTCTGGGCAACATTATTTTAAAAAATGGCTGGCTGCATGGATTTATTTCTGTGTAAACATTTTTTCATCGTTTATGTCCTTTTTTTTTTTTTTTAATTTGGTCAGAACCATGGTCATTTTATTCCTGTGATTCTGTAATAAAATTTTAAAGCAAGTATTGTGGGACCTCCTGCATGTCTCATTTTGTTCAGGATTGCTTTGGCAGCAACTGTAGAACTCAGTACAAAAGTCCTCCGAAAACAAAAATTACAATTACAATGTACTTAACAGATATTCTACAAAGAACCCAGGCAGGTACACAGAAACACAAAACTGTACATAATTAGGCATACGGCATAACTCGCCATAATCAATAAATAAAATCTAGTCTAGATGTTTCTCTGTTTGTGGATTTCTCATAGAAATGGTAGATGATGACATATAGAAATTAGTTTAATAACAAAGAAGAAAAATGTCATTTAGAAATTAATAAAAATAGAGGTAGCTTTGCTTAACAAAAACTACACACACACACACACACACACACACATACATACACGCACACACACAATATAACAAAAGGAAGGCTGTGATCCAGTGGAACTTATCGTTTTAGAAACATCCTTCTCTCACATGATGTAAGGAAGGAAAGAAGAATAGAGGAAGCCAATAGCTTTCACTCCCCTTATTTCACAGAGCACCAAGATTAGCTAAGACAACCTAAACAAACAAATAAACAAACAACTTGTAGGTTTGCCAGGGTTTGTCTCCAGAAGATAGGAAGAATTTTTGTAGAGCCAGGTTAAGATAACATAGCAATCAAGGTGAATGATCTCTTTGATGTGTTCTTGGATTTGGTTGGCAAGAATTGTACTATTTTTGCATTGATATTCATAAGGGAAATTGGCCTGAAATTCTCTTTCTTTGTTGGATCTTTGTGTGATTTTGGCATCAGCGAAATTATGGCTTCATAGGAAGAGGTGGGTTCCTTCTGTTTCTATTTTGTGGAATAGTTTGAAGAGCATTGGTGTTAGGTCTTCTTTGAAAGTCTGATAGAATTCTGCACTAAAACCATCTGGTCCTGTGCTTTTGTGGTTGAGTGACTGTCAATGACCACTTCTATTTCTTTAGGACTTATGGGACAATTTAGATGGTCTATCTGATCCTGATTAAATTGGGGTAGTTGGTATCTGTCTAAGAAATTGTCCATTTCATCCAGATTTCCAGTTGTGTTGGGTATAGACTTTTGTAGTAGGATCTGATAATTTTTTTTTAATTTCCTCAGTTTCTGTTGTTATTTCTCAATTTTCATTTCTGATTTTGTTAATTTGGATACTATCTCTGTGCCCCCTGGTTAGTCTGGCTAAAGATTTATCTATCTTATTGATTTTCACAAAGAACCAGCTCCTGATTTTGTTGATTCTTTGTTTCAACTTGGTTGATTTCAGCCCTGAGTTTGATGATTTCCTGCCTTGTATTCCTCTTGGGTGTATTAGCTTCTTTCTGTTCTTAAGATTTCAGGTGTGTTATTAAGCTGCTTGTGTAAGGGATGCAGGGATTGTTCAATATATGGAAATCCATCAATATAATCCACTACATAAACACACTCAAAGAAAAAACCCAAATGGTAGTTTCATTAGATGCTGAAAAAGCATTTGACAAAATTCAGCATCCTTTCATGTTAAAGGTCGTGGAAAGAACAGTAATTCAAGGCCCATACCTAAACATAATAAAAGCAACATACAGCAAACCAGTAGCCAACATCAAACTAAATGGAGAGAAACTTTAAGCAATCCCACTAAAATCAGGGACTAGACAAGGCTGTCCTCTCTTTCCATTTCTTTTCAATATAGTGCTTGAAGTTCTAGCTAGAGCAATTGTACAACAAAAGTAGGTCAAAGGGATACAAATTGGAAAGGAGGAGGTCAAATTATTACTATTTGCAGATGATATGATAGTCTATTTAAATGACCCAAAAAACTCCACCAGAGAAGTCCTACAGCTGATAAAAAACTTCAGCAAAGTGGCTGGATATAAAATTAACAAAAGAAAACCAGTAGCCTTCCTATACTCAAAAGATGAACAGGCTGAAAAAGAAATTAGGTAAATTATACGCTTCACAATAACCACAAACAATATAAAGTATCTTGGTGTGACTCTAACCAAACAGGTGAAAGATCTGTATGACAGGAACTTCAAGTTTTTGAAGAAAGAAATTGAAAGAGACCTCAGAAGATGGAAAAATATTCCATGCTCTTGGGTTGTCAGGATTAATATAGTAAAAATGGCCATCTTGCAAAACGCAATCTACAGATACAATGTAATCCCATCAAAATCCCAACTCAATTCTTGATAGAGTTAGAAAGAGCAATTCTCAAATTCATCTGGAATAACAAAAAGCTCAGGATAGCTAAACCTATTCTCAACAGTAAAAGAAGTTCTGGGGGAATCAGTATCCCCAACCTCAAGCAGTACTACAGAGCAATAGTGTTAAAGACTGTATGCTATTGGTACAGTGACAGGCAGGTAGATCAATGGAATAGAATTGAAGACGCAGAAATGAACCCACACAATTATGGTCTCTTCATCTTTGACAAAGGAGCTACAACCATCTGTTGTAAAAGATGGCCTTTTCAACAAATGGTGCTGGTTCAACTGGAGGTCAGCATGCAGAAGAATGCAAATTTATCCATTCTTTTCTCCTTGTAGTAAGCTCAAGTCCAAGTGGCTCAAGGACCTCTACATAAATCCAGACACACTGAAACTAGTAGAGAAGAAACTGGGGAAGAGCCTTGAGCACGTGGGTACAGGGTAAAATTTCATGAATAGAACACCAATATCTTATGCTCTAAGATCAAGAATTTACAATTGGGACCTCATAAAATTTTCATGTTTCTTTCAGGCAAAAGACACTGTCAAAAGGACAAAACAGCAACCAACAAGTTGGGAATAGATCTTTACCAACCCTACATCTGACAGATTAGATATTGTATATCTACTATCCGAGATATACAAAGAACTCAAGAAGGTAGACTCCAGAGTGCCAAATAATCCTATTAAAATGTGGTACAGAGCTAAATAAAGAATTTTCACTTGAGGAATACTGAATGGTTGAGAAGCACCTAAAAAATGTTCAACATCCTTAGTCATAAGGGAAATGTAAATCAAAACAACCTTGAGATTTCACCTCACACCAGTCAGAATGGCTAAGATCAAAAACACAGGAAAAAACAGGTGCTGGAGAGGATGTGGAGAAAGAGGAACACTTCTCCACTGTTGGTGCGGTTGCAAGCTAGTACAACTGCTCTAGAAATCAGTCTGGCAGTTCCTCAGAAAACTGGGCATGATACTACTGGAGGACCCCACTATACCACTCCTGGGCATATACCCAGAGGATTCCCCAGCATGTAATAAAAACACATGCTCCACTATGTTTATAGCAACCCTATTTATAATAGCCAGAAGCTGGAAAGAACCCAGCTATCCTTAAACAGAGGAATTGATATAGAATATGTGGTATATTTATGTATGGAATACTACTCAGCTATTAAAATCAATGAATTCATGAAATTCTTAGGCAAGTGGGTGGAACTGGAGAATGTCATCCTGAGTGAGGTGACCCAATCACAAAAGAACACATATGGTATGCACTCACTGATATGCAGATATTAATCCCAAATCTCAGAATACCCAAGACACAATTCTCATATCAAATGATGCCCAAGAATAAGGAAGGAGAGGCCTCTGGTCTTGGATAGGATCAGTGCGGCCGTGTAGGGGAATACCAGGACAGGGAAATGGGAAGGGGTTGATTGGGGAACAGGGGGAGGAAGAGGGCTTATGGGACTTTGGGGGAGGGAGAATCCAGGAAAGAGAATATCATTTGAAATATAAATAAAGAATATATAAAATAAAAAATAGAGATGAATAACTGTCTCTGTGTCAGAAATTATTAACATTAAAGTGTGCAGAAGTGATTAAAAAAAAGATACCATAGCAATTAGAGTCATACCCAAATCTTGAACAAGACTGGGCTTAAGAACAATCTTCAAAATTAGGTACAGAGGAATGAAATGTGTTACCAATAACTCCCAGCAGTGAAACAGCTTCTGGAGTGTGAAATTTAAAAAGAGAAAAAAAAAAAAACCAGTTATCAGAACAAGCAGTTTTCATATCTTTTAGTCCCACCCAGCTTTATCCTCCAATATAGCTTTATTTCTATTTTGTAACCTTAACTGTAATATATTGAATTAAAATAACTTTACTTTCAATAAATATATAAAGACTCAAAAGATAGTATATTGAAAGCTACAAGGAAGAAATACAAAGTTCGATATAAAGGCAGGTATTTAGTGAAACATCTTATCTTTTCCTTTTTTTTTTCAGAAGAAACTTTAAAAGTGAGAAGCACTTGCTATGCTGCACTTCAAGGTTTGAAAGACCAGAGCTTCCAAGAAAGACTAGCATCCTTAGCCAAACAATCTGCCCAGGACAGCTCATGTTTAAAGCAGGTTGAGGAAATTTATGATAACCAAGTCAGTACTACAGAGGGAACTGCAAAGAACAAGATTATTACTTAATACAATAAGAGTTATATTTAAAAAACACCAAACACTGGAAAGGCAACAGAAATTACCATAATTAATATAAAACTTTTAATCATTAATATTATTGTTCCTGATTTCCCAATCCAAGGACACAGCCTAGCAGAATTTATTGAAAACAGAATTCTTCTATTTGCTCACTCTAAGAATGATACCAACAATTAAACATAGAGTAAAGAAGTCTATTGTCCTGTGATTAATGTTATTTGAGTTATTTCTCTTCCTAAATTAAATAGCTGGATGACAACAAGTGTCCATACAATAATATCAACATTTTTAACAAAATCTCATTTGTAAAATTTTGACTCTCTTTGCATATACATAGTTGTTTTCTAGTGTTGCTGACAATGTTGTAGTCCTCACCTCACAAGTGATTTTATATTAATATTCATTTTTCATTCAAGTACCTTCCTACTCCTAATTTACACATCAAACATGAAATGTTTTTGTTCATTTATTCATACAAAATTATTATCTCCATTCAATCTACATTATTCATACTCAATTATTCTATTTCAAAGAACCCACTAAATACTTAATATGCAATTGAACATTAAGTTTTATATTTAATGACTTTTTCATTACACTGAACCAGAAGTCCCCCAAAAGACGAAATTATGCCTGATTTACAGTTTGATATTCTACAATTTATATGTCCCATAAAAGATTAACAGTAAGTACATGTTGGTTAAAGGAATCAAAACAAGTTCATCTTAAATAAAAATTAAATTTCTGTCAATGTAAATAAAGAACAGTTACTTTCACATGGATAATTCATTTTAGAACTATTTGAAAATTTTCATCTCACTTTGTGGTATGTCCTATTCTTTCTTTTCTTTGCATTAGGACTGCTCTGCAGTTCTTGGAAATGTCTACCATGATTGCGTCTTTATCTTCTATAGTATATAGATTATAGGCCCTTGAAAAAGCATTAAGTCCTACCTCTGAGTATCATGTAAATTTTTGCCATAAGTCATGTATTCTAAGGGTAGACTTTTGTGACAGATTAGCTTTCTAACATGCCTTGAGCTACATATTCTTCTTTGTCTTCCCTTCCCCTATGATTTCTTCATTTAGCCTTTCACAGACATTTATTGGAAGCAAAGCAGGTAAGGTGCTGCCATTGCTGAAATTGGCTTTCTTAGCTTTTTGTGTCAGAAAACACATAGGAACTTTGAGAAATTCATTGACATCCCAGGCACACAGGCTTCAACTTTCTTGGTACAATCTTCTAGATTGTAAAATGTCCTGAAACATAGTAGTTAAACTTTGTAGTCCTAGAATTAAAATACATTAATTTATGTGATTTATATGGCTTTAATATAATTGGGGAAATTTGAATCTTATTGCTATATCTTTATGATTATATATTTAGTAAGCTTATGCTAAAAATGGAAAATACATATTTACTTTTATCATTATGAAGTAGCAATTATAAAATTCAGTATTGATATTCTGTACTAGCATTTGCCCAAATTACACAGGCACTCTGAGATGCAACTATAATCTATTTGTTCAGATTTCTTGAGTTCAAGCAATTATTTAATGCTGCATAGCATAGCCAGCCATTATACACAACAATTAATATTTGCACTTGATAGATATGGTCTCAGAGCTGAGGGTGAGGTAGGCTTTATGTCCTCAATATCTTGCTTCTACTTTCAAATGTTAGCATGATACTCTTATGTCATCTTCTGTGAATGAAAAATGTATGATTAATTACAAAAGGTTCAATTGGATTATCTCAGAGTTTATGCCCTACATTTCAGACAAATGATGCAGTATGACTAAAGATAGGCAGTATTCATAAAATACAAAAAATTATCAACTTAAAACTTGTCATATAAAGCAAGTAGATCCTGGAAAAGAAAACATGTCCTCTAACAGGTCCTCCACTACAAACAAAACAGGACTACATGTTTTCTCATTAATAATTAACAAGTATAGAATTAATAATATTTTGCTTATCAGTATAATACTTTCTTCATAGAGGAATGATGTATATAGAACAATGATTTTATAGTTAATTGACTATGAAATTATATTATACTTTCTAAAGAATTATATGTCTTGTTTCTTTGGGCCATTATGTGAGATAAGCCAGACTCAGAAAGCCAAAATCACATGGTTATTAGGTATGGATTAGTTTCTAATTCTTACATTATTTTATATATATATGTGTGTGTGTGTGTGTGTGTGTGTGTGTGTGTGTGTGTGTTGTGTGTCTGTGTGTCTGTGTGTCTGTGTGTCTGTGTGTCTGTGTGTATGTGTCCGTGTGTGTATGTCTATATGTGATGGAGTGAGTATGTATAAAAAACAGGAACCTGGAAGGTGTTCCATTAAAGGCAAATAAAGGAGGTTGGAGTGAGAGTCATTCAGAGAATAGTAGAATTTGTGACTTGATTGTGAAAGGACACAGGGCTGGACAGGTTTAAAACAGAAAAGGGAGAATGAAGATAACAGAGAGGTAGGGTTACAATGGAAAGTAATCAAAACCAAATATATACAAGAATACCACAGGAGACCTGTTCCTTTATAAGTTAATTAAAAAGAAAATTTAAAATGAAAGATAACTGGATGAGAATTTTTAATTTTGAATAGAAAAATTTCTAGTATACATTTTCTCATCTTTACTGTTTATTAACATCAATACTAAATCAATTGTATTAAAACAATAAAATTCCAACTTAGAAACCAAACTCATCATAGAATGTTTTGTTTTGTTTCAGAACGGGTTGGTGTGGATTGGTTTTTGAGGCAGGATCTCACAATGTAGAGAAGACTGGTAGAATCTCAAGTAAATTTCCTGTCTTTTCCTCCCAAATGCTATATGTACACCATGAAAACATTCATCATCATACTCTAGACAAAAATAAATCAATTAATAAAAAAGATTAATTTCAAATATTTTCACATATTTTTTAAATACTCATTTAATAAAAGAAACTAAAAATACTAATCCAAGACCTTCAATGATCATTCAAGTATCTTAGTTTGCAATGTGCTTTTTGTTGGCTATTCTTATTCCCCCCCTCTCTCGCTCACTCACTGGATATTATTCTGAATTGTCTTTCAGGCATGTCTTGACAGTTATTTCATTCTCTCAAGGGCTGATAATGCAGGCATTCCCATTATACTTAATTTTATGCTCTGCTTAAATTACAAATAACAAAGAAAGATCATCAGGTTCAGAAAAGGTTTTATCTGTGATTATTTTGCTTATAAATTATCTTCTGATAGTATCATTCTCCATGTTAAAGAATATATTATGGATATGGTGAATGAATTCTATGTAGTTAATGAACCGTGTGACCTTAAAGAATATGTGAATGCAAACACTGATTATGCTTACATCACTAAACACAGAAGTAAAATAACTCCAGAAATATTGAGAACAGTAAGACCTAGAGGTGGCCTATTTCAGAATCTTTCTATTTATTTACTTTCCCTTCTGCTTATTGAAGCAAAAAAGAATACTGTTGTTCTTACTGCATTTAAGAAATGAACACATCATCACCTTCTGCTCAAATTATACCACTGGAGTTTTAGGATCAAATTTGTAAGTGCCATCACTTTTAAGCTCTGTGGGAATACTTTGCAACTACTCTTCCCTCAGACCTTCCTGCTATCCTGATGCTCTTGAATACTGAGTATTATATCATTTTATACCGGCTTTTCCTAAAATGTTTTTTAAAGCCTTTTTAGTGACAATTGCAAAGAACTATTTTCTATTTGTAGTGAACTCACTGTGAAGAAACATATTTTCTATTGTGGAGTGAATTTCTGATTTAATATTGATATTGTAATATTGCCTTAATTTGATATCAATCTCTGAAGTTAATTATATGTATAAAATCTTTAGCGTGGATCTTTTGCAATTCAATTTCAGATTAAGCAATATGGAATACTTTCAATTAGATAACCAAGGAACTTATTTATTCATTGACTCAAGAATCACAGTTACTTAATCAGATTATACTTTAGATATTCGATCAAGAAACATCATGTTGCCACTGCTTTAATGTACTGTCTACATATGAAGACAACAGTAGTGCTTTCATGCGCTACACAGCCCACTCTATTAAATTTCAACAAGTGTAGGAGAAAGAAAGGTTTTGTTTCTCAGTATGCAAAGGGCATTCTCCACAAGCAAAGAGCAGGTAATGTGAAGGTTTTATGAGTTTATTAATTTTATTATGAAACTTCAAAAGACTAGGAAACACCTTGCTGAAATGAACTGTTAATACTAGCAACAATAATTATTGACCATTGATATTGACACCATACACATTGTATCCTAACAATGTATTGAGCCTTTTTAGTCTTCAATAATGAATTAAGGAAAAGTAAAACATACAAGTTTAAGCTCATTCTGTAAATCAAGAGGGGATATATTAAACATACAGAACCTGAGAATCTAAATTAGTAGATAAAGTCCAAGTTCTTTGCCTATTTGCTTATTTGTTTTCTCAAAATATTCTGGCCAAGACCAAGCTTCCACAGACTAAATATATGATTACTCATTTTAGACAGTACCAAGAATTTCAAAATTTACTATGAATCAACTCTACATTCCAAATTGGGAGTTTAATAAGGACAGACAGGAATATATAGACATTGAAAAACATGATAAAGCAGTTGTTGGGATTTGGTCTATTGGTGTGTAATATAGTGCTAAATTCTGTACCAAAAAGTCAAGGCCTATGCGTGACTTCTCATGTTTACAAGGTTTTGTGTGCAAACCTTGTTCTTTGATTTGAAACTATTGGTTAAATTAAATTGACTACAGCCAATTACTGGAGAGAGTAGATGTAGGTGTGTTAGGAGTGACCTGGCTGGAGGAGGAGAGACAAGGAAAAAGAGGAAGGAGAGGAGGAGGAAGCTGCCACGAGGGGAGAGGAACCATAATTACATGGCCAGGAGAAGCAGCAAACATCTGGGGTACACTGCTGGGGAGTTACTCGGCTAGCAGTTAGAATTGGATTCATCAGCAATTGTCAAAGCCAATCAAAATAACCATAATCTGATTTTCATTAATTTGTAATCTAGTCGGGGATAAGTTTAAATTGCACATACTATAAAAAATAATGAATGATTAGGCTTCATCACTGTTTAGGTGTACCTATAAAAGATATTTTGCATATGAATGTTCACTCCTACTGTTTTTTGGTTTATTTACTTTTTTTGATTGCTCCTTTTGATACTAAGTCTCAAATTTAGATACTGCAATCGAGGCCCACAGTGAAATTGCTGGCAGGGAAATATATATTAAGATGATACATAAGTAAATTTTCATCTAAATGAATTTTATGTCCATATCATAAAGTCAGTCGCATCCAACATGGCAAGAAATATGCTCCTTGTCACAAACCTATTGCATTTTATCATTATACACACCACACACACACACGCGCGCACGCGCACACACACATACACACATATATATGTATATACACATATATATATATACACATACATATATATATATATACATACCCCTTTCACAACAAGTGCTGATAAGAGAAACTCACAGACAGCTGCTAAAGACTCACTATTACTAAGGAGTCAAAGAACATAATATCTCATCGTAGTCCATATTATCCATAAGCCAAAGGCCAACACAGCTTGTACTGTTTCTGATGGCAAATCAAATGTCTTAAAAATCTCTCTTCATAAAAATAAACTTTACTGATTCACCTACAGGTTGAGAAATTCCTTGAGTTCACACATCCAGCACTCTTTGCCTATGTATGAATTGATTGCTAAAGTATATTTTTTATTCTTTATGTTGGCTTCCATGAAAAAGGGTATTAAAAAATCCATTTGACTGTTCTACAATTTCTCATTTTCATAATCTTTCAGAATTCTAAGTAATATGGCTTTTTAAAAGCAAACTTTGCCTTCAACTCAATAGGAATGCACAGGTTGTCATACAAAGTCTTTTTAAATATTTTATTGAGATATCAATTATGTATCTAGTGTTTGAATATTATTTTGAGTCATTTTTAATAATTTTGAGCATAACTTGGCTGAGTGCTTTTTTACTTGAATTATATATTAGCATAATATTCTAATTTTTTAATCTGGAATCATTTGTGTGCTACGATTCATAGAGTGCTCTGACTTTAAGATGTTCTTGTTTATCACTCTATTTTTTCTTGTAAATTTCATAGAGTTGAAAAGCTAAGTTGTGGTGATTTCTTCAAAATATTAAAATTGGCTGCTAAAGGTATCGGTTGTTCTTCCAGAGACTATTAAATCATGTACAAACCACCATCATTTTTCTAGTGTACTCTAGTTTCATTAGGAGTTCTAATCACATATGTCAGTAATCTAAGTCACTGTAAAACTTTAACCTGTTTGATCCCTTAATATCCTAATCAATTTGTTGTCCAGAAATAACTATGGCCTGTGTGGATTCTATAGTACTTCTGAAGAATGTATTGTCCAACATTAAATGATGGAAGATATAGCATCTGCTCATCTTCTGAAAGACTTTTTGTCTTGTTAATCCCAAAAATCAGAGTCACTTCTCATAAGAAAATAAATTCCATTAGGAAGATTCCATTCACTGGAATAATAGCTTCCTTGGAGAATATTCTCCAGGCATAGGCATAATCTCACTAGAAATCATGTATTGTTTGTCTATTTTTTAGAACAGGGTTTTAGAAATTCTTAGTGAAAATGACTGTGGTAGTTAGAATGAAAATATAGATTCACATATTGAATGTTACCAGTTGTGGACTGTTTAGCAAGGATTAGGAGGCATGACCTGGTTTTATAAGGTGTGTCACTCGGGTTATGGTCTTAAATTTCAGAAGCCCATGTGGACTTACCGTCTATCTCTGTCTCATCTCTCTGTCTTTCTGTCTCTCTGTATCTCTGTGTCTGTCTCTCTGTCTCTCTGTCTCTCTTACTCTCTCACCCTCCCTCCCTCCTTCCCTTCTTCCCTCCCTCCTCCACTCTCTGCTTCTGGATCAGATTTAATTTTTCAGATACTACTCCAAGCCAAGACTACCTGCCTACCTGTCAAAGTGTTCCCTACCATGGTGGTCTGAAACTAGAAGTGAGACCTCTATTAAGTAATTCCTTTTATAAGTGCCTTGTTGATGATGTTTCTTCAGAGCAAAAAAATAAAAATAAAATGAAAATGAAAAGTACCTAAAACCCTGACCATGGATTTTCAGATTGTTTTTACATATCTCCTGCTTCCACACTTGCCTATCCTATGTATTGTCAAAATTTCTTCCCAGGAAGTTACATTTTTCTAGTAATTGAATGTGCAATTATATGTAATTAACCCCTATACTGTTAGATGGTGACATTACTCCATGTTTGGACATATATATCATTGTATGTGTAATCGTTGTTTATATACTACCTCAAACATCTCTGTGTGTAACCTACCCATATTTTCCTTCTCGAAGACCTGGCAACAAATGTCCTCTGTTTCTATCATTTCCCTCAGTTCCACATGGAATAACACAAGGTTGTGTCTGTCCAAATTGGCTTCTCTCATTTAGCAAGAATCATTTAACTTCATCACATCTTGAAATGCATGCTAATTTCTTTGTGTTGATAAATGTTCTACTGTTTGAAAGCTCTGTATTTTACATTCCCAAAAATTTGCTGAAAATAATACTCTTTTTCAAGTTTCAGCAGTCATACATCTTTGTGTATAAATCAAGGAAAGAAACGTGTGGCTCAGGAGGGAGCACATTTAGCTTCATAAAGGCATTAGAGATTATTATTTAGTTTAGAGGCTAAAAAATCTTCAGTGCATAATACTGAAGAAAGTTTCTTTTCACTGTGTGTGTGTGTGTGTGTGTGTGTGTGTGGTTATTGATATAATGTGAATTTAAAGTGCTATTCTTCAATATGGTATCATTTATGTTTTATACTATTCAGCAGATTTTACCCCTTCTGCCATCCTACAGGTAAGACTCCTTAGAGATGAAGAAACCACAAACTCTTTTGTTTTATATCAATATTTGATAAGGAATCTTGTGTTTTACAAAGCGCTTTTGCCCAGAGGTAGATAAAATGTATTTATTGAATATTTATTTATAGTCTGTAGGGATTTTCAAGAAAATGTGAATTCATTGCAAAGCACAAGACAAAATAGAACTACATCTCCATGGTATGTCTGGTATAACAGAATGTGTCAAATACAAATGAAATTGACATTTCTACCTGTGGAAATTCAGTTTTCGTTTTGGAAATTCGGCACTGATACTATAAATATAAAAATAGAACCATGAAATGTGATTCAAATAGTGAATTTGCTATAACTCATCAGATTTGTTATAAAAAGACACGAATCTGAATTAATGAATATACGTTGTATCTCTCAAGAGATCTAGTATTTTGAAAAACTCTCACTTTAAAATTTAAATAATCTTTTATTTTACATGAATTATTCTAGTTGAAATTAATTTTCCTCCTCATTGTAGATAATAGATGGTTTTATCTTCTTATACATGCAAATATAAATTCAATACAGAAATTCTATACATATAGACAGGTGTGTAGTATGATTGGAAATAGCAAGTTTCTAATCTCTAAATACATATTTTATTTTCCAGATCGAAGCATTTGCCTAAAAATGTTGTGAATTCATTGTTTCTAATTGCTGAGTAGTATTCCATTGTGTAAATATACCACATTTTCTGTATCCATTCCTCCTTTGAGGGGCATCTGGGTTCTTTCCAGCTTCTGGCTATTATAAATAAGGCTGCTATGAACATAATGGAGTATGTGTCTTTATTGCATGCCAGGGAATCCTTTGGGTATATGCCCAGGAGAGGTATAGCAGGGTCCTCTGGAAGTCTCATGTCCAGTTTTCTGAGGAACCTCCAGACTGATTTCCACAGTGGTTGTACCATCTTACAGCCCTACCAGCAGTGGAGGAGTGTTCCTTTTTCTCCACATCCTCGCCAACACCTGCTGTCTCCTGAGTTTTTGATCTTAGCCATTCTGACTGGTGTAAGGTGAAATCTCAGAGTTGTTTTGGTTTGCATTTCCCTAATGACTAATGATGTTGAGCACTTCTTAAGGTGCCTCTCGGCCATCCGAATTTCTTCAGGTGAAAATTCTTTGTTAAGATCTGTACTCCATTTTTTAATAGGGTTATTTGGTTCCCTGGGGTCTAACTTCTTGAGTTCTTTGTATATATTGGATATTAGCCCTCTATCAGATGTGGGGTTAGTGAATATCCTTTCCCAATTTGATGGTTGCCGTTTTGTCCTTTTAACAGTGTCCTTTGCCTTACAGAAACTTTGTAATTTTATGAGGTCCCATTTGTCAATTCTTGATCTTAAAGCATAAGCTATTGGTGATCTGTTCAGGAACTTTTCCCCTGTGCCCATGTCCTCAAGGGTCTTCCCCAGTTTCTTTTCTATTAGTTTCAGTGTGTCTGGTTTTACATGGCGGTCCTTGATCCACTTGGAGTGAAGTTTAGTACATGGAGATAAGAATGATCTAGAATGGGAAGGGACTATAAGGACAGAGAAAAAGGAGGGAGGTGATTGAAGAAGGGATGGAAAGAAGAATGTTTATGGGACATATGGGGAGGGGGGATCCGGGAAAGGGGAAATCATTTGGAATGTAAACAAAGAATACAGAAAATAAAAATATTAAAAAAAAAATAAAAAAATAAAAAATATGCATATTTTATATAACAATATTTTATATTGATCTTCCAAATTGTATAACCATTGTCTATTATTGTGTATATGTATATGTGTGTGAATCCATATGTGTATGTTGTATAAGGGTTTGAATATGTGCTTTTGTATATATGTCTATATATGTGTTTGAGTGCAGGGAACTAGGTGTTTGTGTTGTGATCTAAAGCAAGCAATATGGGTTTATATCTCTCAGTAATTATATTATCAAAGTTAATTTGACACTTTTACATGATATTCAAGAAAGTCATAAAACTATTTTACTTTTAAATTATCAAATATGTTGGAGGTTTTTCTAATTTTTCAGTAGAAATACATCTCTGTCTGCTAATTTATTGTAACTAGTCAAACAATTTTATATCTTAGTCTTGTTTTTATAATTTTTCCTCTTTATATGTTCAATAAGCTCCATGATTCACTGCCTGACTTGATTTAAAATTATCATGAAGTGCACAAATTATTACCTAATATTTTCTATTTTTTCAGTACATCTGTCACTATACTTTATGTAAGTAAATAGTAATAATCTATTGTGTTATGTATGCCATCTCATATTTATTATGTATATATGTTTGTATTTATTTATTTATTTATTTATTTATCTATTTATTTATTTATTTATTCATACATCCAACCACATTTCCCTGCTGCCATCTCCTTCTCCAAGTCTCTCATTCACACTGCTATGCCCCCACCCACCCACTAGTCCTTCGTTTCTCTTCAGGAAAGGGCAGTCCTCCCATGGATATCAATCAGTTATGGCATATCAAGTAGCAGAAGACTAGTCAGTGCCTCTCCTCTTAAGGCTGGATTGGACAAAGCAACCCAGTAGGAGGAAAGGGTCCTAAAAGCAGGAAATAGAGTCATGGACAGCCCTGCTCTCACTGTTGGGAGTCCCACAAAAAGAGCAAGCTACACAACTGTAGAATATGTACAAAGGGCCTAGGTACTTCCTGTGTACACTTTGGTTGACAGTTCGGTCTCTGAGTCCCTACAATTACTCTGCATTTAATTTGATGTTGGCTATCAACTTGGTGTATATTTATTATACATAAATATATTCTATGTATCCCTGACCTCTTCAAGACTTTTATCATGAGGGGGTGTTAAATTTTGTCATAGGCATTTTTCACACCTGAGAAAATGATCATGTGGTTTTTATACTTTCAGTTTATTCATATAGTTGATTACAATGACAGATTTTTGTATGTTGAATCATCTCTGTGTCTCTGGGATACAACCTATTTGATCATGTAGGATATTTTTGATGCTTACAAGCATTCTGCTTGTGAGTATTTTATTGAGTATTTTTGTGTCAATGTTCATAGGGGAAATAGGTCTGAAATTCTCTTTCTTCTCTGACTCTTTTCAAGATTTAAGTATCAGGGTGACAGGCCTCATAGAACGAGTTTGGCAATATTCTTTCTGTTTCTATTTTGTGCAATAGAATTTAGAGGAATGTTGGTATTAGCTCTTCTTTAAAAGTCTGCTAGAATTCTGTGTTAAAACCATCTGGCCCTGACTTATTCTTTTTTCTTTTTCTTTTCTTTTCTTTTCTTTTCTTTTCTTTTCTTTTCTTTTCTTTTCTTTTCTTTTTTCTTGTCATTTTTCTTTATTTTTCTTTTGAAGGAGACTTTAATGATTACTTCTGTTTCTTTAGGGATTCTAGGTCTATTAACTTGTTTATAAGATCTTGAGAGTTCATCTACTGTGCTGACTTATTCTTTTAGCTTTCGCCATCTCTAAACCAGGAATTATGCCATTAGGAGACAGTAGCTGGTGGCATGATCTTACAGTTCTAACCTCCAACACTATTAGAAATGAAAGTGTTTCTGGTATTTTTTTTTATAACAGCCTGGATAGATTTATATTTTCTAAGAAAAGAGGTAGAATTAAGTTAGCAAATCATATAGTTTTTAAATTTTCTCTTCTAACATTTAGCAAAAAGGTATGGTTAGTTTACCCATGTTTCTTATTCATTTCAATCACAATTTATATGGGTCTAGAAAACAGAATCCCAGAAAAAAAACTTTCTGGGATTAAAGAAGAAATATTTTCTATTTCTTTAACTTTCAGTCTTGACTGCAATGAATTTTACTCTAATAAAATGAATTTTTATCTTACATACAGATCATCTCCCTTATACATGCCCTTTGAATATTATTTTCACATGTCTTTTTAGTATTAAAAAAGTACCTTTTAAAAACTCTTTACAGAAAATAAATCATTCTATCATTTGAAAGAATGCATATGCATGTTTCTCTTCTCTTTAAGATAAAATCTTTAAAATCTCATATTAATTAATTTAATTAATTAATTAATTTACATTCTAAGTGCTGCTCCCCTTCTGGTTGGTCCTCATGGAGTGTCTCTCCCTAGGGCACTTCTCTGGCTCATCATGGTCTATTAGATGAATCCTCTCCCATGGAGGCCAGTCAAAGAAAGGATGCTATAGTAAGGCTACAACTTTAGTTAGAGCCTCTGTTCTAGTTGTTGAGGAAATCCACATAAAGACTGTGCTTCCTGTCTGCTATACATGTTCCAGTGTATGTGTGGGGGGAGGAGTTTCTTCAGGCCTATGTATGCTCTTTGGTTAGTGGCTCAGTCTCTGAGATCTCCCAGGGATCGAGGTTAATTGAGTCTGTTGGTTTCCTGTGGGATACCCATCCACTTCAGAGCCTTCACTCCTTCCCCCAAGTCTTCAGTAGGAGTCCATGACCCCAGTCTATTATTTGGTTGTATATATCTACAGCTTCAGTCAGCTGCTTGGTAGATCCTCTCACCTTATCAATTTTAAAGTTAATTTGGAAATTCAAATAATGTTCTCTGGGGAAGTTTACAGAAATAAAGAGTTTTATTTTAGAACTTTAACTAAGGCTGTCATCCACAAACAAGTCTATGATGTGTCTGGCATGCTGAGGCCTGGTGCACAGGGCCTACAACAGACTACAAAGAAATTGGCAGCTTTACTTTTTTCCCCTAGATAGTAAGTTTGTGCATATGTCTGCAGTGTGTCCTTTCAGCTGGGTCACTAGAGTAGCCATAGCTTACAGCTGGCTGACAAATCAGAAACTCAAGAAACTGGCCAAATATTCTTCTCAGGAGACATGGCTGACATCTGTTGTAGTTTTCAAGGATAAGTAAGCATAAAGGAAGATGTTCTACCAAGAAAATGAAAAAAGTAAAAGTGGCATTAGTTTTAAAAAACACCCATGTATAAAGGGAAAAATACTTGGATAGCCAGACAATGTTTTTCATACGTATTTTTCATTTTCTTTCTGTTTTTAACTCTAGGTTCAGCAAATCATAATGAGGACTATCAAGTTGTTTGGGGGAAAACCTTTTTGTACATGTATCCATATCTATGTCTATTTCTATTTCTATCATTCTAGTCTCTTTATTATATGAAAGAAAGCAGGAATAAACACACAAGAAAATCAATTTAAACTTAAACAACAGGAATATTTGCTTAGATAATAAGTCACACCCAACACTAAGCATGTCAATATAATATTAGCAGATTAATATAGATAGGTTAGGTGGTATTAATTCTGGATCATGTTTGGATCATTCTATTTACTTCCTATTTATCAAATTCATTTATGGCTCACTGTAGAAAAAACATGTATGATGGTGGAGAGCTAGAACCTATGAGTCACAAATTTCTTGAAAGACAGATAAAATTGCTTGAAATCATCTACTCTTTGACTTGGCTGAATAAGGAAAGAATGAACATTTGACTAAACAAAGGGAATACTTCAGCACTGAGAATTCAACAATGTAGGCACTGGTTGATGGCAGAATTCTTTAATCAAGATATCCCCACAGTTTGGCAGTGAATTTAGACCAGAAGGATCTTGACTCTTCCTAGCATAATGTCCCTCAGCCCATAAGGAAAGTACTTTTCTTCTTACAGGTATTTTCTCACTAAAATGGGGAGAGAGACAAGTTAGCCTATTTTGGATCTACAGCTTTGAGTGTATAAAGACCTTCTTTTTTGAGTGGTTCAAATAACAATGGCACATAGGCTCATATATTTGAATGTCTTGTCCCCAGTTAGAGGAAAATTAGGAAGTGTGACTTGTTGACAAAGATGGACCACTAAGGAGTCCACTAAAAGAACTTTGGGTTGTAAACTCATAAAGCATTCCCTTTCTTTCTACCTCTGCTCTTTTGCTAGATCAGATGCAGCAAGTGCCTACTTGCCTGGCTCCACATTCACTACTACAATAATTATGGACTCCAAAGCCCTTCAATCATGATCTCCCATTAAATGCTTTCCTTTATTAGTTTCTTTGGCATTGTGGTTTTCTTTATCCCATATGCCTATAGAAAAGTAAGTAAGGCTATCATGTTTCTGATAGTGAACAATAAAGGTCAAAGAAAGGATTGCCTTTTATGATCCAGTGGAGAGCAGTAGCTGATTTGTAGGCAGATAGCATGGGATATCAAGAAGAAAACTGGCTTCATTCTTGATGTCGTCTGCTTGGCAACCTAATTGGAATTGTGGGACATGCAGGAGTGAGGAATTAGCTCTTACGCATATCTACATATGGGAGATAAAGCACATCTTCTACATTTTTCTATACCATAATGGGGATCCCTAGTGTTTCTAAGCTGTAGAAAAAAAGACAGGCAGAAGGATCAATGGAACAGGATTGAAGATCCAGAATGAACCCACACACCTATGGCCACTTGATCCTCGACAAAGAGGCTGAAAACATCCAATGGAAAAAAGATAGCTTTTTCAACAAATGGTGCTGGTTCAACTGGAGGTCAGCATGCAGAAGAATGCGAATTGATCCATCGTTGTCTCCTTGTACTAAGCTCAAATCCAAATGGATCAAGGACATCCACATAAAGCCAGACACTCTGAAGCTAATAGAAAAGAAACTGGGGAAGACCCTTGAGGACATCGGTACAGGGAGAAAGTTTCTGAACAGAACACCAATAGCGTATGCTCTAAGAGCAAGAATTGACAAATGGGACCTCATAAGGTTACAGAGTTTCTGTAAGGCAAAGGACACATCAAGAGGACAGATCGGCAACCAACAAATTGGGAAAAGATCTTCACCAATCCTACATCAGATAGAGGGCTAATATCCAATATATATAAAGAACTCAAGAAGTTAGACTCCAGAAAATCAAACAACCCTATTAAAAAATGGGGTACAGAGTTAAACAAAGAATTCTCACCTGAAGAACTTCGGATGGCGGAGAAGCATCTTAAAAAATGCTCAACTTCATTAGTCATTAGGGAAATGCAAATCAAAACAACCCTAAGATTTCATCTTACACCAGTCAGAATGGCTAAGATTAAAAATTCAGGAGACAGCAGGTGTTGGAGAGGGTGCGGAGAAAGAGGAACACTCCTCCACTGCTGGTGGGGTTGCAAATTGGTACAACCACTCTGGAAAGCAGTCTGGCGGTTCCTCCGAAAACTGGGCACCTCACTTCCAGAAGATCCTGCTATACCACTCCTGGGCATATACCCAGAGGATTCCCCACCATGTAATAAGGATACATGCTCTACTATGTTCATAGCAGCTCTATTTATAATTGCCAGATGCTGGAAAGAACCCAGGTATCCCTCAACAGAAGAGTGGATACAAAAAATGTGGTATATCTACACAATGGAGTACTATTCAGCCATTAGAAACAATGAATTCATGAAATTCTTAGGCAAATGGATGGAGCTAGAGAACATCATACTAAGTGAGGTAACCCAGACTCAAAAGGTGAATCATGGTATGCACTCACTAATAAGTGGTTATTAACCTAGAAAACTGGAATACCCAAAACATAATCCACACATCAAATGAGATACAAGAAGAAAGCAGGAGTGGTCCCTGGTTCTGGAAAGACTCAGTGAAACAGTATTTGGCAAAACCAGAACGGGGAACTGGGAAGGGGTGGGAGGGAGGACAGGGGAAGAGAAGGGGGCTTACGGGACTTTCGGGGAGTGGGGGGGGCTAGAAAAGGGGAAATCATTTGAAATGTAAATAAATTATATCAAAAAAAATAAAAAAAAATAAATAAGTTAAAGTAAAAATATAGCACAAAAAAGAACAAAAAGTTGATGCTTGTAAAAAAAAAAATCAAATCAAAAAAAAAAAAAAAGAAAAAAAGTATGAAAAGAAAACAAAATAAAACAAAACATACACAGAAAATCATACAGTCTGTGTTGCTTGGCCCAAGTACAACTCTGCACAGGACACTCTTTGGAGTATAGTTGATATTAAAACAAATGAAAAAACAGCAAAAATTCCAAAACAAACCAAAAACAATTTTTCCATCAACTCTAAATAGCTACTTTTTAGGTATGATACTTTGAGTTCATGTCTATTTTTCAGTTCTGGCATTTTGACTGAATTTTAACTCAGTAGGTCTTGTGCATGTTGTCACTGTCTATATGAGTTCACATGTATGGATAAGTATGGACCTCTTGTGTGTAGTAGTCACTGTTTCCTTACAGTTTCTCCTTTGGATCTGGCTCTTACAATAATTCAACCTCTTCAGCAGAGACCCTCAAGTCTTGAAATTGAAAGGCTTTGTCAAGGACATTGCATTTAGGATTGAGTTTTCCAAGCTCTCTTCCAAAACTCTCTGTATTATCCTATTGTACATACTGTCTTGATTCCTGTACACAGCACAAAAGGAACTTCTCAATTAAGAGTTGAGCAAGACACTGATCTATGGGTAAAGCAATGTCATTAGGAGCTATTTAATTGCTATGTCACATTAGAATAATAGTATTAGGCTTTCTCTTAGATCCAAGACCTACCAAGGCTGAGATTCTTTGCCACTTTATCAGAATCAAGCACATGTGTCAAGAAATGTGTTTAATTACAAAGTAAAAATGGTTGGTTAGCTCTATATTTGTCCACATATTGTATCAGTATATCTTTCAGGCAGGTCATAGGATTTGTATCTGGGTGATAATAATAATTATCTGGTGGTGTGCAGTATATGTTCCTACACCATGAACTCTACTAAGTAGGGTTGAAGCTTCTATGACTGTCAGACTTCTCCATGTTCAATAATATAAATAAGTGTTACATTCAGCAATAGAGACTTAACATCAAGTAAGTTTATTATCATTACAACCATTATAGTTATTGATTATTACTTAACATGCATTCAAATTCTGGTATGAGGAATTTTCAAAGTAGTTTGAACTTACCATTACATGACTGGTAAGATGTTTAACATTTTTATAAGATATTTTCAGCCACATGAACTTTTTGTGTAAGGAACGAATGTACTTCAATTCCCCTGTTTTATGTTAGGTTGTGAAATTAATTAATTTTCTAAGTTATCTATATCTAATTTTCTAAGTTCTGTGTATATTCTAGATGAAAACCTTCTATCAGATGTACAGCAAAAATTAACTTAGAATTTATAGGTTGTTTTTAAACATGAGTGATGGTGTGTGTACATAGCTTTACAGAAGCTTTGTGGTTTATGGTGTCCTATTCCTCAATTGCTAATATTCATGATTATGCTGTAGGGATTTCTCTTTACTGAGAAAATAATTTTTTATGCTCAACTTCATTAGTCATTAGGGAAATGCAAATCAAAACAACCCTGAGATTTCACCTTACACCAGTCAGAATGGCTAAGATTAAAAATTCAGGAGACAGCAGGTGTTGGCGAGGATGTGGAGAAAGAGGAACACTCCTCCACTGCTAGTGGGGTTGCAAATTGGTACAACCACTCTGGAAATCAGTCTGGCGGTTCCTCCGAAAACTAGGTACCTCACTTCCAGAAGATCCTGCTATACCACTCCTGGGCATATACCCAGAGGATTCCCCACCATGTAATAAGGATACCTGCTCTACTATGTTCATAGAAGCCCTATTTATAATTGCCAGATGCTGCAAAGAACCCAGGTATCCCTCAACAGAAGGGTGGATGCAAAAAATGTGGTATATCTACACAATGGAGTACTATTCAGCCATTAGAAACAATGAATTCATGAAATTCTTAGGCAAATGGATGGAGCTAGAGAACATCATACTAAGTGAGGTAACCCAGACTCAAAAGGTGAATCATGGTATGCACTCACTAATAAGTGGATATTAACCTAGAAACCTGGAATACCCAAAATATAATCCACACATCAAATGAGGTACAAGAAGAAAGGAGGAGTGGCCCCTTGTTCTGGAAAGACTCAGTGAAGCAGTATTTGGCAAAACCAGAACGGGGAAGTGGGAAGGGGTGAGTGGGAGGACAGGGGGAGAAAAGGGGGCTTATGGGACTTTCAGGAAGTGGGGGGCTAGAAAAGGGGAAATCATTTGAAATGTAAATAAAAATATATCGAATTAAAAAAAAGAAAATAATTTTTATTTTATTTTTATTTTATTTTGCTTCACCATACCTGTGACTATCATAACTGTTGAATATGATTTCTTATTTCTAATGTAATATTTAGTTTTGTACTCTTTATCTAATATCAGGTGACTGCAGAAGCATGGGCCTATATGTGGGTTTCAATTTTATTCAATATATCAATAAGGATATCTTTATGGCCATATAAGTCTGTTTTGCTGCTATAGCTTTTATTAGAATATTAACTCACAGATCATGATTATCAGTGCAATTATTGATCAGGAATTTTTTGTGGTGAATCTTGTGTATAATTATTCAAATTTTTGTAGGAGTTTTTATGGGCTTTTGTTGAATCTATTTTCTTACGATGACTATTTTTATAGTATTAGGAATTAATCAGAAGCTTTTTGTCTTAACTATTTGCTTTAATTTATTTCTTTAATATCTTAAATATCAAATTAAGTATCAAAATCATTTATATTCATTTTTAGATTCATTAAAAAATATATTGAGGTAACAGTGAAACATGTTATTCATTTAATATCTTCCTAATTATGACTGTTGCTGTTACATAGAAAGGCTACTGACTTGCTTGTGTTAATTTTGTGTCCTAATATTTTGCTGAAGTTATTTTTCAGTTGTGGTTTTCTGATACACTTTTTCTGATATTTTCAATAGGGAATCTTGCCATATACAAATGAGGACTGTTTCACTTATTCCTTTCTTATACTTATTACTTTCATTTCTTCTTCTTTTAGTTAATATTTTCAGAAAATAGTCATCAGGAGCAGAAAGTAGATGTAATTTGCTTGTTCTTGATTTTAGGGAAAAGACTTTCTGGCTGTGAACTTCTTGAATGTTGCCTTTGTAATGTAGAGATATGTTCCCTGTATCCCAGATTCTCCACAGTTTTAATCATGAATTTGCAGTGAATATTGGCAAACATCTTCTGCATCAAAAATTGATCATATTGTTTATATCTTTGAGTTTATTTATGTCAGAGATTATAATTGTGGGTGATTTTTGTTGTTTTAAAATTTGTTTTCAAGTGTTGCATTAATTTTTTTGGTCTATATACTTCAGAAAATTTGATCTATAATTCTCTTTATATTGTTGTCACTTCTTTGTTTGCCTTTGTTATCATGGCGAGACCGGGTTCATAAAGTAATTTTACAATGTTCCATACTTTTCTCTTACTTGTAATAATTTTAGGGCTATTGATTTTAGTTGTTCTTTGAGGAGCTGTTATAGTTCTATACTGAACTATCTATCAAACCATGCAGTTTCTTTTTAATTTGTAGATTTGTAGTTATTGCTTCTATTTCACTGATTGATAAATGTCTGCTTCAGTGATTCTGCATTGTAGTTCATATACAATGAACAATTTATCCAGTTCTGTAGACTTTCAAATCCAGCAGAATGCAGACTTCTAGAAATGTACTTATGAATCTATAAATTTACTACATGTCTCTCGTAATATGTAAGGGCTTATACTTTTTATGTTAATTTTACTATTCAGTTTTTTCTCTTTCATGTAAAAATTTTAAAGAATAGCTATTTGATAATTGTATGTACATTTCATCTTTTCAATATACTCCCAAATCCTGTATCCCTACCTTAAACACTCATCTTTGAATCATTTTTATCCCACCAAAACACTTTTTGCTGTCTTGAATATTGCCTCCTGCCTGGGCGAACACTATATAAGGGTCAATGTACTCCTTGCTAGTCTTCCTCTTGAGTAATTTTTAGTCAACCAAGTTTGGGGATAACAAGGGAAGGGAAGTTAAGTACCTGGTCAGGAGGCATGTGAAAGGTGTGCTGCTCCACGTTGTCCTCAGGTGGACAGTCTGCTGTCTTCAAAGTGGGTATGGCCGGTGACGCTATGCCAACGGTCTAGAGACTGGAAATGGGTAGGGTTTGCCATCTGTGTAAGATTCTGCACCATGATATGGCCAGGTGATTAGGGCTAGAATTGCTAAGTATATGAGGCTCATGAGTATCCTTGACTTCAGAATTTTAAATGTAGAGATCTTTTTGGAAGCCATGTTACTTTGCACAAACATATTAATTAATTGTATTTGCTGCAGTTTAATTACTTGGCCTATGCATTATAAATTTTTTCAGAGGAATTTGTAAATTAATAACTTATATTGAAGGTCCAAACCCTATTTCCACTCAAAAAGTTGTAACATCAAAGATATAAAACAATCTGAAAATTGATTCCAGTTCACTAATGCATTACTAAGGACCACAGAGAAGAAAATGGAGAAACTACTATGTAGAAGAAGTTATGAAGTTAAATATCATTTATTGTTTACTTGGGTATAGTAAATATATAACTTAAAGGAAAGTGGTAGGTAAAGAAATCATGGAGAGAAATAAGTTTAACAAATGGAAATAGAGTAGAGGTGAATAAAAAGGTTTTATATATAACATATTATATATTAAAGGTTTCTACTACCAAAAGACTAGGAAAACATCAGATACCATCAGAGATCTAAAGTTGAGATTTTTCTTCTTGGCTTTAACTGGACTAACTAATATTTCCACCAATGTATTGCAACATTTTAAAATTCATATATTTTGTTTTATAATGTTACAAAATGTGGGATAACTGGTTTGAGGCACCAGACAGAACTGGTAAAGTTGAGTGAGCCCAAACCCCATGAGTATAGCAGGAGTGGGGCCAACTCCCTGCCTAACTCTATCTGCTCTGGAACACATAACCAAGACACGCCACTGAGAGGACCTTGATAGTCAGACATGTAGGGAAAACACCTGAAGATCTTTCCATGCAAATAAAGTATCACTAGTGTCTCAAACTGGGCCAATGGGAATCCTGGATACGACTCTCCTCTTCAATGTTTATGAAGACGCTATCTATCAACATGGAATAAGGCATGCCAGCTGTTTCACTGAGAATTGTCTAAGGGTAGCTGTTTTACTGAGTGGTAAGATTTTGAGGAAGAGTTTTCTTTCCTGAAGCATTTGCTGGAACTTGGACTGGCCTAGCAGGCGGGGCCCATGCCCCTGCTGGCCCTGCTGCCCCTGCTGCCCCTGCTGCCCCTGCTGCCACTGCTGCCACTGCTGCCACTGCTGTCACTGCTGCTACTACCATGTCCACCACTGCAGGTCCCGCCGCTGGCACTGGTGAGATCTAAGACCCCAACTGCCTGCCTTATATGGGCTTCCTTTCTGTGAGCTATAACACTTTAGTCATTTGCGGCCAGCCCAGAGAACTGTGGAAACTATACATCAAGGTTCACTGGAAACAGTGAGAATATTACTCAAAGGGATTATGAAATTTTAGGTCACCAAAAGCCAGATTTGTAGACCATAGTCACTCATATTTGATTCCAGAATAAACTTCCCTTTAAGATGAAATTATAGGGTCCACATATGGCCCCTATACCAAATAGATTGGTAAATAAAGAAATATGTTTTTAAAGAAACAAATAAAATTATAAGGTTCCCCAAAATTTAAAATATAAAATTAGACATATTAAGGGATAGAATAAAAAAGAAAAAACATATTAAAAATAGACAGCAATATGGAATCAAAATATTGCACATAAAGAAGTGATACTATTTTAAAACATGAAGCAAACAAACTAAAAAATAAACTTAAAGAAAAATGTCTAAGTGTAAACAACCAGATAAACAAATTTAGGGAAATGAGGTGATGGATAAAAAACTGTGATGATAACTAGATAAAAGTTTGAAAGAGATTAAAATAAATATTTCAACAATTTATACACTAAGAACCCCACTAAATACACAGAAATAAATTAAAATTAGAGAGCATTTGGGCAAAGGAAATGGCAAAGGAAACAAATGAAGCATTGGAGCAACTCTGTAAGGCTCTTGAAATTGGAAGTTGTCAGGCATGTTCATTGACTGGGGAATCAAAATAACTCATGGGTTATCTTTCTGAGATCCTTAAACTTAGACCCTGTAGCTCAGGATTCAGGTATTGTGTTTCTTCTTCATGTATAGGGACCTCTGATGGTCAATGTTCACATTGCTAGCTGACTGAGTTTAGCTAGCAGGTGTCTTCTGAGAGAACTGGGTGCACAGACGTGTTCACAACACTAAGGTAGGTATAGGTGAGGGCCTATCCATGTGCTTCTCAACAGCACTGTTTCTTCATCAATTTCCTTTCATTTGAATGGGCACAGATGATCTTCACAACACGATATATAGTCCATGTTTGCCACATTATGCTGCATGCATTTTGTGAGAAATGTGTTTTACATGTATGTACTCCTTACATGTATCCAATCATTTATATGTATTTAGTCATGTTTCACATGCATTAACACATTAGAGTTTTATTCTAATGTCAAATTCATAACTTTTGGGAATAAATGATAGATGGATTCAGGCCTAAACCAGAAATGTGAGGATCAGAATTTGAGAATATTATAATCAGTCCTCTGAAAGCTTCATTCTGTCCTCATAACAATATAAAAGGATAGCTGTATTTTATATGAATGCTATCAGTAGTTAAAACATAATTTTATATACGTTTAAATATAGTTGTGTCTCATTTTATTTAATTTGATTTGATTTGATCTGTTTTTGCAGTCCAGATTTTATCCCCCTCCCAGTCCATCCTATGAGTGTTTCATATCCCATACATCTTTCCCCTGTCTCTATGAGGATGTCCCCACATCCTAGCCCACCAGACCTCCCCACTTCCTGGGACCTCAAGTCTCTTGTGGATTAGGTGCATCTTCTCTGACTGAACCCAGACATAACAGCCTCCTGCTGTATATGTTTTGGGGGCCTCATATAAGCTGGCATATGCTGCCAGGTTGAGAGATCTCGGCGGTCCAGGTTAGTTGAGACTGCTGGTCCTCCAATAGACTTGCCCTCCTCCACCTCCTCAGCTTCTTCCATCTTTTCCTTAATTCAACCACAGCAGTACGCAGCTACTGTCCTTTGGCTTGGTATAAATATCTGTATATGACTCTTTCAGATTCTTGTTGGGTCTTTTGGAGGGCAGTCATGATAGGCCCCTTTTTGTGAGTGCTCCATAACCTCAGTAATAGTGTCAGACCGTGGGACTTCCCCTTGAGCTGGATCCCACATTGGGCCTCCTATTCCTCAGCCTCTTCTCCACTTTTGTCCCTGCAGTTCTTTCATACAGGAAAAATTATAAGTCAGAGATATTGACTATAGAATGGCAACCCCATCCCTTACTTGATGCTATGTCTTTCTACTAGAAGTAGGCTCTGCATGTTTCCTCTCCCCATTGTAGTACATTTCATCTAAGGTTTCTCCCTTTGAATCCTGAGAGTCTCTCAACTTCCAGGTCTCTGGTACACTCTAGAGGGACCCCAACATCTTACCTTCCAAGGTTGCCTCTTTCTGTTCTTTCTGCTGGATCTCAGGACTTCAGTCTTGTTTCACCCATCCAGTACCTAATCATGTTCCCCTCTTCCAATCTCTGTCCCCTTTCCCACACAGGTACCTTCCTCCCTCCCACAACTCTTGTGATTTCTTTCTTCTCCCTACCAAGTGGGATTGAGACATCTTCACTTGGACTCTTTGGCTTGTTAACCCTTTTGAGTTCTGTGGATTGTATTCTGTATGTCCTTTTGAGTCTGAGTTACCTGACTCAGGATGATATTTTCTACTTCCACCCATTTGCTTGCAAAACTCAGGATGTCCTTCTTCTTAATGAATCACATTTTCTGTATCCATTCTTCTGGTGTGGGACATCTGGGTTGTTTCCAGCTTCTGGCTATATCAAACAAGGCCACAGTGAATGTATTAGAAGATGTGCTCCTGTGGCATGTTGGGGTACCTTTTGGGTATATTCCTGAGTGGTAACCGGATCTTCAGGAAGATCCATTTCCAGTTATTCTGACACTTGATCTTTGACAAAGAAGACAAAAAAAGTCATGGAAAAATTATTTTCAATAAATGACGGTGGTCTAACTGGCAGTCTGTATGTAGAAAAATAAAAATAGGTCCATATTTGTCACTTTGCACAAAGCTCAAGTCCAACTGGATCAAGAACCTCAACAACAACAACAACAAAAAACCAGATATACTGAATCTAATAGAAGAAAAAGTGGAAAAGAGCCTTGAACTCACTGGGACAGGAAGGAATTTCCTAAACTGAACTCCAGTGGCTCATGGTCTAAGATCAAGGATTGATAAATGGGACTTAGGAAACTGGAAAGCTTTTGTAAGACAAAGGACATAGTCAATAAGACCAATCAGCAACCTAGAGATTGGGAAAAAAATCTTCATTAACCCCACATCTGACAGAGGGCTAATATCGAAAATATATAAAGAACTCAAGAAGCTACTTACCAAAAAAAAAAAAAAAAAAAAACCATGCAAGCCATTTAAAAATAAGGTATATAAATAAACAGAGAATTCACAACAGAGGGTTCTGGAATGGATTAGAAGTACTTAAAAAATGTTCAAAGTTCTTAGTGATCAGGGAAACTCATGTATCCTGAGATTCCACCTTAACTCCAATCAGAATAGCTAAGATAAAAACCTTGGGTGACAGTATATGTGGAGAATGTGGTGAAAGAGGAACAGTCTCCACTGCTGAGGGGATTGCAAGCTGGTACATAGGGTATATAAATACCCTGGACACTTGATCTGGAAATCAGTCTTTAATACTTCTCTTCAGGAGATAAGTCATCTATATGAAAATAAAAACAGAAATGTTGATGTTAAAAAACTTCATAAATTAAGTGGACCAAAAAATATCTACAATGCATTTCAATAAAACACTAGAGAATATACTTTCTTCTCAATAGTCCAGTAATTTTCTTCTAAAAGAAACACATTTTAGGAGTCAAATCAAGTATCAACAGAGAGAACAAAATTGAAATAATGTGTTGCTTCCTATCTGACAACCATAGATTTAAATTATCAATGAACAAAAGTAGAAACTGCAGAAAGTACATGAATGCACTTTTCAGTAAATAACTCACTTATCAGTTGAATAATTCGTTGATGAATGAAAATTGCTCTAAGACAGAAGAAAGGACTAACATGAACTTCTTGTAATTGATTGACCATGAAAACACAACACAAGCAAACATATAGAGCACAATGAAAGCAATGCGAATTTCCTACCCACAGTATCCATTCCTCCATTGAGAGATATCTGGGTTCTTTCCAATTTCTGTCTATTATAAATAGGGCTGCTATGAATATAGTGGATCATGTATCCTTATTACATGCTAAGGAATCCTCTGGGTATATGCCCAGGAGTGGTATAATGGGGTCCTCGAGAGAAATGAGGCAGGAAGTTAAGCTCAGGGGATACAGATAGGAAATAAGTCGAATCTAGTGTTTTAGGGGATAAATGAGTAACTAGAACAAAAACTTCACATGGAGTGAATAACGAGATGGCACCTTTTAAAAGAAGGAGGGAAATCAACATGAAAATCTGAATGAAAAATTTCTATACCTTTTTCATATATGCATGCAAAAGAATTTAAAAGGATTCATCATAAAGTAAGAGATTTAAGACACCAACTAGACACCTTGCACCACCAAAGAAAACCTCCAGTGCCAGGAATAGGTTACATCTTGTTGAGTCATTGACTCAACTTAGACTCCCATACACTCCCACAAGTATAGCAGCAGGCACCAGACTTGTTCAAGTTAAAACAAGACAAAATCCCATTAAGCAAAAAGGGGAGGGAATACAAAAATCTCATATCTAACCAAGAAGTTATTGCAATTGATTTATGCTGGGAAAGAGAAAATCCAGTTTCCGCCAATGGAGTGTCAGTGGATTTATCAGCCATATTCAAGGTCAGGTCCCATACCAAGGAGTAGTTAGCCAATAAAAAATGAAGACAGCGATTCTTTTGTAGACACACGTGCATGTGTGTGTGTGTGTGTGTGTGTGTGTGTGCGTCTTTGATGGGAGTATTGCGGTATATGAAATGAAATCTAGCTAAATATACTGAGATAAAATCTTTACCAACAGCA
Source organism: Apodemus sylvaticus (assembly GCF_947179515.1). Classification (NCBI taxonomy): domain Eukaryota; kingdom Metazoa; phylum Chordata; class Mammalia; order Rodentia; family Muridae; genus Apodemus; species Apodemus sylvaticus. Next base: position 38,033,265 of record NC_067479.1, on the reverse strand, counting down.
GTGTCTATTACATATGCATATTTATAAATGTGCATATTTTCCTGGACAACCAGACTCCGACAGTATTTTGCTATAAAGTTGGGAAAAATAACATGCTGTACCTAGTAAACACTGTAGAATTCCATATTTGATTTTGTTTATTAGAGATGAGAGAGAGCAAGGAAGAGCCCAAAATATGAAGTTTGTTGTGTAGTGAAATGGAAAGATGTAGACGTTGGTGGGAAGAAATAAATGTAATCGAAATATATGACCTGAAACAATGAAAAATAAATTAAACATAGCTTTCAGTGGCTCAAACATATATAAGCCAATATTAAATATACTTAACTAAATGTAAATTCAAAGGGAATTCAATTTTACAACTGAAAAACATGATTGCCACTTATCATTATTAAACAAGATGGATAAATTAAAACACAATTAGCACTAAAAACAAATATCTAAATAAAGATATCAAAATCTATATCTACATTATCTAAAGATAGCAAAGAATAAAGAAGGAGTTTTTACCCGTTGTATTTTATATTGCTTCAATGATTGAATCTAAGTAACATACTGAAAATTCAAAGTAAAAAATATAATTTAAAACAGCTATGATTTCTACTTGAATCATGATTTTCTATAATTATTTGTAATGGTTTAAGTATAATTTCCTGGATCTTCTTGAACCTTCATACAGGTAGGCCTTTTTTTCCCTCAGACTGAGATAAGTCCTAAATGCACCACCTACTCTTGCAATCATAGCTCAATTGCCACAATGAACTCAGGAAAGTACTGCAATCACACAAATGATTAAAAAAATGATTACAGGTCAAAAGCTCAATATGATTTAGTTGCCAGATTACATGAAAGGTAAAACTAAAACAGGAAATGAAAAATGAATTTCACTTATATTTTCATAACCGGTAGGAAATGTTCTGCTCACATGAGAATGATTTAGATCAAATTGTTACAGTTTCCATAATAAGCTCTTTATAATGATTCTGCAAGATGTTTTAAAAGCTAAGTACCAATGACTATTATTGCAGCTTTCAAAAACATATTGTCTTAAGCTACCATTCAAAGATTTCTGTAGGAAACATCTATCTAATGCAGATTGTAACCAAACAAAGGCAGTAGAGAACTTAACAGACTAATCCAATCCTTGTTTTACTAAATACTGTATTTTATTTTATACAATTTTATAGCAAAAGTATTCACAGATTTTAGATATTCAATGAAATATATATTTTAAATATGTACGTATAATAGAACCTATTGTGTATGAATAAATATCTCATTAAATCTTATTTACATTTTATATTATAAATTATGATACACTAATTAAAGCAACACTTCTTTTTCTTAAGAAAAAAGAAGATATGTAAAATTGTATAGATATTCCATCAAGGAACCCTCTGTGACTGCAGTTTTGTATCACCAAATATGAGGAATAAGAACTTAATCCCACTTGCAATTAGACACATGGATATTACAGACTATGAAACAAATCAAGACAGACCAACTTTACTTTTATGGATTCATAGTATCAACTTCATCAACTAGACATGAATGATGATGTTTGACTAAAACATTTTTTGATGTTAATTGCAGTGGAAAACTGCATTGTTTAAATGGCAAAATGCAAAAGCAACTATTAACAGTTTATAGTTAAAGTTCCTGTGAGAATAAAGTTACAAAATGGTCACTGTGTTAAGAGAGTCTCTCCAAGGTTTATTATTTGCATTATTTGAATGCTGAACATGCTCATGTTTGTATTATGTTTTTGTATAGATCTGGGTGAGTTAGAACAATGCTTCATCGAATGAGACTGTGATTGTTTTGGTTGAAATTAAGGATATTGGAATCATTATCTTTCCCTTAAATCCCACAGAGGTTTCTATTTTTCCCCCTTTCTCTGTCCTCTTGATATTCAGTGTAAATAATTGCCTTACATGCCCAGCACCTGCATCAGTGAAAAAGATAGCACTACATGTAACGGCACCATGAAAATGATCACACAATCTTATCCAAATGAGATGAGAAAGTTCTTTCTTGCTGAGAGTAGAATTTTCCATCAGTGTCCAAAACTATTATGGCTATAAATGGACAGCCCTGTGGTTTCTGTGAATTGATTGAGGATCTCACTTTCTCTGAAACCTGCAAATCCTTGAAACCAGTGAGGAAAAAAATCTTCTAACATCTAGAAAATCAGCAACTCTCCAGGCTACAACCTGAACTCAAGAAAATGCCTCTTGTTACACTATCAATTCACACAATTTTGAGCCTGAAAGTACTTTCATGTATTACAGCATTCTGGTGAAGAAAATCACAGGGCTAAAGACCTGAAGGCTAGGATAAAATTCACAAAGCCAGCTTTATTATATTCTGAGAAACAGGCAGGTTCTCTGACTACCAAGTAAATGTATTTCTTTCTCTGCTATCTATATGTACCGTGCTACCTTAAGTAGACGTCACTAAAATTTCTCTTTCAACTTTGAGCATACAGTTTCTTCTAAAACTTATTTAAAGATAAATTACACTGATGTATAGGCTCCATGTGTTAGAGCAATTAAGTTAAAATTCTATATTTTACTGAGCCTTGAGACATAAAGCCTCAAGTGCTACTACTACTACTACTACTACTACTACTACTACTACTACTACTACTACTACTGCTGCTGCTGCTGCTGCTGCTGCTGCTGCTGCTGCTACTACTACTACTACTACTACTGAAGTTCAATAACTACTGCCTTTGGAACAATGACAGTTTAATACTATGCTGGTATTATTCAACTAGATTATAAAACATCCTCCTTGCTTTGCAGTAGCCTCTCAGAACAAATGCTATACAATCCTACAGGTATTAATAAGTCTAGACACTTTGTGTGCACACAGTACATGATGGGTACAATAACATCTCCTTTTTCACAATTTCTCAGAGCATTTCATAATCATCCGAACTGTAAACGAGCCATCTCACTGTATTAATTTGCTATTAGTGGCTCAAAAGGCTATGGACAAAAGCTCAAATTAAATTTGGGAGGGAAAGAGTCGTGAAATAATCCAATTTAAAATCCATTACGGTAATACATGAGCATTTAGCTTTCTCTTCAAGGACTATGTCTAAGGTCATTTCTAGTAAGTCAGTTGTTTTTTCAGGAAGAGACTGTATTACAAGATATTTATCAATTGTTTGATATGCCATGGCATGTTGCATGGAGTGAACACAAGTCAAACATTTTAAGAGGTTCTTTGCTACTTCATTAATTTCACAGATTAGATACTTTAGTTTTAAACAGAAGTTTAATAGAAAATAAATTTTAATTCACCACAAATGAGTCAGACTCCGCTCTCTGCTCTTTCCTCGTGTGGTATAATATTGACATTATTCTCAAATTCAGTAGAGGGGTTTTTGGAAGACTTGATGGGTAGCCTTTGGCTTCATAATTTTCTGTGCTTACTCAAGTCAGTTGTAGACAGTTGATACATTTCATTCCATTTCCTGGTAAATACTATGATTTGAATTTTATTTAAAAAGGGTTAGGTCATTTGTTCACCTCAAGAATAATAATAAGCAACTAGTTACTAACTTGATTAGGAGGTAAGAAATTTACTTCTATCTGAAGATTCCAGTTTATAGATTTAATAATAAGAAGAAATGAAAATGAAATTTAATTTCTTTTTTAAAATCTATCTATCTATCTATCTATCTATCTATCTATCTATCTATCTATCTATCTATCTATTTTTACATTTGAGATTTTATTCCCTTCCTGGTCCATGGTCCACCCTTGACTATTCCATATCCCATATCTACTTCATGCCCATCTCCAAGTGAATTCTTGGAGCTCCTAAGCCCCGCCTCATCAGACCACTAAATTCTCTGGGTTCTCCAGTCTCTTGAGATTTAGATACATCTTCTCTGACTAAACCCAGACCAAGCAGTCCTCTACTGTATATCTTCTGGGGGCTTCATATCAGCTGATATGTGCTGCCTATTTGTTTGAGAGATCTCAGGAGTCCAGGTTAATTGAGACTGCTGATCCTCTTACAGGGTTGCCCTCCTCCTCAGCTTCTCACAGCAGTTCCCTAATACAACCACAAGGTTCAGTAGCTTCTGTCCATTGGTTGGGTGCAAATATCTGCATCTGACTCTTTAAGCTGCTTGTTGGGTCTTTCAGAGGGCTGGAGAGATGGCTCAGAAGTTAAGAGCACTGACTGCTCTTTCAGAGGTCCTGAGTTCAATTCCCAGCAACTACATGGTAGCTCACAACCATCTGTAACTGTATTTGATGCCTGCTTCTGGTGGGTATGAAAACAACAAAAATGTATTCACATAAACATAGATATATAAGTAACTACTAGAAATATTCTAGAAACTACTTTATTAGAAGTCTGAGGTAATAGACAACACCAGGAGATCAATGCTCACCAAATCAGCTAAACTGGGCTTACTTGGGCTTACAGGGACTAAAAGGCAAGCACAGGGCCTGCATAGGTGTGTCTAGGTTGCTCCATGTATATGCTATGGCTGTGGACTTGTTAATTGTTTTGTGGGCTGTCTATCAGTGGGAACAGGTCTATTTCTGACTCTTCTGCTGTTCTTGAGATGCTTTTCTTCCTATTAGGTTGTCTTTTCCGGTCTGGATATAGACTTGTGCCTTTCCTTACTGTATGCTGTTTTGTTCTGTTTGACTGTGGTCCCTGGGAGACCTGCTCTTTGTGAAGAGGAAAATGTGGGAAGAGAGGAGAGTGAATCTGAGGGAGAGATGAGATGAACCCAAATGAAGGGAGAGAAGGGTATCTGTAGCCAAGATGTATTACATGAGAGAAGAATCCATTTTCAATTAAAAACTTAAATATAATTACAGCTCGGGATTACTAGTTTTTGTTTGTTTCTTTGTTTAGAAAACATGTTCAGTATGATATTTTAGAATGTTCCACACTACACTTTTTAATGTGTTTTACAAATTGGGTATCATGCTACATTTTCTTTAAAGAAGATATGAATTTATCATTTTGATGTTCAAAATTAATGGTGATAAACAGGATCAATGAAGTCAGAGGTGTTGAGATCACCACAAGAAGACTGACTGTCACCTAACCGGGGTTATGGGAGCTCACAAAGACTGAACCACCAGCCAAATACCATTCAGAGGCTGGACCTAGGCACCTTACACATTTATAGCAAATGTGCAGCTTGGTTCTCATGTGGGTTCCCTTAATCATTGGGAAGGAGGCTGGCTCTGACTGTTGCCTGCCTTTGGATCTGCTTACCATACCTGGATTCCCTTGTCTGGCCTCAGTGGAAGAGGATGTGCCTAGCTCAGCTGCAACTCATGTCCCATGGCAGGGTGATACTCAAGAGGAGTTTCCTCCTCTCCAAGGGGAAGGCAGGTAGTGGTGCTTTGATTAGGATGTAAAGTGAATAAATAAATATCATGAACAACAACAAAAAAAAGTAATGGCATTAGAATCATAGTTATTTTAGTCACATTTGATAAAAATTGAATGCTCATCTATTTATTTGTAGAGATATATACAGATGGAACCAATTTTTTTTTATTGCATTTGTCTCCAAATCTGAAAGAGAATTTTTTCCTTCTTGTATGTTCTGTAAAATAATTATTAAAGCAAATCATTACTATAGTCTTATTCTATCAGGTCTTTCCTAATCTCAATCAATAGCATCTAAATCCTTCCAGATATTTGGATAATAAAACTTATTCTAGAGTACTTAAGCTTTCACTTAATCTAAAGGAATATAATAGTCCTTGGACTTTATTCCAGTTTATTTGAGTTGAGTTTTATAATGAGTAAGCATTCTGAGGTTCATGGTTCCATGCTAAATACATTGGTTATTGATCCACCCTTGATCCCACATTCATCGTGATTGTGTCTCTGTGTGTCTGTCCTTTCTTCATTCCCTTAAAACACTGTAGGAGTGTTCCTCTTTCTCCTACTGGGTTTTAAGCGAATGAAGAAAGGACAGACACACAGAGGACCACTCCTCCACTGCTGGTGGGATTGAAGCTGGTACAATCACTCTGGAAATCAGTCTGCCAGTTCCTCAGAAAACTGGGCATGACACTTCTGGAGGACCCTGTTATACCACTCCTGGGCATATAACCCGAGTGGGCTTGCATTAAGGACACATGCTCCACTATGTTCATAGCAGCCTTATTTATAATAGCTTGAAGCTGGAAAAAAAACCCTGATGTCCCTCAATGGAGGAATGGATACAGAAAATGTGATATGTTTACACAATGAAATACTATTTAGCAATTAAAAACAATGAATTCATGAAATATTTAGGCAAATGGTTAGAACTGGAAAATATCATCCTAAGTGAGGTAACCCAATCACAAAAGAATGCACATGGAATGCAGTCACTGATAAGTGGATATTAGACTAGAACCTCTGAATAACCAAGACACAATTGACATATCACATGTTCCCAAGAAGAAGGAAGGAAAGGGCCCTGGTCCTGGAAATGCTTGATGCAGCATGGTAGGGGATTACCAGGACAGAGAAATGGAAATGGGATGATTGGGGAATGGGGGGATGGAAGAGGACTTATGGGACTTATGGGGAGGGTGGAACCAGGAAAGGGGAAATCATTTTGAATGTAAACAAAGAATGTAGAAAATAGTAAAAAAAAAAAAAAAAATACAGGTAAAGAGGTAAAAGCCCTTAAAGAGGAAACACAAAAATCCCTTTAAGAATTACAGGAAAACATAATGAAACAGGTGATGGAAATGAACAAATCCAACCAAGATTTACAAAATGGAAATAGAAACAATAAAGAAATCAGAAAGGGAGACAACCTTGGAATTTAAAAAAAAAAAAACCTGGGAAAAGAATCAGGAGCCATAGATGCAAGCATCCCCAACAGAAAACAAGAGATAAAAGAGAGATAGAAGAGGGAATCTCAGATGCAGAAGATACCAAAGAAAACATTGACACAAGAGTCAAAGAAAATGCAAAATGCAAAAAGCTCCTAACCTAAAACATTCAGAAAACCCAGGACACAATGAGAACACCAACCCTAAGCATAATAGGTATAGACAAGAATGAAGATTCCCAGCTTAAAGGGCCAGTAAATAGCTTCAACAAAATTAGAGAATATTTCCCTAATCTAAAGAAAGTTGTCCATAAATATAAAAGAGGCCTACAGAACTCCAAATAGATTGGACAAGAACAGAAATTCCTCCTGTCACATAATGCTCAAAATACCATATTCAATAAACAAAAAAGGATATTAAAAGAAATAAGGCAAATTATCACTATTTGCAGATGACTTGATAGTCTACTTAAGTGACCCGAAAACCTCCACCACAGAACTCCTACAGCTGATAAACAACTTCAGCAAAGTGGCTGGTTATAAAATCAACTCAAGCAAATCAGTTGCCTTCCAATACTCAAAGGATACTCAGGCTAAGAAAGAAGTTAGGGAAATGACACCCTTCACAATAGACACAAACAATATAAAATATCTTGGTGTGACTCTAAACAAACAAGTGAAAGATCTATATGACAAGAACTTCAGGTCTTTGAAGAAGGAAATCGAAGAAGAACTCAGAAAATGGAAAAATCTGCCATGCTCGTGGATCGGCAGGATTAATATAGTTAAAATGGCCATCTTGCCAAATGCAATCTACAGATTCAATGCAATCCCCATCAAAATCCCAACTCAGTTCTTCACAGAGTTAGAAAAAGCAATTCTCAAGTTCATCTGGAATAACAAAAAACCCAGGATAGCTAAAACTATTCTTAACAACAAAAGAAATTCTGGGGGAATCAGTATCCCTGACTTCAAGCAATACTACAGAGCAATAGTGTTAAAAACTGCATGGTATTGGCACAGTGACAGAAAAGTAGACCAATGGAATAGAATTGAAGATCCAGAAATGAACCCACACACCTATGGTCACTTGATCTTTGACAAAGGAGCCAAAAACTTTCAGTGGAAAACAGATAGCCTTTTCAACAAATGGTGCTGGTTCAATTGGAGGTCAGCATGCAGAAGAATGTGAATTGATCCATTCTTATCTCCATGTACTAACCTTCACTCCAAGTGAGTCAAGGACCTCCATGTAAAACCAGACACACTGAAACTAATAGAAAAGAAACTGGGGAAGACCCTAGAGGACATGGGCAGGGGAGAAAAGTTCCTGAACAGATCACCAATAGCTTATACTCTAAGATCAAGAATTGACAAATGGGACCTCATAAAATTACAAAGTTTCTGTAAGGCAAAGGACACTGTTAAAAGGACAAAACGGCAACCATCAAATTGGGAAAGGATCTTCACCAACCCTAAATCTGACAGAGGGCTAATATCCATTATATACAAAGAACTCAAGAAGTTAGACCCCAGGGAACCAAATAACCCTATTAAAAATGGGGTACAGATCTAAACAAAGAATTTTTACCTGAAGAAATTCGGATGGCCCAGAGGCACCTTAAGAAGTGCTCAACATCATTAGTCATTAGGGAAATGCAATTCAAAACAACTCTTGAGATTTCACCTTACACCAGTCAGAATGGCTAAGGTCAAAAACTCAGGAGACAGCAGGTGTTGGCGAGGATGTGGAGAAAGAGGAACACTCCTCCACTGCTGGTGGGGCTGTAAGATGGTACAACCACTTTGGAAATCAGTCTGGCGGTTCCTCCGAAAACTGGACATGACACTTCCGGAGGACCCTGCTGTACCTCTCTTGGGCATATACCCAAAGGATTCCCCGGCATGCAATAAAGACACATGCTCCATTATGTTCGTAGCAGCCTTATTTATAATAGCCAGAAGCTGGAAAGAACCCAGAGAAACCTCAAAGGAGGAATGGATACAGAAAATGTGGTATTTACACAATGGAATACTACTCAGCAATTAGAAACAATGAATTCACAAAATTTTCAGGCAAATGGTTTGATCTGGAAAATATCATCCTAAGTGAGGTAACCCAGTCACAAAAGAATACACATGGAATGCAATCTCTGATAAGTGGATATTAATTAGCCCAGAAGCCCTGAATACCCAAGGCACAAATCGCATAACAGATGACTCCCATGAAGAAGTATGAAGAGGGTCCTGATCCTGGAAAGGATTGATCTAGCCTTGGAGGGGAATATAAGGACAGAAGAAAAAAAAGGAGGGAGGTGATTGGAGAATGGATGGAGAGAAGGTTTATGGGACATATGGGGAGGGGGGATCCGGGAAAGAGGAAATAATTTGAAATGTAAACAAAGAATATAGAAAATAAAAATATAAAAAAAAAGAAATAAGGGGGAAAGATTGACTAAAATATAAAGGCAGATCTATCAGCATTACACCACATTTCTCACCAAAAACTTTGAAAGCAAGAAGATCCCAGGCAGATGTCATAAAGACTGTAAAAGAAAATGCCAGGCCAGGCTACTCAATTACCCAGCAAACCTCTCAATTGCCATAGATGGAGAAAATAAGATATTCCATGATAAAACAAAATTTACACCATATCTTTCAAAAAGCCCAGTTTTACCAAGGATAATAGATCGAAAATACCAACACAAGGAAGGAAACTACACCCTAGAAAAAGCAAGAAGGTAATCTTTCAACAAACCTAAAAGAAGATAACCACATAAATGTAATTCCATCTCTAACAACAAAAATAACAGGAAGGAAAAATCACTTTTCGTTAATATCTCTTAACATCAATGGACTCAATTCCCCCAATTAAAAGACCTAGACTAACAGACTGGATATGTAAACAGGAAGCAACATTTTGCTGCATATACGAAATACACCTCAATGTCAAAGACAGACACTAACTCAGAGTAAAAGGCTAGAAAACAATTTTCCAAGCAAATGTTCCTAAGAAACATACCCAAAATTGTGGGACACAATGAAAGCAGTGCTAAGAGGAAAACCATTAGCTCTGAGTGCCACTGGAAAAAAAAAAAAAAAAAAAACTGGAGAGAGCATACACTAGCATCTTAACAGCACGCATGAAAGCTCCAGAACAAAAAGAAGCTACTCCACCCAAGAAGAGGAAAGAGAAAGAAAGAATCAAACTCAAGGCTGAAATCAACCAAACAGAAACAAAAGAATTACACAAAGAATCAACAAAACCAGGAGCTGGTTCTTTGAAAAAAATCAACAAAACAGATAAACCCTTTGCCAGACTAACTGGAGGGCACAGAGACAGATGCAATTTAATAAAATCAGAAATGAAAAGCAAGACATAACAACGGAAACTGTGGAAAATCAAAAATTCCTCAGATCCTACTACAAAAACTTATACTCAACAAAACTAGAAAATCTGGATGAAATGAGTAATTTTCTAAACACATTTCAGGTGCCAAACTTAAAACAGGATCTGATAAACCATGTAAACATTCCCACAACCTCTGAAGAAATTGAAGCAGTTATTAACAGTCTTCCAACCAAAAATAAAATAAAATAAGTTAAAATAAAATAAAATAAAATAAAATAAAATAAAATAAAAAGCCAAGGACCAGATGGGTTAAATGGAGAAATCTATCAGATCTTCAGGGAAGACTTAATAGTAATACTCTTCAAATGATTCCACAAAAATAGAAACAGAAGGAAGAGTACACAATTCGTTCTATAAAACCACATTTATACTCTCACCTAAACCTATCAAAGACCAAAGATAGAGAACTTCAGACCAATTTCTCTTCTTATGAACATGGATGAAAAAGTACTCAATAAAATTCTTGCCAAGGATGAAAAAATACTCAATAAAATTCTTGCCAATGAAATCCAAGAACACATCAAAACTATCATTCACCACGATTAAGTAGGCTTTATCCCAGGAATTCAGGGAAGGTTCAATACATGGGAATTCATCAACTTAATCCACTACATGAACAAACTCAAAGGAATAAAACACATAATCTCATTAGATGCTGAAAGAGCATTTAACAATATTCAGCATCCCTTCATGTTACAACTTTTGGAAAGATCAGGAATGCAAAGCCTATACCTAAATATAGTATAAGCAATATACAGCAAACCAGTAGTCAACATCAAACTAAAAGGAGAGAAACTTGAAGCTATCCCACTAAAATCAGGGACCAGACAAGGCTGTTCACTCTTACCCTATCTTTTCAATATAGTACTTGAAGTTCTAGCTAGCGCAATTAGACAAGAAAAGGAGGTCAAAGATATACAAACTGGAAAGGAAGAAGAAAGAAAAAATCACTATTTACAGACAATAAGATCATATATTTAAGTGACCCCAAAAATTACACCAGAGAACAGCTAAAACTGATAAACATCTTCAGCAAAATGGTTGGATATTAAATTAACTGAAACAAATCAGTAGCATTCTTCTACTCAAAGGATAAACAGGCTGAGAATGAAATTAGAGAAGTGACTACCTTCACAATAGTCACAAATAATATTACATACCTTGGCATGATTCTAACCAAGCAAGTGAAAGATCTCTATGACAAGACTTTCAAGTCTCTGAAGAAAGAAATTGAAGAGGATCTCAGAAGATGGAAAGATCTCCCATGCTCATGGATTGGCAGAACTAATGTAGTAAAAATGGCCATCTTGCTGAAAGCAATCTACCGATTCAATGCAATCCCCATCAATATTCCAACTAAATTCTCCATAGAGTTAGAAAGAGTAATTTGCATATTCATTTGGAATAACAAAAAAATCCAGGATAGCCAAAACTGTTCTCAACAATAAAAGGACGTTGGGAGGAATCAACTTCCCTGACTTCAAGCTGTATTACAGAGCAATCGTGATAAGAAATGTATGTATTGTTACAGAGACAGGTAGGAAGATCAGTGGAATAGAATTGAAGAACCAGAAATGAACCCACACAATTCTGGTCACTTGATCTTTGACAAAATAGCTAAAAGCATCCAGTGGAAAGAAGCATTTTTTACAAAGGGTGCTGGTTTAACTGGAGGTCTGCATGTAGAAAAAAGCAAATTGGCCCATTCTTATCTCCTTGTACAGAGCTCAAGTCCAAGTGGATCAAGGACATCCATATAAAAGAAGATACACTGTACCTTATGGAGGAGAAAATGGGGAAGATCCTCAAACACATGGGCACAAGGAAAATTTCCCTGAACAGAACACCAATGGTTTATGCTCTAAGATCAAGAATCAACAAATGGGACCTTATAAGATTGCAAGGCTTCTTTCTGTAAGGCAAAGGACACCGTCAATAGAACAAAACAGCAACCAACAGATTGGAAAAAGATTTTTACCAATCCTAATATCCAGTATATATAAAGAACTCAAGATGTTGGACTCGAGAGAAACAAATAACCCTATTAAAAATGGGGTACAGAGCTAAACAAAAAATTTTCAACTTTGGAATATCAAATGGCTGAGAAGCAGCTAAAGAAATGATCAACATCCTTTGTTACTAGGGAAATGCAAATCAAAACAGCCCTGAGATTCTACCCCATACCACTTAGAATGGCTAAAATAAAAACTCAAAGTGACAGCAGATGCTAGCAAAGATGTGGAGAACTCTCCTCCATTGTTGGTGGGATTGCAAGATATTACAACTCTGGAAATCAGTTTTGTGTCTCCTCAGAAAATTGGGTGTAGAACCCCAGCTATACTATTCCTGGGCATATACCCAGAAGATGCTTTAACATGTAATAAGGACACATTATCCACTGTATTCATAGCAGCCATATTTATAAAAGCCAGAAGCTGGAAAGAATCAAGATCTCCTTCAACAGAGGAATGAATACAGAAAATATGGTATATTTACACAATGGAATAATATCCAACTATTAAGAACAATCAATTCATGAAATTCTTAGTCAAATGGTTGGAACTATAAAATATCCTCCTGAGTGAGATAAGCCAATAATAAAAGAACCCACATGGTATATACTCACTGATAAGTGGATATTATCCCAAAAGCTCTAAATACCCAAGATAAAATTTATAGACCTTGTGAAGCTCAAGAAGAATAAAGACCAAAGTGTGGATGATTTAGTTCTTCTGAGAAGGGGAACAAAATATTCTTAAGAGCGAATATGTAGACAAAGTGTAGAGCAGAGACTGAAGGAAAGGTCATCCAGAGACTGTACCACTTGGGCATTCTTCCCATATGCACTCTCCAAACCCCAACACTGTCATGGATACCAAGAAATGTTTGCTGAAAGGAGCCTTATATGACTGTCTCCTGAGAAGCCCTTCAGAGCCTTACAAATACTGAGGCAGATGCCCACAGCCAACCATTAGACTGAGTGTGGGCTCCCCAATGGAGGACTTAGAGCAAAGACTATAGGAGCCAAAGGGGTTTGCAACCTCATAGGATGAACTACAATATCAACCCACCAGACTTCCTCCCAGAGCTCCCAGGGACTAAGTCATCAAACAAGGGGCTCTAGCTGCATATGTAGCAGAGGATTGCCTTGTCAGGTATCAATGGGAGGAGAGGTCCTAGGTCCTATGAAGGCTCGATACATGCCCTAACATAAGGCGATCGAGTGCAGGGAGGTGAGAGTTGGGTGGGTGGAAGAAAACCCTCATATAAATAGAGGAAAAGAGAATTGGATAGGGGCTATCCCTAAGGGGGAGGGAAGTGGGAAAGAGGATAATATTTGAAATGTAAATAACTAATATATCCAAAAAAATCACTGAATTAGTAATTTTAGTAAATTGATTCTATTAAAAAGCATTACACTATAGTAACAGTTTGAGATGTAGGACTTCTAAAAATTCACTATTCATTAAATAATTCATTTCACATATAAAAATTATGATGTCTAGAGTGATACTCAATTCCCTTACTAGAAGATAAAATCCATTTCTATTCAATAACTAGCATTTGGGAAATGAGACATTTTTGAGTGGCAAAAATCCAAAAAGCACATATCTGAAAACAACACTGTTCAATTTTTCGTAGTTATTTTTGATGAGTTGTTTCATATTAAGTCTGTAAATTACCCTGATTAGAATAAATTTACAAATATCAGCTCTAAAGAATAAAGACAAAGACAGATTTAGTGAATCATATCCCCCATTCCACACATTTCATTTTAAACATATGACAATCTTCATGAAATAAAATTCCCCAAACTAAAAATTTCCTGACATTCATTAATTATAATCATTACTTTTTTCATTTTTTCTTATTTAATGCAGAATTAAATAAAAAATTAAGCACAAATGAACAGTTAAAAGAACAATATAATGTGTGGTTAGTTAGTGACTTACAACTGGTCCAAAAATAATAAATAAGTAATAAGCAATTAAACACTTTTGTCTCTGATTATCAAAATAAAATATTATTTGGTACTGGTTTATATTAAGAACAAGCTCACTTTCTTAATTTTTGCACTGTTTCATAAAATTATAATTGATTTTTCCATCGGTATTGATAATATACAGTTCCTACTTCTTTTTGATAGAACTGTATGATCACAGTTCTATCAAACTGCTTCTCTCCTTCCACTCTCATCTGATTCTCTTGAATTCTAATTTCAATTGACTCTGTGTTCTTCTGTTTGGATTATTTGGGTCACTTATGGTTATTAGTTTATTTATTCTTTTTTTCTTTTTTATTACATATTTTCTTTACTTACATTTCAAATATTATCTCCTTTCCTAGATTCCCCTCTGCAAATCCCCTATGCCATTCCCCTAGCCCTGCTCACCAATCCACCCAGTCCTGCTTCCCTACTCTCGGATTCCCTACACTGGGCAACTAGCCCTCACAGGACCAAGGGCCTCTGCTCTCATTGATGTCCGACAAGGCCATCCTCTGCTACATATGTGCCTGGAGCTATTTATATGTGTTTACCACTCTGAAGCTACAAACTGCAACTAGAAAATATTAAAGAGAGCACGTTCCCAACAGATTGATGGTGATTATTCTTGTATTTTTACAATTTAAATTTTTTTCCAGTATGTATTACCTAAGAGCACTTATGATGACATTTTTACACCTAGAATTAACATGGCATTAAATAAGAACATTAATCATAAATGAACAGTTAAAAGAACAATTAAATTTGTAGTTGAGTTTGTGAATTACAACTGGCCCAAGCATAATAAATAAACAATTAAACACTCTTTTTTTCTGGTGATCAAAATAAATACCTTGGTACTTTTATACCAAAATATACGTCAAACTCAGAAGTCTAATTACCTTACTTTTTTTAAATCCTTGACTTCACTATCAAGTCTTATTTATTTTTTATTTTTTTATTTGATATATTCGTTATTTACATTTCAAATGATTTCCCCTTTCCTGGATCCCCCCCTCCACGAAAGTTCCATAAGCCATCTTCTCTCCCTCTGCTCCCCAATCCATCCCTTCCCACTTACCTGTCCTGGTATTCCCCTACACTGCTGCACTGAGCCTTTCCAGAACCAGGGACCTCTCCTTCCTTCTTCTTGAGCATCATTTGATGTGTGAATTGAGTCCTGGGTATTCCAAGCTTCTATGCTAATATCCGCTTATCAGTGTACATACCATGAATGTTCTTTTGGTACTGGGTTACCACACATAGGATGATGCTCTCCACTTCCATCCATTTGATTAAGAATTTCATGAGTTCATTGTTTTTAATGGCTGAATAGTACTGCATTGTGTATATATACCACATTTTCTGTATCCATTCCTCTGTTGAGGGACATCTGGGTCCTTTCCAGCTTCTGGCTATTATAATTACAGCTGCTATGAACATAATGGAGCATATGTCCTTATTACATGATGGGGAATCCTCTGGGTATATACCCAGGAGTGGTATAGCAGGGTCCTACAGTAGTATCATGCCCAATTTTCTGAGGAACCACCAGACTGATTTCCAGAGTGGTTGTACCAGCTTGCAACCCCACCAGCACTGGAGGGGTGCTGCCATTTCTCCACATCCTCACCAGAACCTCTTTTCTCCTGAGTTTTGATGCCATTCTACTGGTGTGAGGTGAAATCTCAGGATTGTTTTGTTTTGCATTTCCCTGATGACTAATGATTTTGAACATTTCTTTAAGTGCTTCTCAGTCATTCCATATTCCTCAGGTTAAACTTCTTTGTTTGGCTCTGTACCCAATTTTTAACAGGGTTATTTGGCTCTCTGGAGTCTACCTTCTTTATCTTGGATATTAGCCCTCTATCAGATGTAGGGTTGGTAAAGATCTTTTCCCAATTTGTTGGTTGCCGATTTGTCCTTTCGACAGTGTGCTTTGCCTTACAGATAGCTAATACTATTTTCAACAGTGGAAGAGTTTCTTGGGGAATCAGTATCCCTAACCTCAAGCCGCACTAAGAAATAATTTTGATAAAATTTTATGTTCTCTTTTATGCAGAAAATTTTGAGGGATTATTAAAATAACCATTCTTATATTTTTGGTTGTGAGCCTAGCCTTTAATGGCTGAGCCATCTCTCCAGCCCTAAAATGACTATTCTTAATTTCCATTAGAAACCTAGGCTATTTTTATGGTTTTCAAAAAATACAAAATGATTTTTGATAGCTAAACTAAGTTATCAGCATGACAACTCTAGGAAGAGGGAATATCAGTTGAAAACCTATTTAGATCACATAAGCCTATTCCCTTCTCTGCAAGGTGTTTCATTAGTTGCTAATTAATGTCAAAGGGCCGAGCACATTCTGGGCTGTTACATCATATGCTGGTACCTGGACTACCAGAGCCAGTAAGCAGCATTTTTTGGTTTCTGCTTCAAATTCTTGCTTTCAGTTCTTGCCTTGATTTCCTTGAATGATGGTTATAACAAGTAATCTATAATAAGCCCTTTCATCTCACATTTCCTTTTGAGAAATGTTTTCTTGTAATATCAAAGAAGCAAACTAGAATAGGTTGTAACTTCAGAGGATAATGCCAAGAATCCTTTGTAATATTTTTTACCATAGTTTGCTGGTTGTGGTGGATACTCTTTATTAAGGTGAATAAATTCCTTAAATGGAACCACCAAAAGCTGATTTTATTACTTAGAAAGAGGAGTGTTGCTACAAAAATGTGCAGGATGAATTTTATTGTCCTTGTGGTTTAGCGAGACTATGATGAGACTTAGCTCAGCTGTCAAAGCAAGTGCGATGATGAATAACATGGAGGCACTGAGGAGGAAGCAGCTTGGACTGTGGGTTATCAGGAAGCCAGGAGGAGATCAGCATCTGTGACAACACTCAAACAGTGATCGCTACTCAGAAAATATTACACTACTATCTCAAGATGTAGTTCTACAATGTTAGCAATTCTGGAACACGTGGGGAATGAACTTGAAAATTTTCAGATATATCTGCTTTGGTCATCATGTTGATCTGCTACAAGCACAAAGAGAGCAATCGAAGTTGTGGTTTACATTTTAAAGAAAATTTTTATTTGAGTTGCCTAACCTTTAGAAATCTTCATTACATAGCAAAGCATTATATTTATTTCCTCTTAGCATTTGGTGAGGTTATTTTAGCTGTGAGAATACAGAATTGCATTTTATAGAAATGAATTCAGATTATAATGTGTTTTCCTGCCAGTTACTATTATTGAAGGAGATAAGTTAAAAATGTAATTCAAGAACTTCTTTGAAATTAAATTTCTTTTAAATATGTAATTAAATAATATTGATTTTGTAATATTTATTTAGTTTTTAAAGCCTGTTGTTTTGGAGACTTAGATAACTGAAAATGGTTTATATCTCTAGCAATCCTATGACTGAGATAAATGAAATGAAGGTCTTTCAAGAATTTCTGTTACTTAAAAGAACATCAACAATATAATATTTGCTTCTAAGTAAAAATACTATCTTAAGCTTTTGTTGTTTGTGAATCAAATTAGAGAATTCTATTTTCTTAAATTATCAATCCATATTTGTAATTTGCATAATATAAATAAAATTATAAGAAGAAAAACAAAGTGACATTATGTGACACGGTGTTACCTCATTCATACATTTTATAACATTAATTAAACTGATCTGATGAAATAATACTGAATTACTAGATATTAAAGTTTATTAATTTTTACAGAAATTCCTGGCTCTAAACACATACAAATAATAAACTTATATGACATTTAGTTAAAATTCATTAGCAGTTACTTATAAAAGTGCTCATGGCGCTATATAATAATTGCTTTTTGTTGCTATGACCAACGACAACAAAGAATTTATTTGGTTTATGTTTTCACAGGTTTTGGTGGTGGAGGACATGGCTACAGTAGGTGTGTCAGTATGAACTGGAAGCTGAGAACTTAATATCTTCAACCGTAAGTGCAAAGCAGAATAAAGAACTGGAATGTGTTAGAGGCTTTCTTAGTTCATAGCCCACGACCAATGACTTCTTGCAGCAATGGAGTATCATGTTTATCCATGCCACAGGTTGAGAGTAAGTGTTCAAATGTCTGAGAATATATTGGATTCATTCAAACTACCACATAATAGTTAAATACTTTATTTTTCATAATTCAGAGAGTAAATTTATGTAATGTGAAATTAAATTTTTACTAAATAAATCTTGTCAGCAAGTTCACTACCTGCCTCAATGGTTTATTTTCCCAAATGAGAGGCACACACACAGCCTCTATTCTTTAATATGCCTTAATCAGCTCAATAGCTGGGCCATTGACAAACAAGGTTAATATACCTCTCACCAAAAATCCCTAGCTATTACTTACTAAACCTTATATTCCATCTTGGCTGCTCTGTACCCAGAGTGCTGACCAACTCTTCTTCATTCAAACTACAGCATAATAGTTAAATACTTTATTTTCCATAATTCACAGATACACTCTTCATGCTTGGCTAAGGTCCCTCTTCTCCTTCTTCCTCTTTCCTTGTCTCAAGCCTGGGAAACTCATAAAACCTGCCTGGGTCTGCCCTTCCCGGATATTGTCAGTTGGCATTTTTATTTACCAACCAGATGGGACTGGAGACAGGGTCCCAGAAACTATGTGCAGACACTCATGTAAAAAGATTTTGTGACCCATTCTAGATTACAAGCAGTGTTAGACCAAACCCACTACAATGTACTCGTTAAACATGGGGAAAGGGGTTCAATTTCTTTATTTATTTGCGAACTGGAATTTAAAATGTGATATATCTTATAATATGTATTCCATATATATGGGCTATTTGGTTTTTTGTTTTACAGATAAGATATTTCTGTACATTGCCTTAGCATTTGTATTACTGTGCTAAAAACACCATAACCAAAACAAAATGGAAAAGAAAGGTTCTGTCTGCTTACAATCTAGGGTAATATTCCATCACTGAGTGAATTTAGGACAGGTACTTAGGTGAGGCTTTATAATTTAAAGCTGTTTAGAAGTTTATTTGCTCTAAAATCTCTAGTCATTTCCAAGTCCAAGCCTCCTTAAAATATCCATAGACTCTAAGATAACCATAGTCTCTGTAATTTATTCAACATTTATTCAAAATCTTCAAAGTCCCTCTAAAACTCTAAATTCCCTTTAAAGTTCCAAAGTATCTCAACTGTAGGTTTCTGTAAAATAAAAATATGGGTTATATACTTAGTTATTCTGAAGAGGGAAGAAACAGGACATAGTCAGAATCAAATCAAAGCAAAACCAAGCCCAAAAGTATAAATGCCATAATTCTAGTTATCATGTTTGTCCACAAAGGGAATGGCACAATGCTAAGCAAAAATATATCACCAAAACTAAAATAAAATGAAAAAACAAAACAGACAGATGAAACAACAAATACTTTTGCACTATATGATATACAACAAATTACATAAACCCTGTGAAATATCTTATAAGCCAAAATACTAAACCTAAATAAACCTATAGTACACAGAGCAGTGACCTATAATTCTGACAAACCCTTTGGAAATGGAAAGAAAATGCTTCACTGTGTAACACAAAACAGAACATTAAAAAGTTATGTTTTCTTACCTGAAACACCTTTGTGAAGAATAAGGATAAAAGGGAAAATAATTATGCACTTGAACTCTTTGTGTGGAAGTATACCATTTTGAAAACTAGTTATCAAATTCTGTCGAAATTGGGCTCAATTTAAGTCATTAAAAATTATATCTAAGACAGAGCCATACATCAGACTGAGCCCAGGGACTCCAAAGGAAAAGTTAGGGGAAGGAATGAAGGAGCTGATGAGGATTGTAATCCCATAGAAGAACAGCTATGTCAACTAACCGGACCCTTCTGAGTTACTGGAGACTAATCCACTAACCAAAGAGTATACATGGATGGGTCCATGGCTCCAGCTACATATCTAACAGAGGATTCTGTTATCTGGTATCAATGGGAGAGAAGGCCCTTGATCCTGTGGATGCTTGTTGCCCCAGTGTAGGGGGATGCGAAATGTGTGAATAGATGGTTTGGGAAGCACCTTCTTAGAGTCAAATGGGGGAATTGGATTGGAGGTTTGTGGAGAGGAGACTGGGTAGTGGGACAACATTTGAAATGTAAATAAATAAAATGACCAGTTTATTAAAAAATATGTCACTAGCAGATTAATTCTAAATAAAAGAGCTGCTGGTGCAAGTTATATTAAGTATACAAGGCAATTAAACTAACTATGAAGCAAGATATTTTGTAGAGAAGGCATACAACTATACTGTATCGGATGTATTACAATCGAATAAAAGATGAAAATCAAGCTTTTAGTTCATTTAATGTGTTTTATTTAGAATAATAAGTTCATAAGATATATACATATATACACATACATGCATACATATATATATATTAATAACCCAACAAAGAAGAAATTTGTCATTATTACATTGATTTTTCTCATGTAGCCATAATCACCAATATTAATTACATTTGGTTAGTTCCCATAATTACATTTTTGAAGAGAAAATGGTAGCAATAAGGTTTAAGAGATATTATGAAAATATTTTTTTTGTGCTTTGAAAATCTTTTTTTTATTCGATATATTTTTTATTTACATTTCAAATGATTTCCCCTTTTCTAGCCCCCCACTCCCCGAAAGTCCCATAAGCTCCCTTCTCTCCCCCTGTCCTCCCACCCACCCCTTCCCACTTCCCTGTTCTGGTTTTGCCCTATACTTCTTCACTGAGTCTTTCTAGAACAAGGGGCCACTATTTGATATGGAATGTTCCAGGTTCTGGGTAAGAGTCATAGGAGTCCATTGTTATTTCTGGCTTTTCCCCTTGTTTGCAATTATGAATAATGTTGATAAATTCATTATGACTAGAGCTTCTCAGTGTAACTGAAGAGACAAAGGTAATAGATTTATTATATCCCTTAAAAAACCTTTATGCCAATTTAATTATTAAATTTATTCTTATTGGAAATTTACATTTATCTTTGTAGTTTGTCCTACAGTTCATTTTGAATTTATGAGATTTGAAGAAAATGTGTTTCTTCTCATGAGAAACTTCATAATGAATTGATAAATGTCACCATGATTGTAAAACCAATATCTTTATTTAGCTTCAATCATATCAGGTATATTAGTACCTGATACTTTATATCTACTTATTTTACAGTCTCTTTCCAACTTATTTATAAAATTACTTACATACAAAATTGCTTGTCAAAGACAGCACTTAATCGTGTAGACAAGTGTCTTTATAGATAAAAGCTCTTGTGTCTTGTTCCTGATACCTGTTTTTCCATGGTTACTTTGGAAATGTCCTTAGGTACCAGTAAGAGCATCACACAATAGGTCTCAGTTCCAGGTAGAAAATCTGACATCAGTTACAGCAAGCCTGCAGGCTAAATATCAGATAATGTTCTCTGTACAGCTAGTAGTCACTGTGTCAAAAACCATCAAAAAGTTAGATATAAAACTTAATATAGTTCTAAATAGTTAAATAGTTACATATATCTTGTAATATTTCAGTACCTTTTAGTTCTGGACTTCACAATATGCTAGTGGGTTGCTCCTTTCCAATGTTAGTGTTTGGCACAGTAAGTAAAAACATATATTCATTTAACGTTATCTTCTAAGATTTTATAAACTAGCCATAAATATATCATTTTCTAAGAGATACTATAAGACAAAATATATTGATGAAATAAGAATTTGAAGCTAAATATGTATTAGGCTATTGTAGGAAATTCTGTTAATGTTTGGTTTAATATAGCTTGATTAGTTATCATGGTTTTCTTGTTAAATAAGTCTATACCCTTTTGTAATATATGTTATGATATAACTCTACTGCATATATCTTTATTATTAAATTAATAATAATTATTAAATTAATAATTCTGATTAAAACTTGCTTTATCAAAAAATACAAAATTGTAAGTCCTTCAATTTAATAACCTGAGAAATGCAAAGGCAGATAATGAGGAACTGTGCTTTTGGAAAATGATTTAATAATAATAAATACATAATGTGTTATAATTTTAAGGGAAATGAAGTGGGTAGTGGCATAGACACAGAGTAGGACTCTGGTGATGGCTTAAAAGTCTGAGGGTCTGAGGCTTTCTAGCTCTCTAACTGTACTGAAATGCTGATGATAACTTCTAAAAAATCCTAAAAACTTTTTTGCTCTTTTTGAGGGTGAAAGACTGCTGGCTTAGGTGATTAACACCTGCAACCTAACAACAGAGGATTAAGCAACGTGGCCTTTGTTCTATCACAGCAGGAATTGCTGGGCTCTACCTTTCAGCCTCCTAGGTGGAAGTCACAGAAAGAAAAAGGGACACTTAGAAAAGTTATTATACCAAACAGTTTTTTTATCACTATTGTGCTGTAGTAGAGCTTGAAGTCAGGGATGGTGATTCCCCACAATATCTTTTGTTGTGTAGAATAGTTTTTGCTATCCTGGGTTTTTTGTTATTCCAGATGAATTTGAGAATTTCTCTTTCTAGATCTATGAAGAATTGGTATGCAGACAGGCAGGAAGATCAGTGGAATAGAATTGAAGACCCAGAAAAGAACCCACACATACAGTCACTTGATATTTGACAAAGGACATCCAGTGGAAAAAAGACAGCATTTTTAACAAATGGTGCTGGATCAAATAGAGGTCTGCATGCAGAAACATGCAAATCGACCCATTCTTATCTCCTTGTGCAAAGCTCTAAGAACAAGAATTGAGAAATGGGACCTCATAAAACTGCAAAGCTTCTGTAAAACAAAGGACATAGTCAATAGGACAAAATGGCAACCAACAAATTGGGGAAAGATCTTTACGAACACTCCATCCAATAGAGGGCTAATATACAATGTATACAAAGAACACAAGAAGTTAGTCTCCAGAGAATCAAATAAGTGTATTAAAAAATGGGGTACAGAGCTAATCATGGAATTCTCAACTGAGGAAACTCAAATGACTCTAAAGCACCTAAAGAAATGCTCAGCATCCTTAGTTTTCAGGGAAATGCAAATCAAAGCAACTCTGAGATTTCACCTTACACCCGTCAGAATGACTAAGATGAAAAATTCAGGGGACAGCAGATGCTGGAGAGGATGTGGGGAAAGAGGAACACTTCTCCATTGTTGGTGGGATTGCAAGCTGGTAAAACCACTCTGGAAACCAGTTTGGTGATTTCTCAGAAAATTAGACGTAGCACTACCTGCGGACCCAGCTATACCACTCCTGGGCATATACCCAGAAGGTGCTCCTACATGTAATAAAGACACATGTTCCACTATGTTCATAGCTGCCTTATTTATAATAGCCAGAAGCTGGAAAGATTCCAGATGTCCTTCAATGGAGAAATAGATACAGAAACTGTTATACACACACACACACACACACACACACACAAAATGGAGTACTATTCAGCTATTAAAAACAATGAATTCATGAAATTCTTAGGCACATGATATACAATCACTAATAAGCGGATGCTACTCCAAAAGCTCAAAATAAACAATTTACAATTCACCCAGCACAGGAAGCTCAAGAAGAAGGAGGACTTAAGTGAGGGTACAATGGTTCCTCTGAGAAAGGGAACATAATACTCACAGGAGCAATAAGGGAGGAAATGTGTGGAGCAGAGTCTGAAGTAAAGGCCACCCAGAGACTGCCCTACCTGGGGATTCATCCTATAAACAGTCACCAAACCCCGACACTATGACAAGAAGCATGTACCAAAAGGAGCATTCCATGGCTGTCTCCAGAGGGGACCCTATCAGAGCCTTATAAATAGAGACAGATACTAGCCACCAACTATTGGACTGGTCTTGGGGTCCCCAAAAAAGGATCTGGAGGATGGTCTGGAGGAGCTGAAGGGGTTTAGAGCCCCATGGGAAGAACAATGACTCCAGACACCCAGACACCCCAAGACTCCCAGGGACTGAACCATCAACCAAGGGATACACATGGTTCCAGCCAAAAAATGTGGCAGAGGAATGCCTTGTTGGGCATCAGTGGGAGGAGTGGTCTTTGCTCAGGTAAGAGCTCAATAGAGGCCACAACAAAGGGAAACAGATGGGGGGGTGGAGAGTTGGGGGAGAGGTGAGAGTATGTTGGGTAGAGGGGCATATACATGGAGGCAGGGAGTGGGAGGAGGGATAGGAAATCTTTGGGAAGGGGGGATTTTGGGAGGGAGAAAATTGGGAAAGGTTTTACCATTAGCCATGTAAATGAAGAAGATACTCAATAATAAATAAATAAATAAATAAGTAAATAAATAAGAAAAAAAAAGAAAAGTTATTATAGCATTTATTGCTAAGTTGTAAAACATTTCCTATAAAGGCTATCTAAGGGGGAAAGCAGAAAGATCCTAAGCATGGAAAGGGAGAAATTATTTTAAGTGGGAAAAGCCAAAAACTTTCTACTCTAAGTGGGGAAAGGCAAAAAGATTCTAGTCTAAGTTGGGAAAGGGAAAAGATTATACTCTAAATGTTTCTCATCTCTTTATCCTCAGTACTTATACATCTTTCAGAATACATGATTACAGGTTACAAAGTTCATCACAAGTTCTCACAAAATTTAAAATCATGAGTAGAAATAGAAGTTTACAACAGAGAATGTTTGCATGCATAGCTGCCTGGTTCTGGAAAGACTCAGTGTAGCAGTATAGGGCAAAACCAGAACAGGGAAGTAGGAAGGGGTGGATGGGAGCACAAGGGGAAGAGGGCTTATGGGACTTTTGGATAGTGGGGGGCCAGAAAAGGGGAAATCATTTAAAATGTAAATAAAAATATATCGAATAAAAAATATAAAAAAATAAAATAAATGGGAAAAGACACCAAAAAAAAAGGGGGGGGTAATTATATGGCTAAACATCCATCACCTCTTTCTGCTCCAAAGTTTCACTGAAAGTTTAAAACCATAAATAAGGTATTAGTAACGTTTGTATAGATAAACCCAGTCAATATTTTATCTTCTGTCATAGAACCTATAATAAATTATTAGTTCCCTTTTTACGACCTTTGCTTAATTGTTTTACCTCTTGGAATGTGCTCAGAGTAGGAGAAAGTCTGGTTACCATCTAAGAGCAATTAACAGGTGACACTTGGGAGACTGGCAGAGTTCTCATTTCCGTTTTGACTATCAGAAAAGGACCTAATATAGCAGTCTCACTATACAAAAGCTTAGTAATCACAGAAATAATTTTAGGAATTCTTATAGGATCATCATTAAAACTTAAGTCACCTATTTATCTACATAGTATCTGCTCCAAAGGGGTGAGTGTGCTCTTACTTATTGATTATCATATATGTTTAATATTAACAGGAAAAGCATATTAATAGCAGGATTTTTCCTAAAATGAGTCCCTTACAGCTTTGCTTAATAAAGGCTCACCTGTCTCAGATGCTATAATAACCCAAAGTAGGCCATTTCAGGATGATCACCTGCTAGTATTTAGCTTGTTCCATTGTGGCTCCTGACAGTTTCCCACACTTGATTGTGAAAACCCTATTTCCCTCCTAGTTCCCTTCCTTCATCTGCCTCTTATGACTATTTTATTCCCTCTTTTAATTGAGATTCATGTTTCCTTGCTTGGTTCTTTATTGCCTTTTGGCTCCTTTGGTTTGTGGAGCATAACATGGTACTTACCCACTTATAAGTGAATACACTTTGGAATCAATCACCATTCCTGACATCAAGCTGTACTAAAGAGCAATAGTGATAAAAACTGCATGATATCAGTACAGAGACAGACATGTAGATCAAGGGAATCTAATTGAAGTTCCAGAAATAAACCCATACACGTATGGTCACAAGATTTTTTTTTTTTTATAAAGAAGCCAAATATACAGTGGAAAAATGAAAGCCTCAACAAATGGTCCTGGAATAACCGAATGTCTACATTTTAGAAGAAGGAAAATAGAAGCACCCTTATTACTCTGGACAAAACTCATGTCCAAGTGGATCAAGGAACTCAATATAAAAAAATATACTATATCTCACAAAAGAGAAAGTGGGAAATACCCTTGAATCCTTGGACACATTGGAGCATGAGAAAAGTTCCTGAACAGAACACCAGTGTCTCAGGCTCTAAAATCAACAATTGATAAATGGGACCTCATGAAACGGCAAAGCTTTTGAAAGGCAAAGAACACTGTCAATAGGTCAAATTTGCAGCCCACAGACGGGGAAAGAATATTAAGCAAACCTACATCTTTTTCTCTTTTTTATATACCCCAGTTTAAGGTAATTTGTAACAGCTTCTCTAAAAGATCAAATTATGTCATTGATGATAAAACATTCTGCTCAGGACAATTATTAAAGGAGAAATAGAATTCTGATTATAAATATCTCATTTATGAATGGACAAGACTAGCAAGTTCTGTATGCTTGACTAATGCAAATGCCTGGCTAAATTGCTACTAAAATGAACAAGAGAAAATAAAAACAACAAAGTATAAGTATCAATGAGTCTCAATGTAAACATGAGGATGAAGTTGGTAGGGGAATAATTTTTTGTCTAAAAACAAATATAATTAAGCAAAGATCATAGACCATTAAGTTT
Source organism: Apodemus sylvaticus (assembly GCF_947179515.1). NCBI lineage: Eukaryota > Metazoa > Chordata > Mammalia > Rodentia > Muridae > Apodemus > Apodemus sylvaticus. The sequence continues at coordinate 38,006,443 of NC_067479.1, read as the reverse complement.
ATATACTTTCTAGTGTAAATGGAACTGTTTTAGACATAAATTTAAGAGAGCTAAAGTATAGGTAGATCAAGTTTTATGGCCCATAAAAGAGAAATCCCAAAGTACTTGACTCACTTCACGTGTAATTTTGGATGTAGAAAATCAGAATGATTTACTTTATCCTCACTGCCCAATCAACTCTCTCATAGCTTGTGTTGTTCGCTCATATAAAGAACTGACAACATTCATCTTCAGTGAAGTGTATAAGCAGTGTATGTTACTCACAATATCCTATTTTTCTGGAAAAATACTCTTCAGGAATATGAATCCTTTAGAGGGAATGGAGTGTTCACCAACTAAGAAAGCTCTGATAATCAAGAAATAAATGTGTTGATAATAAATGTAACATGAAGGGAACAAAGTTGAATAAGAAAGAATTTGTTACCTGCAGACATAAGTAATTTCATGACCTCCTCAAGTATGAACTCACATGATATGGTACAAGTCACACATACTTATAAAGTAAATGAAGCAAATATAAACACATATTATTAAGAAATGAAAAGCAGAAATTCTGCTTTTCTTAAAATTGTATGACCTCACCCAGTGTGGTTTAGTTTGATACTCAAATTGTATTTTTACTGCATTTTTGTAATAGCTAGGACTTCAGCATGATACTTGTCTACATGACAGTTTGTCACAACTGTATTGCTTATGTCATGAACATCCTTGGTTTTATCCTTATATCCTTATATATTTACGTAAGACAAATATGGTTAAAATTTCACTCTTAGTTTTTTAAACAAGTATCCAGTTGTCATGTAATTTTAAATGTGTTCCTAACACACTTCATAATATACTGCATACAGTTCTTTTTTAAATAATCTTTGAAGAAAATAGAATATACTAGAAAAGAACAATAGATATTAGAATTATTTTGTGCAATGATGTACCTGCAAATTCCACCTTTAGAGAATATTTTAAACTTAAGTTTTATATTAGCAAAAAATAGACTTTTTTTTATATTTACAGTGATATTGGTAAAAACAATAATGACCTTGTATAGGGCAACTTCAATGGATATCACAAAATAGTTTTCAGAAATGCAGTTACAACAACTTGATTTTCATGAAACCATTTTCAAAATGATTAATGGGTATCAATAAACCACAGAATATGTATTGATATTCATGAAAATTTCATTGTTTATATACCTACAACTTTTAAAATCAATGAAGCATTTTGTTTCTTTTATATTTTGTAATTTATTAAAAGTAGATTTCTCTCTTACAATATATTATAAGATATATTTTGATTATGGCTCCCCCAACTACTCCAAGATTTTCTCTATCTCCCACCAGGATCAACCTTTCCTTTTCTTCTTACAAAAAACAAGCAGACATCTAATGAAAAATAATAACAAATAAAATGAAATAAAACATTGTGAAACAATATTAAACAAAAATAAACAGATGAGAACAGTACCAAACAAACAGAAGAGAAATAATCAAAGAAAAAGCAAAAGAAACACATATTGATGCAGAAATGCATATTTACAAATGGAAAAGAAAATAAAAATACAAATCTGGAAGCTATCATGTGTAAAAAACTGACCCAATAGGTTTTAAAAATGTCCTGACAAAACTTTGTGAGACAAAGCATCTCAACTGTGCCATTTATTTCATTTTCTGTTTGGCATTTACATCTGGGTATTGGGCCTGTCTCTCTAATAGTTTACACCACAATTTATCTGTTGGAAAAAACAAATTTTTCATTCATGAGTGGTTACATTTGGAGATAGCTTCTGGGCTTGTAATGGGGGGGTTAATGCATATTCCTCCACATTTGGAGACCCTGCAAACATTGCCACGGTCTCTCTGAGTTCATGTCTGTCAGTGCCGCTGTGTTAAAAATGTCTGTTTTCTTTGGTGTCCCTTTCTATCTCTTTTTCTTATAGTTCCCTGAGCCCTGAGAAAAGGGATTTCATGGAGACATTCTAGTTTATTGCTGAGTGCTCAGTGGTCTCTCACTCTGCACATTCTGACAGGAGACCTCTTTATTTCTTCTCTGCTCGAGAAAACTTCACTGAAAATGGCTGAGGAAGGAAGGCCCTAGTTCCAGATTCTTGGACACCTGAGAAATGTCAAGGGAAATAAGCTGTAAATCAATTCAGATATTGGGTGTTTATTCTTACAATCTTTGCCCCTCTATGGCATCAGTGTAGTTTGTAGGCAGGTCACCATTGCACCACTCTAGACTGAAGGATTGAAGGGATTATGTATTTTTTTCTTTTTTTAACGTTTCTCCTTTGGTAATATGAAATGTATACCTAGAATTTTTTTTAACTTATTAATTTTACATCCTTAACACTGACCTTCTCCTGGTAACCGTCTCCCAAAATCCTTCCCCTATCTCCCTCTCTCCTTTTCCTCTGAGCAGTTGCTCCCCTCCTGGTTATTCCTGCCCCCCCACCCCAATTCTGGCACTTCAAGTCTCTGAGAGGCTGGTCACTTCCTCTCCCACTGCGTCTAGACAAGGCATCCCAGCTAATAGAATATACTCCAAGAACTGGCAACAGCTGTTAGGATAGATCCCATTCCAGTTGTTTGAGATCCACACAAAGATCCAGTTGCACATCTGCTACATAGCAGCTGGGAGGCCTAGATGTAACCTGTGCATGTCCTTTATTCTCTGAGAGCTTCAAGGGTCCAGGTTAGTCGACTCTGTTAGTCTTCCTGTGGAGTTCCTATCCCCTTTGGCGCTAGAATCCTTCCTCCCATTTTCCAATCCACTGTTTGACTGTAGATGTCTGCATCTGTGTGAGTCAACTTCTGGATGGAGCCCCTCAGCAGACAGCCATGCTAGACTCAAGTCTCCAAATATAATGGGTTATCATTAAGAGTGGCCATGAGATGGGTCTCAAGTTGGTCCGGTTATTATTTGGCTGTTCCCTCTGTCTATGCTCCATCCCCAGTACCTGCATTTCTTATGGACAAGACAGGTTTGGGGTTGAAAGTTTTGTGGGTTGGTTATTGCCCTTGTCACTTCACTGAGGTTCCTGCCTAGTCACAGGAGGCAATGGTTACACCCGTTGATTCTTGGGCACCTCCCTACCCCAGATCTCTGTCTAAAGAGACAACATTTTATAAATAACTAGATGCAAATTGCCACAAACAATACCTGTATTACGTTACTGAAACTTCAAAACTCTATGACAAGGTATTATTTCCCTTGTTTTGGCCTACTGTTTGAATGGATTCTAAGCTAAACACAAATACATAATTGTATAATTTTAATAATAATTAGTGGACTAAACAAAATGTTCTATGTTTATGTTAGAAGATTATTTCTTTTCTTATACTTTTGAAAACTTACTCTTCTGATATGTTACATCCCCACTGCAGTTTCCACTCTTTTCTCTCACAACCCCTCCCTGTCACACTCACCCCATCCACTTTTCCTGTTTTTCTTCAGAAAATGGCAGACTTCCCAGGCATAGCACCCAAACATGGCATGACAAGATACAATAAGACTAGGTATCTCCTCTTGTATTAAAGCTGGACAACGCAACCTAGGAGGAATAAAAAGCTAATTTCTTCATATGTGAGAAGGTAATTGGAAAATTCCAGAAAGCAATAATGGAATTATTGCTCTGTTTGTTTTTTTTTTTTAAACAACGGCATGGAGTTGAGAAATACAAGTATTCCTGGGCCTTGTTTGGTATGGGGAGAGATAGAGAGAGTGAGATAAGATAAAAATATACATTTTTATATGTATAAAATTCTCAAAGAATAAATGATAACATTTCTTTAAATACACACTGGAGTATTTTAATTTTAATTACAATGTTTATATAAGCATAGTGTTGACTATGAGCAAGAGACTTAATATTAGAGCACATGAAACAGACAAGAGAAGTACTTAATAAAAGCAGTTCCCAAGAAAGGTCTTGGCTACAAATGCAGCTTCCAGATTCAAAGGCTGCATTAGAACTTTCCATTTAGGTAAGTAATAAAAGCATTTTTATCTACAAATAATAACATTGTGGAAATGACAAAAATACTAAAATATTTTTCCTTTCATGCAGGAATATTTGTTATCAAAATTGCCATTAAAACTAATCCTCAAATGATGATGATTAAAATTCTTATAATTAATATGTGGTAGGATTTTTAGCATGTGTTTGCTTATTTTCTTTTTTCAGAACTTTGAATATATAAGTGAAAAAGTCTGATATAATAGATAGGGTGCCACTGCTAGAAAATATAAAATATGTGGAAGATTTTTGGTAATAAACTATGAAATAAAATTAAAAGCTATCAGTGCAGTCATTTGTCTAGCAGGTCACAGGCTGATTTGATTCTTAGTACAACAACAAGAGATCAAAACACCATGGCTACTAGTAGAAATCAGCAATGACCTGGGAATGTCTAAAGTATGGTGAGAAAATTGTTTTAACAAATAGAAAAATGCAGACAATAAAATTTTTAATCAATGCTAACAAAAGTGAACAATTTTTGTTCAATTTCCAAATACACTATTTATGTATTCATGTTGGTAGAATGGGAAGCTCTAATTCCTGATTCTTCTGAGAAACAGTAAAAGAGAAGCAAACTATGTCACCTTCAATTTTTTTTCAGAATTCTCCAAAATGCTCCACAATGTTCATATCAGACTTGTTTTTAATAGTTTTAAGCTGGAAATAAACGAGATGTCCCTTCACAGAAGATTGGATACAGAAAATGTAGTACATTTGCACAATGGAGTACTATGAAGTGATTAAAAACAATGACCTCATGAAATTCTTTGCAAATGGATGAAACTAGAAAATACTCTTTGTGAGGTAATCCAGACATAAAAGAACACACATGGAATTTACTCACTAATAAGTGGATGCTAACCAAAATGCTCAACAGACCATATGGAGTGTAGAATGAAAGAATAGCAGGGTGGCGGATGCTCCACTCCTGCATGAGGAGCAAACAAGACGTGTGTGGATGATGGAAGGAGAGGGGACAAGGGAGGGAGGCAGTAAGGGTGGGAGTATACAAATCTGGAGGAGATGTGAGAGAAGTATAGAGAGGTCAGGAAATCATAGGTAGCAGGGGGAATGAGGCACTAGGAACAGCCACTGGAGGGTCCCAGAATCCAGAGAATCGTGATGCTCCCAGAACACAGCGGGATTGAGTCTAGTCATAATGTACAGAGAAGGGGGATATAGAACTTGTTGAGACCACCTCAAGTAGACAGACACTGTCCCTGTCGCGGGAAGGGGCCACCCATCCATCTAAAATAATTTTAACCCAGAAATGTTACTGTCCAAAAGAACAACAGGGACAAAAAATATGGAACAGAGACTGAAGGAAGGGTCAACCAGGAAACGACCCTGCCTAGAGATACATCATGTCTTCAGACAACAAACCCAACACTGTTGCTGTCGTCAAGAAGTGCTTGCGGACAGGAATCAAGTGTGGCAGTTCCTGGGGACGTTTGGTCAGCAACTGACCAATGTAGATGGGGATGCTGGAGCCAACCATCAGGCTGAACTCAGGGAACCTGGTGGGGGAGCTGGCAGAAGGACTAGAGGAAGAGAGAGGAATTGCAACTGCATTGGAAGAACAGCACATAGGCTGGCTTGACCAATCAGTTTTCCTAGAGGCTAGACTACCAACAAAGGAGTGGCCCTAATGGGATCCGTGGCTCCAGGTAAGTATGTAGCAGAAGATGGCCTTGCCCAACAGCAATGAGAGGGAAAGCCCTTGGTCCCTGAGAAGTTTGATGCCCCAGAGTAGGGGGATGCTGGGGTGGTGGGGCGGGAGAGTATGGGTAGGTGAAGGAGCACTTTCATATAGGCATAAGGCAGGGGGAAGGCAGAATGGGGATGGAGGGCTGGTGGAGGTGGTAAATGGGAAGTGGGATATCATTTGAAATGTAAATGAATGGAATGATTAATAATAATAATAAAGGAAAAAATAGTTTCTCTATTCTGGAGCTTTGATTTTGTAATACCTAAACCTTTGTTAATCCATCACTTTTCCTATTGACTGTTTTCAGTTTATTTCCAATGTCCTGCTCCTTAAAGATACAGTAGTAATCTTTCTTGTCTACGTAGCAGACCTCTCTCAGACCTGTATTTTCTTTTCCTGATCTGCAGAATTATATCACAATAGCCTTTCATATGTTAATTATTCTAATTAATTATTCTAATTAATTTTTAATTAGAAACATGTGACAGGTCTCACTTCCATTAAAGCCTGGATATGATAGTATTTAAGTATTTAAGCCACACTCTGTCCAGATGCTGGCACTCTGCATAATACCATTGTAGTCTGTAGTTTTCAAAGTTATCTTTACTGTAAAGATTTCAAACACTTGGAACATTGTAACATTATAGCACATGTATACCAGAATAATTATACCAGCAACTTTGAAGAATTTGAGAGCTGTTACCACTACTTCAGTCTCAGAAACAGCATGTGTTGCAACTACATCAGTAAAAGGGAAATTTTGGTTGTCAAAATGCAGTACAATATGGTACAAAACAAAACAAAAAAATATGTGTTATAAATCTTTTAAAATCTTGATCTCATGACTTTTACTTCAATTTACTGTGGATTTTTAAGAAAACAAATTCTGATATGCACTTTAGAAACACCAAAATTTTAATGACGCACGTTTTAGCCAATACAAATGGAAAAAGAAAGAAAAATTCCCAGTTGAGCAAAAGCAGAAATTAATCTGGAATGTAATCTTCATGGTTTTGTTAACTGCACGATATGTTCCAGAACCAAATGACCCATTTTCCCTCTTTTACTAGAAATATTTTATGCTCTCTCAGTATTCTGACCACCTCTTGAATTGTCTCGGTTGCTATAAGGAGAGTTTTTGATACCAAGTTAACCACACCCTATGCATACAGTTTGGCTGGTGATCTCCTAAAAGCTTTCAAAATAACTGGAACACAAAGCTTCTTTCAGAACTTGACAGCCAGTGGTCCTTTACCGAATCTAAATATATCACATCTACTTCTTCTCTGTATTGCCTCTAACAACCCACCGGTGAGTACCTCCGTAGAAACTGCCTTATTATGAGGAGATTCACCGTGTGAAAGCTTTTGCACACTGCATGATAGTAGCCTTTGGCAAGTATCTCATTAGTGTTGTTTCAGGAGAAGGGGGAGCAGGTATCACTTTTACTGCTGTGTGGACACTGAGGACTGAACATAGTTTTATGTTTCCCTGGGGAATTGCTGCAGGTGTCAGTTGCGAATGAGTCAAGGTTTAACACGTCCCTCTAAAGATGGGTATTTATTGCTAAGTGATAACTACATACAGGCAGTCTGCTTGCATGACTCTGAGCCTCAGGTTCTTCTATCTTCTCAGAACGAATTTCTCTAAAGTCTCTCTGTGTGCAGGTGCGTGTTTGTGTCTGTGTGTCTGTATGTGCATGTCTGTCTGTCCGCGTTTCTGTGTGTGTATGCATGTGTGTGGGGGGAGTTGTATGTGTGACTGGGGGAGCTCTCATATTATCCACATGTTCATATTGATTGTTCTAGAAAACTAATACTCCTTCGTTCTGATCATTACTTTCTTTGCTTGTTTTACTCACTCCTGATGGACACTTTGGCGGGCTTACGCCAGAGTGCAGGCCTGTGCCTTTCTCTTTGTTTATTCTCTGTATGTTCAATCTATATCAAGGGTTCACAACTGCTATGGATGCTGCCATAATTTCATAGGACTAGATTACTTATTGCATTAGTTTTTGACAATTCTCCTTGAGTACATAATATAGATTCTAACAGCATCTTGCTCAAAACATAACAACTTTTCTCCTTTATGTCTATTTTGTTACAATAAAAATATAAGTAGGTAATATCTTATCATTTGATGTTCTTTATCCATTTTTTATTTTCTTTGTTTGCTTACAAGAAAGCAATTATATCGATGTACTTGAGAACACAGGAATTTTACATTGTTTTTAAAGGCTCCAAAAACACACAGTAAGTTTCATTCTTGCTAGCCAATAACTTAAGTTATCAAAAGGCCCCTAGAAATGGAAATATTTTAAGATTTCATCCTACTCAATATCTGTGACTAGCTTCAATGATTATTTTTATTTATTTTAATTATTATGGTTATTATTATTACGAATTAATCTCTCTTCGCTCCTGTCTCTATCTCTGTTTCTGTCTTTTTATCTCTCTCTCTCTGTTTATGTGTATATGTGTAAATTTTAGCAGACATACAACCTGTTGTGCATATACAACTAGTTGTACAAAGTTTAGGATTTATTTGTTTCGATCTACCATAGGTCTCAGGAATTAATTTCATTCATTTTTGTTAAGCATTTTCACTAGCTCAGCTGTATTTATATTCCTGATTGTTTCTTTTTGAAATGTTAAAGTAACTTTTGTTTCTTTTTTAAGCATTAAAGTAACTTTTGTTTCTGTTTTTAACTGTTAAAGTAACTGTTGTTCACCAGATGCAACAAACAAACTAAACCTAAAAATCTAACAAAAAAACTAAGAAACAAAAAGCTACAAGGCAAGTCTCAGTGTAGCCTAAAACAGTAAGAGGTGAATTGTGGCTTATCCTAAAAAAGATCTAAATGTTCCAACTGTTCATAGTGACCTTTTTGATAAAGGAGCCACAATGCTTATCTACCTATTGCATGTCAGGAACTTTTAGTATAGTAGTCCTAGGGATGAAAGTGTATATTTCAAATTAGCAATACAAAAATTTCTATTTGAAGGCCAATTTAATTTCAATAACAGTAAGCAAAAATTACCAAACTTCGAAGCATCTGCAAATGTTTATAGGTTTTCTTTAATGATGAAGGAAAATGTATTTGCATGTTTATAATTTAGGACACAGGAATGATTTAAGAATTGATATGAATTTTGGTCATGGTTTTGTTTTCAGTCTCCCATGCACTCTATAATCACTAAAATAATGTATGGTCTGTTTTTATAAAATTTTGTACATTATTCCTTTCTATGATGTGACTCAGGTTTGTTTGAATTATGATGATAAAATAAATTAACTCTATAATATCACATGTAATCTCATCATTGTTCTTCACAATGTATATTAAACTGAGGTCTTTAAGACATTGTTAAGAAATTAACTTGAAAATTGAAGCTCGTGTGAAGAGAACATCATATTCTAAAGCACAGATATATTGCTTAAATGATGGACATTTAATAATGTCATACATTCCTGAAGAAGGGAACTATAGAAAGAATTTTGGTTCCTATCAGCAGCATATGTAGTGACCTTGTTAGGACATCTTCTTTCCTCCCTTTCTACAAATAAACTCTACTAGAACAGAGTCCTCGAATAGAGGTGATAAGAGTAACAGTACCAATAAATTTAAAACAACAACAACAAAAAAACCAAAAAAATACTTGTACATATGATCTTATCAGAATTTTGTCTGCTCAAGGTATTTGATTAACTAAAGTAAAAATCTATTTATTTCTAAAATTATTAGTATGTTGTGGAATATTGCTACATAAGAAAGACAGGTGATGATGAAAATATTTGAACCTTTAAGAATATTTAAGACATGGCTGGTGATAGTCCCTTCAGAAATAACCTTAAATTTGTTTGTATCTTGAAAATTAAACTAATATAGTTTCAACCAGTAAAGTTAGTACAACTATATTACACATAGTTAAAATACAAAATGAGTTTCTGTTTAATTAAGAAAATAAAAATGATATATAGAAGAAGTGATAAGAAAATAATGTGCACACCTTGTTTCCCTAACTAATTTTAGAAAGTTTTTGAAGATTATGACAAGCATCTTTCCAGAAGCTTTAAAGGATTTTTCCTGAACAAATATAAGCAGTTCTTATCAAAGGCTTTACCTACCTATGAATTTCTTGGTCTTTATCCTTCAGTACTTCAAGAATTACTTCAACGATATTTTTATCATAATTAGTTCCCAACCTATTACTCTTTAAAATCCCTTCATCCATATTTAGATCGAAAGAGAAACAACTAAGGTCAGAGTAGCTAAAACTCCTCTGTGGAAACTCTCAGTTAACTTACAGCAGAGGTGGTGAGACTTTCACACACACACACACACACACACACACACACACACACACAGATATGCACACACACACAAATACACATGCACATCTTTGTGTATGAAATACATTTTTAAAAGTAACACTATTTTACATCAGGACTCAACTTAGATAAGTATTAATGTATGTAATCATATGTCAACTAATGTATATTACCTTTTTTTTATTCGATATATTTTTTATTTACATTTCAAATGATTTCCCCTTTTCTGGCCCCCCACTCCCCGAAAGTCACATAAGCCCCCTTCCCTCCCCCGGTTCTCCCACCCACCCCTTCCCACTTCCTTGCTCTGATTTTGCCTTATACTGCTACACTGAGTCTTTCCAGAAGCAGGTGCGACTCCTCCGTTCTTCTTGTACCTCATTTGATGTGTGGATTATGTTTTGGGTATTCCAGATTTCCAGCTAATATCCACTTATTAGTGAGTGCATACCATGATTGATCTTTTGAGACTGGGTTATCTCACTTAGTATGATGTTCTCCAGCTCCATCCATTTGCCTATGAATTTCATGAATTCATTGTTTCTAATGGCTGAATAGTACTGCATTGTGCATATATACCGCATTTTTTGCATCCATTCTTCTGCTGAGGGACACCTGGGTTCTTTCCAGCTTCGGGCTGCAATGAATATAGTGGAGTATATATCCTTATTACATGCTGGGGAATCCTCTGGGTATATGCCCAGGAGTGCTATAGCAGGATCCTCTGGAAGTGACATGCCCAGTTTTCTGAGGAACCGCCAGACTAATTTCCAGAGTGGTTGTACCAATTTGCAACCCACCAGCAGTGGAGGAGTGTTCCTCTTTCTCCACATCCTCACGAACACCTGCTGTCTCCTGAGTTTTTAAACTTAGCCATTCTGACTGGTGTAAGGTGAAACTCAGGGTTGTTTTGGTTTGCATTTCCCTGATGACTAGTGAAGTTGAGCATTTTTTAAGATATTTCTCCACCATCCGAAGTTTTTCAGGTGAGAATTATTTGTTTAACTCTGTACTCCATTTTTTAATAGCATTATTTGGTTTTCTGGGGTCTAACTTCTTGAGTTCTTTGTATATATATTGGATATTAGCCCTCTATCTGATCTAGGGTTGGTGAAAAACTTTTCCCAATTTGTTGGTTGCTGATTTGTCCTTTTGATGGTCCCCTTGGCTTTACAGAAACTTTGTAATTTTATGAGGTCCCATTTGTCAATTATTGATCTTAGAGAATACACTATTGGTGTTCTGTTCAGGAACTTTCCCCTTGTTCCGATGTCCTCAAGGGTCTTCCCCAGTTTCTTTTCTATTAGCTTCCGAGTGTCTGGCTTTATGTGGAGGTCATTGATCCATTTGGAGTTGAACTTAGTACAAGGAGACAAGGATGGATAAATTCTCATTCTTCTGCATGCTGACCTCCAGTTGAACCAGCACCATTTGTTGAAAAGGCTATCTTTTTTCCATTGGATGTTTTCAGCCCATTTGTCGAGGATCAAGTGGCGAAAGATGTGTGGGTTCATTTCTGGATCTTCAGTCCTATTCCACTGATCTGCCTGCCTGTCACTATACCAATACCATGCAGTTTTTAACACTATCGCTCAGTAGTATTTCTTGAGTTCAAGGATACTGATTCCCCTAGAATTTCTTTTGTTGTGGAGAATAGTTTTAGCTATCCTGGGTTTTTTGTTATTCCAGATGAATTTGAAAATTGTTCTTTCTATCTTTGTGAAGAATTGAGTTGGGATTTTGATGGGTATTCCATTGAATCTGTATATTGCTTTTGGCAAAATGGCCATTTTAACTATATTAATCCTGCCAATCCATGAGCACTGGAGGTTTTTCCATTTTTTGAGGTCTTCTCTCATTTCCTTCTTCAGAGTCTTGAAATTCTTGTCATAAAAATCTTTCACATGTTTGGTAAGAGTCACCCCAAGGTACTTTATACTGTTTGTAGCTATTGTGAAGGGTGTCATTTCCCTAATTTCTTTCTCAGCCTGCTTATCCTTTGAGTATAGAAAGGCTACTGATTTGCTTGAGTGGATTTTATGACCTGATACTTTGCTGAAGTTGTTTATCAGCTGTAGGATTTCTCTAGTGTAGTTTTTTGGATCGCTTAGGTAGACTATGATATCATCTGCAAATAATGATAGTTTGACTTCTTCCTTTCCAATTTTATCCCTTTGACCTCCTTATGTTGTCTAATTGCTCGAGCTAGTACCTCAAGTACAATATTGAAAAGATAAGGAGAAAGGGGGCAGCCCTGTCTAGTCCCTGATTTTAGTGGGATTGTTTCAAGTTTCTCTCCATTTAATGTGATGCTGGCTACCAGTTTGCTGTATATAGCTTCTACTATGTTTAGATATGGGCCTTGATTTGCTGTGCTTTCCAAGATTTTAAGCATGAAAGGATGCTGAATTTTGTCAAATGCGTTTTCAGCATCCAATGAAATGACCATGTGGTTTTTTTCTTTGAGTTTGTTCATGTAGTGGATTGCATTGATGGATTTCCATATATTGAATCCAACCCTGCATCCCTGAGATAAAGCCTACTTGATCATGGTAGATGATCGTTTTTTATGTGTTCTTGGATTCGGTGAGCAAGAATTTTATTGAGTATTTTTGCATCGATGTTCATAAGGGAAATTGGTCTGAAGTTCTCTTTTATTGTTGGATCTTTGTGTGGTTTTGGTATCAGTGTAATTGTGGTTTCGTAGAAGGAATTGGGTAGTGTTCCTTCTGTTTCTATTTTGTGGAATAGTTTGAAGAGTATTGGTTTTAGGTCTTCTTTGAAAATCTGAAGAATTGTGCACTGAAGATATCTGGTCCTGTGCTTTTTTTGGTTGGAAGGCTTTCTATGACGCCTTCTATTTCTTTAGGGGTTATGGGACTGTTTAGATGATCTATTTGGTCCTGATTTAATTTTGGTATTTGGTATCTGTCTAGGAAATTGTCCATTTCCTCCAGATTCTCCAGTTCTGTTGAGTATAGGCTGTTGTAGTAGGATCTGATGATTGTTTAAATTTCCTCAGTTTCTGTTGTTATATCCCCCTTTTTATTTCTAATTTTGTTAATTTGGATACTTTCTCTGTGCCCTTTGGTCAGTCTGGCTAAGGGTTTATCTATCTGGTTGATTTTCTCAAAGAACCAGCTACTGTATTTGTTGATTCTTTGTATGGTTCTCTTTGTTTCCACTTGACTGATTTCAGCCCTGAGTTTGATGATTTCCTGTCTTCTACTCCTCCTGGGTGAATTGGTTTATTTTTGTTCCAGGGCTTTCAAATGTGTCATTAAGCTGCTAGTGTATATACTCTCCCTTTTCTTTTTGGAGGCACTCAGGGCTATGAGTTTTCCTCTTAGCACTGCTTTCATTGTGTCCCAAAGATTTGGGTATACTGTGCCTTCATTTTCATTAAATTCTAAAAAGTCTCTGATTTCTTTCTTTATTTCTTCTTTGGCCAAGATGTCATTGAGTAGAGTATTGTTCAGCCTCCATGTGTATGTGTATGTTTTCTGTTGTTTTTGATGCCATTGAAGACCACTCTTACTCCATAGTGTTCCGATAGGAGGCATGGGGTTAGTTCAATCTTTTTATATTTCTTGAGGTCTGTCTTGTGACCAATTGTATTGTCAATTTTGGAGAAGGTACCATGAGGTGCTGAGAAAAAGGTATATTCTTTTGTTTTAGGGTGAAATGTTCTATAAATATCAGTCAAGTCCAATTGGTCCAAAGCTTCAATTAGTTTTATTGTGTCCCTGTTTAGTTTTTGTTTTCCTGATCGGTCCATTGAGGAGAGTAGAGTGTTGAAGTCACCCACAATTATTGGGTTAGGTGCAATGTGTGCTTTGTGCTTTAGTAAAATTTCTTTTACGAATGAGGATGCACTTGCATTTGGCAGGTAGATCTTCAGAATTGAAAGTTCTTCTTGGTGGATTTTTCCTTTGACCAGCAAGAAGTGTCAGTCCATGTCTCTTTTGATGACTTTAGGTTGAAAGTCAATTTTATCTGATATTAGAATGGCTACTCCAGCTCATTTTCTGAGACCATTGGCTTGTAAAATTGTCTTCCAACCTTTACTCTAAGGTAGTTTTTGTCTTTGACACTGAGGTGTGTTTCCTGTATGCAGCAAAATGTAGGGTCCTGTTTCCTTATCCAGTCTGTTAGTCTATGCCTTTTTATTGGGGGAGTTGAGTCCACTGACATTAAGAGATATTAAGGAATAGTGATTATTACTTCCTGTCATTTTTGATGTTATTTTTATATTAGAGTGGTTATCTTCCTTTGGGTTTGATGAAAGAACGCAACTATCTTGCTTTTTCCAGGGTGTCGTTTCCCTCCTTGTATTGGAGTTTTCCTCCTATTATTCTTTGTAGAGCTGTGTTTGTATAAAGATGTTGTGTAAATTTGGTTTTGTCTTGGAATATCTTGGTTTCTCTATCTATTGTGATTGAGAGTTTTGCTGGGTATAGTAGTCTTGGCTGACATTTGTGTTCTCTTAGAGTCTGCATGGGATCTGTACAGGATCTTCTTGCTTTCATGGTCTCTAGTGAGAAGTCTGGTGTGATTTTGATAGGTCTTCCTTTATATGTTACTTGGCCTTTTTCTCTTGCTGCCTTTAATATTCTTTCTTTTTTTAGTATATTTGGGGGGTTGATTATTATGTGACAAGAGGTATTTTCTGCTGGGGTCCAGTCTCTTTGGAGTTCTGTAGGCTTCTTGTATATTCATGGGCATCTCTCTCTTTAAGTTGGGAAAGTTTTCTTCCATAATTTCATTGAAGATATTTGCTGGCCCTTTTAGCTGTAAATCTTCACTCTCATCTATACCTATAATCCTTAGGTTTGGTCTTCTCATTGTGTCCTGGATTTCTTGGTTGTTCTGGGATATAAGCCTTTTGCATTTTGCATTTCTTTGACTGTTGAGTCAATGGTTTCTATGGTATCTTTGGTATCTGCGATTCTTTCTTCCATCTCTGTTATTCTGTTGTTATTTGCATCTATGGCTCCTGATTTCTTCTCAAGGTTTTCTATCTCCAAAGTTGTCTCCCTTTGTGATTTCTTAGTTGTTTATACTTTTGATTTTAGATTCTGGATGGTTTTGCTTAGCTCCTTCACTTGCTTGTTTGTGTTTTCCTGTAATTCTTTAAGAGATTTTTGTGTTTCCTCTTTCATGACTTCTGCCGTTTGACTCACTTTCTCCTGCATTTCTTTAAGTTTGTGTGTGTGTGTGTGTGTGTGTGTGTGTGTGTGTGTTTCTTCTTTATTGGCTTCTATCTCTTGAATCTTATTCTCCTGCATTTCTTTAAGTGATTTTTGCGTTTCCATTATACGGGTTTCTAGGGAAAATATGAATATTTTCCCCTGTATTTCTTTAAGATATTCATTTATGTCCTTTTTGTGTTCTTCTAGCAGCATCATGAACAGTGATTTTAAATCTACATCTTGTTTTTCTGGTGTGTCTGTGTAACCAGGACTTGCTGATGTTGGAGAATTTGGTTTAGACGCTGCCATATTGCCTAGATTTCTGTTAGTAGCATTCCTGCATTTGCCCTTTGCATTCTTGTTATTTCTCATGTTAGTTGGTCTTGTCTTTGGCTGGTGTTTGTGCCTCCTGTGAGGCTGTAGGGCTATTTCTGCAGCAACACTGGATAGCTGGGTTTCCCCTGTTACAGATTGCTGATGTGCTGTCCTCCTCTTGGGTGCCCTTGGAGGCCTAGTGTGCCTTGCCCCAGATTGTCTGTGTGAACCAGGTGATGCCCGTTTGCTCCTTCAGTGAGTGCTGGTGGTGTATGCTGCGGGACCTTTTCCGAGTGTTGGTCACTCTGCTGGGCAGCCTGTCTCCCAACTGGGTTGGTGCACACAAGGCTAGCCTATCTGCTGAGGCCCTGAGTCTAGGCAAAAGCCTGGCAGGCTAAGGCCCGAGCAAATTTCCCCTCGGGCTATGACTGTTAATTGGTTCTGTCAGGTGGCCAGGATGGTGGAGTGTGCTAGTACTCCCTGAAAGTGCTGGGAGAGTCTGCTAAGCTAACAACTTCCTGGCAGGGTTGGCACACAAATGGCCCACCAGGCAGCCCAGGGCCTGGAGTCAGTTCAATGCCTGTCTGGCTTAGACTCCCCTGCTATGTTAGCCTCAGACTATGACTCTTAGCTGTCTTTGCCTGCTAGAACTCTCTGGCGTCCTGTAGTCAAAATGGCTAACAACCTCCTGGCCGTGTTGGCACACCGATGCCCGCCCCCCCCGAACAGCCCAGGGCCTGGGTGCAGGCCAAAGCCTGTTGGGCTTAAACCCCCACCCCTGTGATGTTGGCCTCAGGTTATATTTGCATACCTCAGTCTGTCTGATTTCTCTGGCGCAGGAGATCCAAGATGGTGGAGAGGCTCTTGTAACTAACTGGTGGGAGGCAGAGTTCTGTTGTAGTTTCTGTGGGGTGAAAGGTGCCACCACTTGCAGCCTGGCTGGCCAGCAAAGGTCAGTGGTAGCGGGTGCAGGGCCTGCCTGGACCCTGTCAACTTGGTTCCACTGCTGATTGTATATTAGCTTTTTATTTCCTTTGAAATATGCATTTTCTTTTTTTCTTTTTCCTGTAGTGTTCCTCTGTGTGCATGAGGACCTTCTGCCGTCTACAATTAGGCTTTGATTTTTTAATCCTATTTGTTATGATTAGTGTTAAAAACTGTCAGGAAAATTATACTTAATTTTTGATTGAAAATATAAATAAGTATAAATACTAATTGTATCTTGGTCTATTTTTATTATTAATCTGTGCAGAAAATTTCCCATATATCCCATATGTGTTTTCACAGATATAAAATATTTATCAAGCTCTATTTGTTCCTGATTTCGATGAACTTTCAAAGATGTACTAATTTTACCCCCTCCATATGTTAACACCATATGGATTTGTAGAGTAAAATTACTTAAAAACAACTACTGGACATAATTAAGTTCTCTCTTGTGAGTGTAAAATTATTTTAAATGTAAATAATATTTCTGTTAAGAATCAGATAATTGCAAAATAATAATTCCAAAATACAAGTTCTCACAAGAGTAGACCTCTTATAATTGTGCTTTCCGTAGCAGACTGATTTAATTTTTGTAAGGTAAGTACTGTCCCTAGCAGTTTCACTCATGCTGATTACAAGTATTTACTTAATTTTTACAGAATTGCTTTATTAGAATGTTTCAAATGCTTTGGGTAACAAAATGTATCCTTGTCTTTCCTTTCCATCTTCAACTTAATCACAGATTCTAAAGAATGGAACAAACATAAAGTTCGGCCAAAGGCATCAGAAATAACACTTCTGCTTTAGTAGAAATTATTAAAGCACTGAATCCTGTTGCAGAAGTCCAAATGGGTTTGGTAATCTAAAAGCTCTGACTTGTTTAAGTCTGAGAGAGGTTCTGCCAGATCCAGACCAATACAGATGTAGATGCTCACTGCCAACCATAGGACTGAGCATCGGGACCCCAATGGAGGAGGTAGAGGATGGACTGAAGGAGCAGAAGGGGCCTTATCTGGCAACAATGGGAGGGGGGCTTGGTTTTGTGAAGGCTTGATGCCCACACTGGGGTGGTGAGCGGTGAGTAGATGGGTGGGGGAGCACCCTCATAGAAGCAGAGCAAGGGGGAATAGTATAAGGGGCTTGCAGAGGGGAAATAGGAAAAGGGGATAATATTTGAAATATAAATTCAAAAAGGATGTACATATAAAAAGAAAAGATTCCACACTGTATAATTTCATGTATATGAGGCTCAACACCAGATGCAGTCCATGTCCCCAGGAAGAAAATTTCTGTCCTGCTTAACTGGATGATGGTTTGTTGACCTAGACACTTAAAATCTTGTGCTTGCTGTATGTGAATATAATTAACTGGATAGAAAAGTTAAATGAAGTCATTCAGTATCAGCCAAAACAAAGCTTACCACTAAAATTAATTGTTCCCGAGTGGAAAAAAAAAAGTGTGTTTGGTATTGCAGACTGTCTCTGAATGACAGCAGAATTCTCTGGTTCATGTATTGTGCTAGTCACATATCCCCAGAAAACAGAACTAAATGTACTCTAGCTTCTGAACCTTTACTACTTACTAGATAAACTGCAAAAGCACGTCTGTTAAATATACATAGAACGTATTTAAAAATTTACTGCTAAAGCATAATTTGAGAAATTCCAGATTAATTGAAAAGTGGTTGCCCATCTTCAAGTAGACTCATAAGAAAATTGTGTCGCAGAGACATGAGGTAGACTAACTTAAGGATTCCACACTAAAAGGACCACAGAGAAGGACACTGGTCAACATTCTTTAGGCCTTCTTCTGTCCCAGAAGGTAATATAAAAAGCACACTAGTATGCAATGTATTTTTATAAGGACATTTTCAGTCACAATTTCTGAAATGCTGACTGATTTCTTTTAGCCAACATAATGAGACATGGGTAGAGAAATGAGCTATGAAGGAGAATGTCTAGTTTTCAAACACAATTTAAAGGAAATATGATAGAGTGAAGGATGAAGCATTTGAAAACAAAATTATGTCTTATTCATCATATATTTTGACAGACAAAATGCTTCTGAAATGAGAACATGCTTCAGGGTAAAATGATTCTAATTTTCAGCCTCTAAGACTATGTTAAACTTTGAAAAGATTTAACAGCTCATTGCAGAATAGAAAAAAATAGGTTGTCTTAGAATTTTAAGCATGTTGCCTTGCAACCTAATGATTGTCACCATGGCACAGCAAAAGTCATGGAAAACTATATTTTGTGATGATTGTGTTTACCATACCAAAACTAAGTAAGATCCTTAGGAATCTGACAAACCACATCTCTGAAACAGTTTGCTCAGAGAAGGAGTAGTGACAAAAGAAAGTGACAAAGCCTCCATTCTATAAGAAGGACACAGACAAAAAAATTATATAGTATAAATATGACTGAGTTCTTATGTAAGGACTGGTGATAGATTGAATCTGAGACCTCTGTGTGTGGACAAGAGATAACTATGGTTGCATCTTATGGAGGCAATTTGAAATTCCACTTAAGAACTAGAAAATATGTTATTTACAAGAATTTAGAACTTTCTAGATAATTTATTATTATTTCCCTCCAATGTCATCAAATTTTCTCAGCAATATTTATGGTATTCTTCATTTCCCTATTCTATTCCCCTTTCCTTTTGACTTTCCATGCTCACCTCTTACTTTTTCTCTCCTCTTCTGTCTTCTCTCTTCCTCTTCCCACCTCCATCTCTTTCCTTTTTCTTGCTCCCTTCTTTACCTTCCTGTTCTCATTATTTCCTTTTGTCTCTACAGTGAATGTATAGACAAACAAGTGTTTTTTTCTTCATAAATCTCTAAGTTGTAATTAATAAATTATGCTATGCAATCCTGAGTAAGATAATCATCAATGGGATGATAACTCTTTTGATGTGCTTAGAAAAGGGTAATAATTTTCACATGGGAAGTCTATGAATTGCATTGAATTTTGCCCAAAGGGTGAAATAGATAAAGTAAAAAGAGATTAGATACTCTTCCAGTTAATGTATAATTTCAAACCTCTATCTAATCTCTACACTTATAAGTGATAACAAAATTTTTATCACCATATCAGATAACACTATCTTACACTTTCTATTATTCATTCTGATAGTGTTCTAAAATATAAGTGACAGCTTTTCCCATTCTTCTCTTTGGGAATCTATTATCTTCTATTGGGCAACTTTGACAAAACCCAGAATGAAATATTGGAAGGCAACCCGATGTTACATGCAAGTCATCACTGTACTTTTAGACTATTGGTGAACAGTAAACTTTCCTATCAAAACCGTAGGATAATCATATAAACACATATATGTCTTATTGGATTTTCTCTATTATTTGATTAGCCATGTGCATTTCCATTTTCTTAACCAAGTAATTGAGGTTCTTGCTTAATTTAATTCATGGTTTCTAGTCTTGTCCATTTGGCTGCATTGCATTGGAAACTGTAGTGGGAGTAAAATGAGATGAAGTAGCTCCTCTTATCTTATCCAGCAGGGATCCAAAATTAATAGGAATGGCCTGGGACCCAGTATATCCTTTAAGAACATAGTTCTATTGATGAAGTTCTCTATGCTGGGCCACAATTGCTAAAAATTACATTACTTCATATTTGCTCTGTAGAGTTTGAAAAATAGCCATGAAATCAAAAGCTTATGCTGGCATTCAGGATTAAACATACAGTAGTTTGGTAGCTACAATTCTGTTTCATATTTATGTACTATTATGTGCCAATTTTCAGTTTCCTGTTCATTTCATCTCTAGCCTACTGGCAGGAAATAGATTAAGATGTTGACTCAATCCTAATGTATATCTAGGTAATACAATTTTGAATCATATATTTTTAAATCTTTTCTATTAATAGTAAATATAAAAAACTCTACTTGTATGTATGCATGTATGTATAGAAGCTATTTAAATCAATAAAATAAAGATAGTATGGTGAATATAGACTAGAAGAGATACAGGGAAGAAAATTTGTAACACTATAGAAGGAATTTTCATTTACATTTTACTAAGATAACAACTCTCTGTGTAGCACAAGCTAGTCTGCTATTCACAATAAAGTCAAGACTAGCCTTGAACCTGCAACCCATCTGTCTCAGGTTCCTAAGAGCTGTGGTCTAGGTAAGTGCTATGAGACTTCTTCACATATTTATTATTCATAGTGAGCATTACAGAAGCTGGTTACTGCTCAAAAAAAACAACAGTCTGATGGTAATGAGTGGGATGTCTGTTATTGACCCCATCAATCTCTTGTCATGAGCTCATCACTTCTCATCTTCAGACTCTTTACATTCTAGATATGTTCGTGCATTATGTGCTGGCTGTAGAATAATATCTATCCCTTTCCCCAGTAGAAGGAGAATAATTAGTGACTGAGGCAAAATTATGTCTCATCCATTCATGATCTACTTAATAGCTTAGCTATTTTGTTTAGTATCAGGAAGAATTATGGGTTCTATATATCCTGCCCCTTTTCTACTCATAGGAAATATATGTGAATTTTTCTACTGTACATAATATTCCTTAGATCATGAAAACAAATGATTTTCTCACCAGAGTAGTTAACATGTTCTTGATGTAAACATATTTATGTTCAACATATAGAATTTATTAGTGATACTAAAATCCATAGTATTTCTTCCAACATTGCGTCCAAGATACTGAAATCTGAAGATGCTTCCTTATTTTGAATAGTACACTTTTGGGTATAGTCCATACATAGCTCCTATCCAACATATTTCAAATCAAACCTGGGTAAATTATAATACCAGACACATAGAATATCTCCTGACAATATTGTTTAGTGACTCATGACAAGAAAATTGTTTGTGCATATTCAGTGATGATGCACTTTTTTGATCTATTTGACTGAATACATAGAGGCAAAAGCCACAAGTACAGAGATCTGAATGTGCTCTACAGTACACCCAGCGAGCCATACTCTTTTGTACACTGGACCTTAGGAATCTGACTTGTCTTAGCGCTTGAAGAACTTGGCTTATTTTTGTCAAATTATTTCTTTCACCTACTCTTAATTAATTACCTATTGGTAACACAGAGCTTAGCACTTACTATCACTCTGCATATCTTTAGAGCTCAGCATTTCCTGTACTCTCTGTGTATGTCAATTTGTTCCTTCCAAAATACTAATTTTTCATCACTAAAGAATTATTCAAACTCTCCTTTTCATAAGACTATGTGCTACCTGGATGATTGCTCACTGTCTATGAGATCTTGGGGGTTCAGGGTGGTTTTATTTTTCTTACTGTTATAATTGCTTTATTTAAAAGAATAAAAATTCTACATAGAGTCATTAAAAGGGATCCCATGCACTTTTCTAAGTACTTCTCAGAGTTTTCTCCCAATAGTAACCTTATATAGTTGTATCAAAACAAAGATAGTGGCATTTGTCCAATCTGAGGAACTCATTTGAATTTCACCAACTTCACAAGCATCCATTTCTGAGTCTGAATATATAAGTTGTACACAATTGTATCACCTGTGGTGGTTCATGTGAGCAGCACAATACCTCAAAAATTCCCCCTCGTAGTATTTATCAACAGTCACATTTTAAATTTGTCCATTCAAGGACATTTGGAATGTTTATGACTTTGACTGCTGGTCCATAGTTTAGAAAGCCCAATTCACAAAGAATAAAGAAAACTCAGTGTGATGTGAAACCATGATTATTTATAATATATTTTAATGGGTCAGCAATGTAACTCAATGAAAGCATACTTGCCTAGCATGTGTGAAGCACTGTGTTTGATACTCAGCAGCACAGATGTGTGCACCCACACACAAATCATCTAAGAATTTTAAGGAAGTTTTTAAAAAGTATAAAAATGTATAAGCAATTATATGAATTTTTTAAAAACATGTTAAATTAGAATATAAGACTATATGTTACAAGTTGTCTTTTGCGGGGAACTCAGAGAGTTGAAAGCCTGGTACTGCCCATTTTCTCTTATTACAGTTTCTCCTCTCTGTGTCTCTGTGTCTCTGTGTCTCTGTGTCTCTGTGTCTCTGTGTCTCTGTGTCTCTGTGTCTGTCTCTGTCTCTCTCTCTCTCTCTCTCTCTCTCTCTCTCTCTCTCTCTCTCTGTGTGTGTGTGTGTGTGTGTGTGTGTGTGTTAACTACTTATATGGTTACATGTGTTATAATCAGAGGCTAAAATGTAATTCTGGTATGACACTCCTCACTTAAGATATGTGTTCCTAGTCATCTGGGACAGATTTTGGCTGGGTTAATGGCCTGTACCCTCAAAGACAGACTGCATTCAGCCCTCTCCTGCTCCACATCTACACACAGAAGGCCTGAGGTTGAGAACAAACATGCCAAACCCAGATTTCTACATGAGTGTAAGGGATTGCAGTCAGGTCTTCAAAAGTGGCCATAAAGCAGTTATCTATTCTCAGAGATGATATTTTTTCTGGATTTATAATAAATATCTTCAAGTACTTATTATGAATGGTACTGTATATTTTTCCTTTGGGATTTTCTTTCTTTCTTTCTTTCTTTCTTTCTTTCTTTCTTTCTTTCTTTCTTTCTTTCTTTCTTTTTTGGATAAAACAGATAACTGTTAGTTCATCCAGAATTTTCTTTTCAAGCTAATGTAACTGGAAAGATAATTGCAGATTAGTCTTCATTTCAGAGTATTTATATCATACTATATGTACATATATGTAAAAACATATATGTAAAACACAGTTAATTGTCATTTTATCATTGTATATGTTTGAGGTATTTCAAAACTTAGTTGAAATTATATTAGCTATTTTTATCTGATCTTTGAACACTATTTGTTACAATTGTCTACAAGTTATATTCTTATATATCATCCCAAAAATGAAAATAAGAGACTCCCTTGTTTATGTATATTGTATTAGGGTGTGTTTTGTATTTCTTCCCTTTTTTATCTTATATTGATTATTTTTACGTACACTCAAATTCTACAAGTACACCTTTGAATATAAAAATAAGATATTTTTAAAACTTTTTATACAATGGCAAAAACTATGTTTTCAGTTAAAATTGAGGGACCAAACCTCAATGGTATAATAAAATGAAAATTAAAATCTATTATTATGAAACATTGCATCTTCGAACTAAGGATTTTGACAATGGACAGCTATTAATAAAACACAATCCATAAATATAAATGGAAAATATACTGAAAATCATATGATAAAGTTGAATACATATTGCTGATAAAAGCTCACACTACACTAGAAATAGAAGAATGTATTAATAATATGATATCTTAAATCTGTAGCTCATATAGCTGGTAAGCAATGCAGCTCTTAGACTCTTCAGTTAAAACCCTGAATATGACAGAAAATATTCTCTAGTTCTAGTATTAGAAAAGTAAATTATTTTTGTTTAACAAGATATGGCCAAAGTATAGAAAATATGTAAATTGATAAAAAGATACATTTTTTCAAACATGACTGAAATTTTCCATAACTTCATGAATACTAATTGGGAAATAAACCTGGAATATTGAAAATGTAACAAAGAAAATTTGTCTCTATTTCTTTGACCATAATTTGTCAACAAATTAATTAAAAAGTAGTCTGAGTTGAAAGAAAATCACGAATTAAATGAAAGAAGACAGAAATTCAAATTAGCCATCACTGTTTCTCATGAAGTTCAACTGTAAAAGAATGACTTGAAATTGTGATTCATCTCTCATTACAGCCAAATTTTATATCCACAGTATTAGACAACTGCAAATAGAAACACATAACCAAGTTCTGGTGATATAATATACAGCTCTTAAAGAAAATTTAGTTTTATTATTTAATTTTAATTATGTATATATTCCATGCCTGTCTGAAATTATACACATGTGAGTGAGGTGTCCACTGAGGTCAGATGCATCGCATGATCAGTTTAACTGTTTGTTCTAGGAACTAAGTGGAATGTTTCGCAAGAGCAGTTCAGGCTCTTAGCTTTTGAACCATGTCTCCAGGCCATGTATTACATATGTTTGCCTACCTATCAGTTGTTTGACATTTTTAACATTTTTAAAATAGTGTTGCAATGTATATGATTGTAAGGATCTCTTCAACATACTCATTACACTTCCTTTGGGTATCAAATATTAGAATTCCTAAATCACAAGGTAAATTTGATTTCTCTTTTTAATTTTTTTTTATTTTCAGAGGAAATAACCTACTGTATTTTAAATGAGTTATAATTGGCACATAGGTGGTTCATCTGCCAAACCTCCTGGGTTAGGGCCTGTGTCCTGCTTGGAGAGCAGCAGAGGGAGAAAATCCACGCAGCCATATTTGCTGCCTGCCTGAGCAGAAGAGCGTCACTAGATACTGTATTACCCTGAGCTTTAGATCTCTGGGGGTACAAACCTCCAGGGGTTTGCCTGCACCCAAAAACTGAGTACATAGGCATTTCGTTCTGCCAGTCCACTAGGCATGGGGCCTGTGTCCTGCCTGGAGAGCAGGAGAGAGAGAGAATCCCCGCAGCTATATTCGCTGCCTGCCAGGGCAGAAGAGCATCACTAGGTACTGTATCACCCCAAGCTTTAGATCTCTGGCGGTGATCTGGGGGGGGTGAACTATACCCTGGAAAAAGCAGGATATTAAGCTTCTTTCATCAAACCCAAAAGAAGATAACCACACAAGTATAAAATTAACATCAAAAATGATAGGAAGCAATAACCACTACTTCTT
The DNA here is from genome assembly GCF_947179515.1 of Apodemus sylvaticus. Lineage (NCBI taxonomy): Eukaryota > Metazoa > Chordata > Mammalia > Rodentia > Muridae > Apodemus > Apodemus sylvaticus. The sequence goes on along the minus strand of NC_067479.1, from coordinate 37,981,165 downwards.
AATATCTCTTAATATCAATGGACTCAATTCCCCAATAAAAAGACATAGACTAACAGACTGGTTACATAAACAGGACTCTACATTTTGCTGCATACAGGAAACACACCTCAATGTCAAAGACAAAAACTACCTTAGAGTAAAAGGCTGGAAGACAATTCTACAAGCAAATGGCCTCAGGAAATTAGCCGGAGTTGCCATTCTAATATCAGATAAAATTGACTTTCAAAATAATGTCATCAAAAGAGACATGGAAGGTCACTTCTTGCTAGTCAAAGGAAAAGTCCAACAAGAAGAACTCTCAATCCTGAACATCTATGCTAGAAATACAAGGGTGCCCTCAATCATAAAAGAACCTTTACTAAAGCTCAAAGCACACATTGCACCTTACACAATAATTGTGGGTGACTTCAACACTCCACTCTCATCAATGGACTGATCAGGAAAACAGAAACTAAACAGGGAGACAGTGAAACTAATTGAAGCTTTGGACCAATTGGACTTAACAGATATATATAGAACTTTCCATCCCAAAGCAAAAGAATATACCTTTTTCTCAGCACCTCATGGTACCTTCTCCAAAATAGATCATATATTTGGTCACAAGACAGACCTCAACAAATATAAGAAGATTGAAATAATTCCCATGCCTCCTATCACATCACTATGGAGTAAAAGTGGTCTCTAATAACAGTAAAAACAACAGAAAGCCCACATACACATGGAAACTGAACAATACTCTACTCAATGATACCTTGGTCAAGGAAGAAATAAAGAAAGAAATCAAAGATTTCTTAGAATTTAATGAAAATGAAGGCAGAACATACACAAATCTATGGGACACAATGAAAGCAGTGCTAAGAGGAAAACTCATAGCGTTGAGTGCCTCCAAAAAGAAATTCGAGAGAGCATACACTAGAAGATTAACGGAACAACTAAAAGCCCTGGAACAAGAAGAAGCTAATTCACCCAGGAGGAGAAGAAAACAGGAAATCATCAAACTCAGGGCTGAAATCAATCAAGTAGAAACCAAGTGAACCACACAAAGAATCAACAAAACCAAAAGCTGGTTCTTTGAAAAAATCAACAAGATAGATAAACCCTTAGCCAGACTAACCAAAGGGCACAGAGAAAGTATCCAAATTAAAAAAAAAAAATTAGAAATGAAAAGGGAGATATTACAACAGAAATTCTTGCCCACCGAATCCAAGAACACATCAAAAAAATCATCTACCAGGATCAAGTAGGCTTCATTCCAGGATGGTTCAATACAAGGAAATCCATAATGCTATCCACTACATAAACAAACTTAAAGAAAAAAAAAGCACATGATCATTTCATTAGATGCCGAAAAAGCATTTGACAAAATTCAGCATCCTTTCATGCTAAAAGTCTTGGAAAGGACAGGAATTCAAGGCCCATATCTAAACATAGTAAAAGCAATATACAGCAAATCGATAGATAGCCAGCATCAAACTAAATGGAGAGAAACTTGAAGCAATCCCACTAAAATCAGGGACTAGACAAGGCTTCCCCCTCTCTCCATATCTTTTCAATATAGTTCTTGAAGTCCTAGCTAGAGCAATTAGACAACATAAGGAGGTCAAAGGGATACAAATTGGAAAGGAAGAAGTCAAACTATCACTATTTGCAGATGATATGAGAGCATACTTAAGTGACCCAAAAAAACTCCACCAGAGAATTCCTAAGCTGATAAACAACTTCAGCAAAGTGGCTGGCTACAAAATCAACTCAAGAAAATGAGTACCCTTTATATGCTCAAAGGATAAGCAGACTGAGAAAGAAATTAGAGAAACGACACCCTTCACAATAGCCACAAACAGTATAAAGTATCTTGGGGTGACTCTAACCAAACAAGTTAAAGACCTATATGACAAGAACTTAAGATCTCTGAAGAAGGAAATCGAAGAAGAGCTCAGAAAATGGAAAAATCTTCCATGCTCGTGGATTGGCAGGATTAATATAGTTAAAATGGCCATCTTGCCAAAGGCAATCTACAGATTCAATGCAATTCCCATCAAAATCCCAACCCAGTTCTTCATAGAGCTAGAAAGAGCAATTCTCAAATTCATCTGGAATTACATAAAACCCAGGATAGCTAAAACTATTCTCAACAGTAAAAGAACTTCAGGGGGATTCAGTATCCCAGACCTCAAACTTTACTACAGAGCAATAGTGATAAAAACTGTATGGTATTGGTACAATGTCAGGCAAGCAGATCAATGGAATAGGATTGAAGACCCAGAAATGAACCCCCACATCTGTGGTAACTTGATCTTCGACAAAGGAGCTGAAAGCATCCAATGGAAAAAAGATAGCCTTTTCAACAAATGGTGCTGGTTCAATTATAGGTCAGCATGGGGAAGAACGTGAATCAATCCATTCTGATCTCCTTGTGCTAAGCTCAACTCCAAATGGATCAAGGACCTCCAAATAAAACCTGACACACTGAAAATAATAGAAAAGAAACTGGGGAAGACCCTAGAGGACATGGGAACAGGGGAAAAGTTCCTGAATAGGACACCAATAGCTTATCCTCTAAGATCAAGAATTGACAAATGGGACCTCATAAAACTACAAAGTTTCTGTAAGGCAAAGGACACTATCAAAAAGACAAAACGTCAATCAACAGATTGGGAAAGGATCTTCACCAACCCTAAATCTGACAGAGGGCTAATATCTCATATATACAAAGAACTCAAGAAGGTAGAACCCATAGAAACAAATAACCCCATTAAAAAGTGGGGTACTGAGCTAAACAAAATTTTTCACATGTAGAACTTCGGAGGGCTGAGAAACATCTTAAGAAATGTTCAACATCATTAATCATTAGGGAAATGCAAATCAAAGCAACCCTGAGATTTCACCTCACACCAGTCAGAATGGCTAAGGTCAGAAACACAGGAGTCAGCAGGTGCTGGCGAGGATGTGGAGAAAGATGAACACTCCTCCACTGCTGGTGGGAATGTAAGATGGTGCAACCACTTTGGAAATCAGTCTGGAGGTTCCTCAGAAAACTGGGAATGATACTTCCAGAGGCCCCTTCTCTACCACTCCTGGGCATATACCCAGAGGATTCCCCTGCATGCAATAAGGACACATGCTTCACTATGTGCATAGCAGCCCTATTTATAGTAGCCAGATGCTGGAAAGAACCCAGGTGTCCCTCAAGGGAGGAATGGATACAAAAATTGTGGTATATTTACACAATGGAGTACTATTTAGCCATTAGAAACAATGAATTCATCAAATTCTTAGACAAATGTATGGAGCTGGAGAACATCATACTAAGTGAGGTAACCCAGTCTCAAAAGATCAATCATGATATGCATATCTGGGTATCACTGATAAGTGGATATTAATGAAGACACTTGTAATACCCAAGACATAATCCACATATTAAATGAGGTCCAAAAAGAACGGATGAGTGGCCACTGGTTATGGAAAGACTCAGTACAACAGTACAGGGTAATACCAGAACAGGGAAGTGGGAAGGAGTAGATGGAGGAACAGGGGGAGGGAAGAGGGCTTATGGGACTTGCAGGGAGTGGGGACCCAGAAAAGGGGAAATCATTTGAAATGTAGATAAAGAATACATCGAATAAAAAAAAAGAAATATATTTCTGAGGAGAAAACCCTTACACTGACTGCATGGTTATATACCAAGACAGAATAAATACGTTAAAATGAAAAAAAAATAATGAATGAGTTGTAATAACTTACAATCAACAATTTACAAGATTCCCTCCTTTTTTAGATATTTTCCCAATAGTTTTATTGTTATCTTTTTGATAACAGCATTCTTAATGAAGTAGTAGACATTTCATTTTGGTGCCACATGTAATTCCTCATCATGAATCATATTTTATTTTATTACATATCTTATTTATTTGTTACATATTTTATTTAACTTGTAGCAATTTGCCTATCTTCTTTTAAGAAATGTCTACCTTCATTATCTATTTTAATTGTATTATTTATTTGTTTTGATTTAAAGTTTATTTCTTATGAAAATCTATTTTAACTGTATAATTTGCATAAATTTCTTCTCATTATTTAGATAGTCTACTTAGTCTGTGGTTTTCATTATTGTAAAAAATATTTTTAATTTTATATGCTCATATATATTTTCCTTTTAGTATTTTGTGCTTTTGACATTTTATTTATTATAATGTCCTGAATAGTTTCCCTGTGTCTTATTCTAAAAGCTTCTTTTAAAAAAATAGATCTTCACCCAGAGGCAGTCTTGGAGCTCACAGCACAGCTTGCTCCTGTGGCACGGAGCTTAGGCTCCAGTCCTGAGGCCTCTGGCGGTAGCCCTCAGACCTCTCTGCTTCTGGACCCAGATCAGCCTGGGCGGCAACACATCTCCAGGTCCTGCAAGAGGCAAGAGAGGCTTCAGGGCAGCCAGCGGGGAGAAGTCAGTGTGCTCTGGTGAATCCAGCAGGCCCCAGCGGGAGCCTTCAGGTGTCTGCTTCGGGATCTGAACAGCCTGGGCAACAACACCCTGTCTCCAGTCAGTACAGGAGGTAAGCTGTGCACCAGAGGCCACATGGGAAGGGGCAGCTTGCACTGGTGAGTCCAGCAGTGACAAGACCAACTAACACCAGTGAGAACTAGATGGCAAAATGCAAACGCAGGAACATCACTAACAGAAATCAAGGCAATATGGCAATATCTGAACCCAATTCTCCTTTACCAGCATGTCCTGTATACCCCATCACACCAGTAAAACAAGATTTGGATTTAAAATTACTGGTCATGATGCTGGTACAGGAACACATGAAGGACATATTTAAAGAAATTCAGGAGAAAATGGATCAAAAGTTAGAAGCCCTTGCAAGGGAAACACAAAAATCATTGAAAGAAATCCAGGAGAATACAAAAGCCGATAAGGAGGAAACGCAAAAAACACTTAAAGAAATACAGGAGAACTTTGGTCAACAGGCTGAGGTCATGAAAGAGGAAACACAAAAATCTCTCAAAGAATTACAGGAAAGCACAAACAAGCAAGTGAAGGAGCTAAGCAAAACCATCCAGGATCTAAAATCAGAAGTAGAAACAACTAAGAAAACTCAAAGGGAGACAACTTTGGAGATAGAAAACCTTGGGAAGAAATCAGGGGACATAGATGAAAATATCAACAACAGAATACAAGAGATAAAAGAAAGAATCTCAGATGCTGAAGATTCCATAGAAACCATGGACTCAACAGTTAAAGAAAATGCAAAATGCAAAAAGCTTGTAACCCAAAATATCCAGGAAATCCAGGACACAATGAGAAGACCAAACCTAAGGATTATAGGCATAGATGAGAGTGAAGATTTACAACTTAAAGGGCTAGCAAATATCTTCAATAAAATTATGGAAGAAAATTTCCCTAACCTAAAGAGAGAGATGCCCATGAATATACAAGAAGCCTACAGAACTCCAAACAGACTGGACCAGAACAGAAATATTTCCCGTCACATAATAATCAAAACACCAATATACTAAACAAAGAAAGAATATTAAAGGCAGTAAGAGAAAAAGGCCAAGTAACATATAAAGGAAGACCTATCAGAATCACAGCAGACTTTTCACCTGAGACTATGAAGGCTAGAAGATCCTGGGCAGATCTCATGCAGACTCTAAGAGAACACAAATGCCAGCCAAAACTACTATATCCAGCAAAACTCTCAATCACTGTAGATGGAGAAACTAAGATATTCCAAGACAAAACCAAGTTTACCCAATATCTATCCACAAATCCAGCCGTACAAATGATAATAGGAAGAAAACACCAATAAAAGGAGGGAAACCTCACCCTGGAAAAAGCAAGATAGTAACCTTTCATCAAACCCAAAAGAAGTTAAGCAATCAAATTTAAAAAATAACGTCAAAAATGATAGGAAGTAACAATCACTATTCCTTAATATCTCTTAACATCAATGGACTTAATGCCCCAATAAAAAGACATAGACTAACTGACTGGATACGAAAACAGGAACCTACATTTTGCTGCTTACAGGAAACACACCTCAGGGTCAAAGACAAATACTACATTAGAGTAAAAGGCTGGAAGACAATATTATAAGCAAATGGTCTCAGGAAACAAGCTGGAATAGCCATTTTAATATCAAATAAAATTGACTTTCAACCCAAAGTCATCAAAAGAGACTCTGAGGGACACTTCTTGCTGGTCAAAGGAAAAATACAACAAAAAGAACTCTCAATCCTGAACATCTATGCTCCAAATGCAAGGGCACCCTCTTTCATAAAAGAAACTTTATTAACGCTCAAAGCAAACATTGCACCTAACACAATAATTGTGGGTGACTTCAACACTGCACTTTCCTCAATGGACTGATGAGGAAAACAGAAACTAAACAGGTACACAATGAAACTAATTGAAGCTTTGGACCAATTAGATTTAACAGATATATATAGAACATTCTATCCTAAAGCAAAAGAATATACCTTTTTCTCAGCACCTCGTGGTACCTTCTCCAAAATCAACCATATAATTGGTCACAAGACAGACCTCAACAAATATAAGAAGATCGAACTAATCCCATGCCTCCTATCAGATCACTATGGAGTAAAAGTGGTCTTCAATAGCAATAAAAACAACAGAAAACCCACATACACGTGGAAACTGAACAATATTCTACTCAATGATAACTTGGTCAAGGAAGAAATAAAGAAATTAAAGACTTTTTAGAACACAATGAAAATGAAGAAACAACATACCCAAAGCTGTGGGACACAATGAAAGCAGTGCTAAGAGGAAAACTCATAGCCCTGAGTGCCTCCAAAAAGAAAATGGTGAGAGCATACATTACCAGCTTAATGACACACCTGAAAGCCCTGGAACAAAAAGAAGCTATTTCACCCAGGAGGTGTAGAAGGCAGGAAATCATCAAACTCAGGGCCGAAATCAATCAAGTAGAAACAAAGAGAACCATACAAAAAAATCAACAAAACCAGGAGCTGGTTCTTTGAGAAAATCAACAAGATAGATAAATCCTTAGCCAGACTGACCAAAGGGCACAGAGAAAATATCCAAATTAACAAACTTAGAAATGAAAAGGGAGATATAACAACGGAAACTGAGGAAATCCAAAAAATTATCAGATCCTACTACAAGAGCCTGTACTCAACAGAACTGGAGAATCTGGAGGAAATGGACAATTTCCTTGAGAGATACCAAATACCAAAATTAAATCAGGACCAAATAGATCATCTAAACAGTCCCATAATGCCTAAAGAAATAGAAGGAGTCATAGAAAGTCTTCCAACCAAAAAAAGCACAGGACCAGATGGTTTCAGTGCAGAATTCTATCACACCTTCAAAGAAGAGTTAACACCAATACTCTTCAAACTATTCCACAAAATAGAAACAGAAAGAAAACTACCCAATTCTTTCTATGAAACCACAAATACGCTGATACCAAAACCACACAAAGATCCAACAAAGAGAACTTCAGACCAATTTCCCTTATGAACATCGATGCAAAAATACTCAATAAAATTCTTGCCAACCAAATCCAAGAACACATCAAAATGATCATCCACCATGATCAAGTAGGCTTTATCCCGGGAATGCAGGGTTGGTTCAATATACGGAAATCCATCAATGCAATCCACTACATCAACAAACTCAATGAAAAAAACCACATGGTCATTTCATTGGATGCTGAAAAAGCATTTGACACAATTCAGCATCCTTTCATGCTTAAAGTCTTGGAGAGAACAGGAATTCAAGGCCCATACCTAAACATAGCAAAAGAAATATACAGCAAACCGGTAGCCAGCATCAAACTAAATGGAGAGAAACTTGAAGCAATCCCACTAAAATCAGGGACTAGACAGGGCTTCCCCCTTTCTCCTTATCTATTCAATATTGTACTTGAGGTACTAGCTCGGGCAATTCGACAACATAAGGAGGTCAAAGGGATACAAATTGGAAAGGAAGAAGTCAAACTATCATTATTTGTAGATGACATGATAGTCAACCTAAGTGACCCAAAAAACTCCACTAGAGAACTCCTACAGCTGATAAACAACTTCAGCAAAGTGGCAGGTTATAAAATCAACACAAGCAAATCGGTAGCCTTCCTATACCCAAAGGATAAGCAGGCTGAGAAAGAAATTAGGGAAATGACCCCCTTCACAATAGCCACAAACAGTATAAAGTATCTTGGGGTGACTCTTACCAAACATGTGAAAGATCTGTATGAAAAGAACTTCAAGACTCTGAAGAAGGAAATGGAAGAAGACCTCAAAAAAATGGGAAAACTTCCCATGCTCATGTATTGGTAGAATCAATATAGTTAAAATGACCATTTTGCCAAAAGCAATATACAGATTCAATGCAATACCCATCAAAATCCCAACTCAATTCTTCACAGAGTTAGAAAGAGCAATTATCAAATTCATCTGGAATAACAAAAAACCCAGGATAGCTAAAACTCTTCTCAGCAACAAAAGAAATTCTGGGGGTATCAGTATCCCTGACCTCAAGCAATTCTACAGAGCAATAGTGTTAAAAACTGCATGGTATTGGTACAGTGACAGGCAGGAGGATCAAAGGAACAGGATGGAAGATCCAGAAATGAACCCACACACCTATGGCCACTTGACCCTCGACAGAGGCTGAAAACTTCCAATGGAAAAAAGATAGCCTTTTCAACAAATGGTGCTGGTTCAACTGGAGGTCAGCATGCAGAAGAATGCGAATTGATCCATTCTTGTCTCCTTGTACTAAGCTCAAATCCAAATGGATCAAGGACCTCCACATAAAGCCAGACACTCGGAAGCTAATAGAAAAGAAACTGGGGAAGACGCTTGAGGATATCGGTACAGGGAAAAAGTTTCTGAACAGAACACCAATAGCATATGCTCTAAGATCAAGAATTGACAAATGGGACCTCATAAAATTACAAAGTTTCTGTAAGGCAAAGGGCACCATCAAGAGGACAAATCGACAACCAACAAATTGGGAAAAGATCTTCACCAATCCTACATCAGATAGAGGGCTAATATCCAATATATATATAAAGAACTCAAGAAGTTAGACTCCAGAAAACCAAACAACCCTATTAAAAATTGTGTACAGAGTTAAACAAAGAATTCTCACCTGAAGAACTTCGGATGGTGGAGAAGCATCTTAAAAAATGCTCAACTTCATTAGTCATTAGGGAAATGCAAATCAAAACAACCCTGAGATTTCACCTTACACCAGTCAGAATGGCTAAGATTAAAAATTCCGGACATAGCAGGTGTTGGAGAGGGTGTGAAGAAAGAGGAACACTCCTCCACTGCTGGTGGGGTTGCAAATTGGTACAACCACTCTGGAAATCAGTCTGGCGGTTCCTCTGAAAACTGGGCACCTCACTTCCAGAAGATCCTGCTATACCACTCCTGGGCATATACCCAGAGGATTCCCCACCATGTAATAAGGATACATGCTCTACTATGTTCATAGCAGCCCTATTTATAATTGCCAGATGCTGGAAAGAACCCAGGTATCCCTCAACAGAAGAGTGGGTGCAAAAAATGTGATATATCTACACAATGGAGTACTATTCAGCCATTAGAAACAATGAATTCATGAAATTCTTAGGCAAATGAATGGAGCTAGAGAACATTATACTAAATGAGGTAACCCTGACTCAAAAGGTGAATCATGGTATGCACTCACTAATAAGTGGATATTAACCTAGAAACCTGGAATACCCAAAACATAATCTACATATCAAATGAGGTACAAGAAGAAAGGAAGAGTGGCCCCTTGTTCTGGAAAGACTCAGTGAAGCAGTATTCAGAAAAACCTGAACAGGGAAGTGGGAAGGGGTGGGTGGGAGGACAGGGAAAAAAAATTCAGGAGACAGCAGGTGTTGGAGAGGGTGTGGAGAAAGAGGAACACTCCTCCACTGCTGGTGGGGTTGCAAATTGGTACAACCACTATGGAAATCAGTCTAGCGGTTCCCCCGAAAACTGGGCACCTAACTTCCAGAAGATCCTGCTATACCACTCCTGGGCATATACCCAGAGGATTCCCCACCATGTAATAAGGATACATGCTCTACTATGTTCATAGCAGCCCTATTTATAATTGCCAGATGCTGGAAAGAACCCAGGTATCCCTCAACAGAAGAGTGGGGGCAAAAAATGTGGTATATCTACACAATGGAGTACTATTAAGCCATTAGAAACAATGAATTCATGAAATTCTTAGGCAAATGAATGGAGCTAGAGAACATTATACTAAGTGAGGTAACCCTGACTCAAAAGGTGAATCATGGTATGCACTCACTAGTAAGTGGATATTAACCTAGAAACCTGGAATACCCAAAACATAATCTACATATCAAATGAGGTACAAGAAGAAAGGAAGAGTGGCCCCTTGTTCTGGAAAGACTCAGTGAAGCAGTATTCAGCAAAACCTGATTGGGGAAGTGGGAAGGGGTGGGTGGGAGGACAGGGGAAAAAAATTCAGGAGACAGCAGGTGTTGGAGAGGGTGTGGAGAAAGAGGAACACTCCTCCACTGCTGGTGGGGTTGCAAATTGGTACAACCACTATGAAAATCAGTCTAGCGGTTCCCCGAAAACTGGGCACCTCACTTGCAGAAAATCCTGCTATACCACTTCTGGGCATATACCCAGATGATTCCCCACCATGTAATAAGGATACATGCTCTACTATGTTCATAGCAGCCCTATTTATAATTGCCAGATGCTGGAAAGAACCCAGGTATCCCTCAACAGAAGAGTGGATGCAAAAAATGTGGTATATCTATACAATGGAGTACTATTCAGTCATTAGAAACAACGAATTCATGAAATTCTTAGGCAAATGGATGGAGCTAGAGAACATCATACTATGTGAGGTAACCCTGACTCAAAAGGTGAATCATGGTATGCACTCACTAATAAGTGGATATTAACCTAGAAACCTGGAATACCCAAAACATAATCCACACATCAAATGAGGTACAAGAAGACAGGAGGAGTGGCCCCTTGTTCTGGAAAGACTCAGTGAAGCAGTATTCGGCAAAACCAGAACGGGGAAGTGGGAAGGGGTGGGTGGGAGGACAGGAGGAGAGAAGGGGGCTTACGGGACTTTTGAGGAGTGGGGCGCTAGAAAACGGTAAATCATTTGAAATGTAAATAAAAAATATATTGAATAAAAAATATTCTAAAAAAATAGATCTTTAATCCATTGTGAGTATGCTTTGTGATGGGTAAGAGACAATAGTTTAATTTCAGACTTCTAATTATTTTCTAAAAGGGCCTTTAGCCATGCATACATTAATGACTTGTTCAATGATACTGCCTGTAGGTGTGTGTGTAGACTTTATAAATATTCTTCAATGAGTCACTTACAACATTAAATTTGACAATACATGTCTTCAAAATGCATTGTATTTAAGGATCTACATAAATTATGGCAAAGTATTAACTTGATACAAGAAAATTATAGAAACTACGTTGTGTTGACAAGTGGTACATTTCCTATGCTGAATTATCTCAGATTGTTAGTAAAGATGACATTTAAAACCGATGATTCTTTGAAAAATCTACTGTGAGCCAAACTAGTAAATACAGTGAAGGATGAATTTAGCAAAACTTTTCCAGGAAATCTTGAACTTCATTTATTTGAAAGAAACTGTTATGACAAGATACTAAGAAAAAAAGAATGTGAATTATATTTCAACTTATAATTTCAGCAGTTTTCACTATAGTTACTTGATATTTTTACATTTGAGGCTGTTTTCCATCGCAACGTGATGGTAAAGAGAATGTACTGCTATGTGCACCTATAGAAAAATCGTGAAGAGAACCCCAGCAAAATATTTTCCCCAAAGTATTATCCTCAAAACACCTACTTTCCTCAATTTGACCCTATCTTCTATTACAAGTATCACTTTAAAGTCTATAAGATGTGAATTGATGAATGGATTAAATAATTGATGAAGTCAGAACCTTCTTGATATATTCAATTCCCCAAACCCTATCTGTGAATATTGCTTCATCAGAGCCTAAGCCTTCAATATATGTGCCATTAAGAAATAATCTAGATCTAAGCTGGAAGGTTTATAATATGAAACAAAGGAGCATGCTAATTAAACAAGTCAAAATGTGTTTAACCCATTATCAAGTGTTTCAAGTAATATTTTTTAACTCCTGCCACTACTAAAGAGTCCAAGTAATAGAACTCCTTAAGAGACAAGCTATACATCCTTTTGGAAATAAATTTTTTATAGTAATAAATCATACAATACTGAAACAAGCAGAGGATAATAATCCCCATTTAAAAGGGGATCAGTGTCATCCTCTTGGAGACAATGAGGAAGAATAGGATGAGAAGCTTTCAGAGGGCAAACTGGGAGTGGAATAATGGTTGGACTGCAAAAAGATGATCAAAGATAATTTTGTTAAAAATGGCAAGAGTAGATAATAAAGGAGAATGAACCCAAAATAAGATCAAAACAAAGCAAAGACAGCAAAAGTATCCATGCATTGGTTGATTCACTATAAGCTTAAAAGGCTCAACATTTACGACCTTGCTGAGTGTAACCCACATACCCTTTGATCTTTGTGATCACTAAACCATTCAACTTCATGGTAGCTTTCCTAAGAGACATCACATCATCCTATAATCTTCTACAGGCTTATATTTAAATTGTGGCTTAATATTTACTCTAATAGTGTGTCAAACTTCCCCCCCCCCCAGGATTGCTGATACTTCATTATACACCCTGGTTTCACAGGCCTTGCTTGTAAATAAGAGAAAAGCATTCATGCACCCCCAATTCTTCCATACTGTATGCAATCCCAGAATCATAACTTTGATTCCAAGGTGTACTGACAGCTTGAACAATAACCAGAGACCAGAAAATTGTTACAGTGAACATTGATTAATATTAATCAGGGTAGCAATTTTGTAGAAATCTGAGTGAACAAAATGATATTATCTCAATTCAAAGACTTTTGAAGGGTATTGTAATTTTGTAGATATGACTCTGCCATGTGTGAAATTTAACAACTTGCTGAGATGCCCTACAGGCTTAATGTTTATTTTCTATTGCAAATTATTAGCTTTTTCGTTTTTCAAAAAATGTTAATCTCTTTTTTTACTAATTATTTTTTTCAAAATACATTTTAAGTTCCATATCTATAATTCCTTTGTTACCCTTCTTACACTTCCAAATTTATATCTGCTCTTTCTGTCTCTCTCTGTCTCTGTCTTTCTCTGTCTGTCTGTCTGTCTGCCTGTCTGCCTCTCTTTCTCTCTTCCTTGCTTTAAAAATCAATAAAAAATTACACAAACAAACAATACAATTAAGAGCTAAATATCTAAATAAAACTAAATGAAATATAAAGTTCTTTCCCATACAGAGAACTCAAGATGGCACCCACCCAGCTAGAATCTTCAACGTTCTTGATTAGGATTCATTGTGCAAAAGGCACACTGAATCTACCAGAGAAGAAAGAAAATCAACAAATATTATCATACAACTATAAACTCGACAGCCTACAGCAGTGACTTGCCTGTAAGTTATACTAGTGTAAAAAGGTCATAAATGTTACGGAAGTAACCAACCCCTTTTTGATTACAAAACTCTCATTCTATTTCATTTCTTAAAGTAAATACAAATATAATGCTTTTTCAATATTGTTAAAATTTTCACACAAAATAATATCCATTTCTTATGAAAGTTTTTGTTTCTTTTGCAAAGTTAAGTTGGAGGTTATATTTGTTCAAACATTTTGTTCATAAAAGAGTTCTAAATGTTTTCCCTCACTTGAAAGTTAACTCATAGTAGCTCTTTCATATTCCTTTATTGTTACCACAGTTTACGTTTGATTTGTAGTATAAATCAGTCATTCGTTTTATACATGTATTTTTTGAGAATTTATACAACACTGTATCTACATGTGTCTCACTCTTCCCTCTTAGCTTCTTCCCTTCCTCTTCCTGAATTCATGATCTCTTAATTATAAACATACACGTGCATAATCAAATACAAATATACTAATGATTTTACTCATCTTTGCTTCTATGTGCATATATCCAGACCAGAGGTGGCTACTAGGTATTAGACAAATTATTTGAGAGTTCTTTATGAAACTGTGTGATCTGAAACTCTACTTCTATGTATCTGTGCTAATGCATATCTAACTCAATATTTCCATCTGCAAACATATCTATTTTATGAATGGAATGATGTTGGTGCAATGATGACAATGCAAACTGATGAGAATATGAATCTAAATGATTTAATAACATTATGTAGAAATACATACAATAAGTACAATTGTACAATAAGTATGAATGCATTGGTATTAGTCTAGGACTGATTTTGACTAATTAGATCACCACTGTAGTCTATTGATTATGTTTTGTATAAAAATAAATTCCAAAATAGAAAAATTTAACCTCTAACACTAATGAAAACCCTATAAAGCTAAAATTTTCTTCCTAGTATTCACATATGTAGTTTTACTTCCTGAAAAGATGACTCCAATGATTTTGCACTGAATAATATCAGCTAATTATATTTCTCTCTGATATGCTGTTCATATTTTAGTATGAATTTTATCAGTCACACAATTTAAATTTGAAATAAATATCTTTTATAATTTATCAGAAACTTTCCCTTTCCCTTTCAGCTGACATTGTGTCCTCTGACTCTTGGCATAGGAAAGGGACCACAGGGAACATCCTTTCTTCTCCTTGGAATGTTTGCTGATGCTGTCATGCTGGTCTGTTCAGGAAATCATATTATTGAGAGGTCATGGGTGCATATTTTCTGCTGCCTCTAGAGAGACATAATCTATCAAAATTCATCCTAGGCCTTTTTGTACCTGATCTTTCACAATCTTCTCTGTGCCTTATGTTTAAGAGATCTTTTTAGTTGTATCACTTGAGGTTGAGCATTCTGTGGTCACTGTTCTCTGCAATTCAGATGAGTTTTAAATATCTGTATATTTTAATTGCTTTTTGATTGCTGTAATAACACAGCATGATAAACACCTTACACAAGAGTTTATTTTTCTTGGATTTCATAGAGATACATGTCTAACACTACGGGGAGCACGGCCACAAGAGGTAGACATGAGGGAAGAATCAGGAATCTGAGGGGTCACATCTTGAACCACAGGCACAAATTAGTAAGAAAAACTAAAAATGTTAACAATCTTTAAATGCTCCAAGGAAACTCCAGCAAGGCTATTCCTCCTAAGCCTCTACAAATAGCTGCATCCACTGATGATAAGTGGTACAATGCATGATCCTTTAAAAGCCATTACTATTCATGCTTTCACTCTATAATAGTTTTCATCTGCTGCTAAAAAGTATCATTTCTCATGAGTGGTTAGAACTATATTTATCTGTGTGTATAAGGACGTATGTTTAGGAAAACAATAATGTTGCTGCTGCAGGCAGAATATCAAAGGAAATTGGCTAAGTTCTAATATCAAATTCAAATTATGTACTTTTCAGCCCAGTTGAACAACTGTTGGTTATCCACCATATAAAGGTGCCACCAAATCAGGATACATTGTCAGGGCAGTCATTATTTTGGTCAAATGTTTTACATATGCATATGGATATGGATTTCCTATCTCCATTGACCATTGAGTAAAACCTTAAAATGCTATAAGACCCAATACTCAGAGAAGAGGATTCTAACTCCAACTTGGTTTCTAGGTTTTTGCATTTATCCTAAGTTATAGGCTAATATCTATACTTTCAGAAGAAAATCACACCTTGTTAGAGGTGACTAGTTATCAGAGCAAGAAGCAACAAACAAGAGGTAACTAGCTATTTAAGTTTTCCCGGGTCTGAATTACATTGTAAAATATAGTCTAGTTGCTAATGTGCCTATAAATTCTCTCTTTATCCGTAAGCAGATAGAATTCCATTTTGCTTATGTACTACAATTTCATTATCATAAACTGAATTATATAATTTCATTATTCATAAGATGAAATATTTAGGCTGTTACCATTACCTAGGATGATTAAAGGGGCAAGAACCAAGACTGATCAAGTATCCATGGAATAGGATTTGTGTTATTTGATCATATGACCAGAATTGGTATAGCTGAGTAATCCTTAGCACTAAGAAGAATGCAAATTAAAATTCCTCTGATATTTCATCTTGCCCCGGGATGCATAAACTTAAGAAAACAAGTCTGGAAGGAGAGACTTGGAATCCATCAATTGTCCCATCTCTATTAGCCTACAGATTCTGAATAAACTTCCCCTCTTAGTTTCACAGCTTCCCACATTATCACCTCCAGATGATATTGTGGCAGAATTTTTCTTCTGAACCATAATACTATGCACTGTCTGATTAGATTTATGGCCTTCTTATAGGACATGATATGTTCACTCAAGCTTCAAAGTTAAGTTCCCTTGCTGTTCAGAGGACCAGACTCTAAAGACTTATGTTCCACACCTGCCATCTCTTAACTTTGAGCCCTTGTATCAAACATCAAGTTGTGTTTTTCAAACATTGAAGACATAGTAAGCAGTCCCATTCTCAAATCAGTAAAGAGAGCAAAGCAAAGAAAGATTAGATCAAAGCAATGGTAAAACCTAAAAAACAGAATAGAAAACCCTAACCTTCTGTGTACAGCTTCTGGAGTTCTTGGTGGGATTACTAGTTTTACAGTGTGTATGGATAGATCTGCCCAAGCTTCTACCCCTGCAGCTTACTTGTGGTTTTTCTTGGAATTATTATAGTCAGTTTCATCATTTTCCTTGGCTAAATACCTTGTATTAATGGTATCTCCAGCATCCACTTCAATTTGGGTTTCACTTCATAGATTAAAAGCAATCCCCTATAGTGTTTTATAAGGAGGATATAAAACTGAAATACACTGTGTTCCTTTGAGAGTGTTTTAATCTTAAAAGAGACAATACAAGTCTTGGTTCTTTCTATTCTTTGTGCATGATAAGCAAGCACTACCTGGTTGCTGGTGGTGTTGGTGGTAGTGGTAGTGGTGGTAGTGGTGATGATGATGATGATGATGATGATTGATGGTGGTGGTGGTGATGGTTATGGTGATGCAATTTTATAATGCCATCTTAAGGTGTAATATTACTTTCTTAGTGAATGTTCTCATTACCTTACAAATGCTTATACATCTGAACCAGGCAAATATCCTCCAGTGTAGTATTGTTCAAAGCATGTGTCCCTGAGGGTAGATAGATACCTTTTCTGTAATATATTGAACTGAGGTTTATATAATCACAGCCCCTGTGGTATTCACTTCCCAACCCTTCAAACCTATGTTATGTCACCTACATTAATATATTTTTATGTTGTACCTTCTTGTAGGAGGAGTAAAGAAGATTGTCTAAATGGGGAGAATATGTATCAAAGATCTTCATACATAAAGAAGGATTCCATTACATGAGAATCAGAAATGGAAATGTGGAGCAAAAAAAAATGAGTTGTAAAGAAGTCTCTCACTTCAAAAAGAATAATATATTCACTTTAAGACCTTCTAAAATACACACACACACACACACACACACACACACACTCTCTCTCTCTAATGAAGTATTCTGATTTCAGAACTAAAAGACCCATTGAAAACTGATGATGCAGAATCATATTATTAACATGTATTGTGTTGAGATATTTTATAGCAAATATATACAGAAAATATGAATTAAATAAACATGTCCATATATCAAAACAAATATTTTGCTCAATGATGTTCTAATTTATCTTGGTACAAAAGCTTTGATTTCTGGACAATATGTTCAGACCATCTGGTTCCATCTTGTAATTAATAAAGCTCTTATTTTAGTCTATCAGCTCTAAAATTTACTAAATACTAAATTTAGGAAAATAGCAATACCTGAGATAATATTGGATTTTAGATCGAATTCCCACTAATAACTCAGGGAATCTTATTTCTCTCCATATAGTCAAAAGTTACAGTGCTATTTTAAGGCTTTGAATTTTATAAAATAAAGACAATTTAGAAAATTCAATTTCGATCAAAAGTACTATGCCCACTAGTTGTCAAGGGCAACGCATGCCAGATAGAGCATGGTTCCTAGGCGAAGTGCTCCAGATTATAGTGCCAGTTCCTTTTAGGATTCAAGAAACATTCAACTGTCTATAAACTAATCAAAAAATTGGCTTGTATTGTTTTGGACATACATAAAATTATTTAATTTTATGATTACAGATATGAGTCTTTTAGCACTCCAGATTTATAAAACATTGTATTGAGGTTCACTTCCTTTGATCATTAGATTTGAATTTTCAAAAAGATTTTCTGGTACAACACAATTGTCCTTAGCAAATTTTTAATGAGTGATACTCCTATTAAAGTTGAGTTTACCACAATTTTACTGCATTCAATTAGTGAAATGCCAATATTGATTTTCATTTCAACATTGCATTTTTATTTCACTTTTACAGAAAAAAATATCCTTTCATTACTAAGAATAACAGTTTGTAGATTTTCTTTTTGAGTGAAATCAGGACAGTCCATGTTCTTACCATATGTAGCTGTTTAACAGTATGAAAAGGTCATAGCAGCTTCTAACAATTATCTACCAAAGCAGAGACAACCCCGATGTACTTGCTTTTCTTTATTTGTGTGATATATTAATCATTTTTTGGTTTTAGGTCTCATGGCAGATATAAACAGATACAGGCAAGGGCATGCATCACTATAATGATGCCTACTTTCAAAGCTGGTAGTTTTACCTTATATATTTCCTGATATGGAAGCTGGCTGCATATCAGGTATTCTTATAAGTTGGAATATTTGAGAAGGGAGCTACAGAAGAAAATGTTTCACATGTCTGTGAAACTGCATGTCCTTTTAGTGCTGTTAATTAGAATGCACTGTGATCACCATTGAGGGTTTTGGAAGCAAAGTATTTCTACTTTCCAGAATCTCTAGGAATATTGAAAACAGTCAATGTTGAGGAACTAGACTCACACATAGTAGTAGAAACCGAATGATCATTATGTTGAAATGTCAACAAAATACCTGGATGTGTAAAGTCCATGCTCAATGTTTCTTTCTTGATTTTTTTCATGTGGTGATTCCCACCTGGACACAGTTCTATATTAGTTACTTCTACCTAGGAATTTCTTACTGTAATGGAATACACTTTAGATTTCACATAGTTTCTTGTATTTGAGCAGTATAATTAAACCTGTGTCTATTTGTAAAAAAGTAGATATACCTTCCTTCATGTTTATATTATTATCTTTCTTAGCTTATTGAAAACTGAAATGAGCAAACAATAAAGATTATTGACTTCAGAAATAGCATCATATTTTTTAGGTTAAAGGCTATGGTCTAAAATATCAATAATGTACAGAGTTTTAAATTTGCTATTATTGAAAGGCAATGTAAGACATGCATATGTTTAAGCACACCTTCAAATATCTATTCTGGATGTTTGTATGTGCAATGTGATACTCAGGACATTATGAGTTTGTGCTTTTGTATTATTTAACTTCCTGTTATTTTGATAAAACATGATGACTAAGACAACTTACACAAGAAGGTATATATATATATATATATATATATATATATATAAATGCTTATTCCTCCAAAGGAATAAGAATCCTTCATGGCAGCAAATGGCAGACATTACATCTAGAAGAGAAGCTAAGAACTTTTATCTTCAAGTGAAGGCATGAAACAGAGAGAGTACAATAGAAATGGTAACAGGATTTTTAATTTAAAAATTGCCACCAGTGACATGGTGAATTGAGGCTACCGCTCATGTACCTCTCCAACCATTGACACTATCTGAGAACTGAGAATTCATATATGGAAGTATATATATGTAGGAATTTGCATGTCATAAATATACATATGTTTTTGTGTGTATACACACATATATGAAAATGCTAAGGCTGAAATTTGTCTAGACCTGATGGAAATGTCATCAGGAAGAACTTGTGTAAAGATAAAAATCATAATAAAATTACTGGTCACAGAGAATAAGGCAGTAAGGAAAGGAAACAAAGATTGGTGATAAGGTACATGAAAATGTCATTATATTCTGAATGAGTATAATTCTCTAAAAATATTATTCTCTCATGTTTTAACACCAGTGCATAAGATTCAATGCTAACTGTTCAATGCAGCAGATTTTCTTATATTGCTTTCTTTATCAGGGCACCCTACTTTGACCATATTCTCATGTCAGTGTAGAATGCAGACAATGTTGTTTAAAGTAAGTATTTTGAAGAAGCTAAATAATCTCATCTGTTATTATAGAACACGTTATGGACAAATGCCCAGAGCACTTTAGAAGAGAAGTGAAGAAAATGCTGCAGGAACCTAAGATAGTCAATAGTCCCAATTTTGCTTTCTGTGCATTCTTGTAATTACTGTTCTAAGGACAGGCAAGAGACATCACATATGCACAGAAATAGGCATACAGTCATCTCTATATAATGTTGAGATACTTGAAATAAGAAAAAATGTGGGGTGCTTAAGTTATACAATATGAAAATTCAGATAAAATAAATTGAACCTAGAAGGCCTTCGTATTCCCATAGGTTTTGAGATATGTATATTTCCCAAGTCATTCACCCAGATGCAGTCTAATATTGTTTTTTTTCTTAGCACTAAGCTGAATCAAATAGATTTGAAAATTTCATTAATATAAATACTGAATCCGAACCATGATTTTTACCCCTTACATAGTATAAGAATAGTTGAAAACAGGCTCTGTAATATAATAATAGCATAAAGAGACACTGGAACTACACAGCCTAAGATTATTGCCGCCACTAAAATGTCCAAGCAGATCTCTTACAGCCATATTCTGTGCCTTATTTACTCCAGAGCTAAAATTAAAACGAAATGAGTTTCACATTTCATTGGCTAGTTATGGATTTGATTGATTTATAATGGCAAATGCATTTTGCTTGTGTAAGCAATATATGGATGCCATATTTTTAAATTAGAATAAAGTATCTTACTTTACATTATAAGACTTCCTGTGATCTTGAAACTAAACTGATTATGTTCATTATATATTAACTTGGTGTATACTTTACTCCCAAATTGTTACTGTACTCCTTGTTCCTTTGTTATTTGCCCCACAATTACTCTAGGATCTTGTGAGACTTGTTTTTCTGTGAAGTTATACTGACGAAAATAATACATTTTCTGCCTTAAATGATTCACAAATGAGTTTAGAAAATTATTTCCAGATATCTAAAGAATGAATTGATTATATACATTTGTTTGATTGTGATTGAAGTTTAATTTTACTGCTTTGTTGGTAACACTTGTTTGGAAGGTGTTAATTTGATTTGCTGCTTAGGTGTGGAGTGAATTACATTTTAACATGGATTATTAGAAACCTAGCAGGGAGGCACATGTTTTAATGATTATTTATATTTTTTTTAACAAATAGAGATTTATAAAGCAAGAAGGTAATAGAAGTCAAGGCCTTAGCAGAATTCAAACCATCAATAACTATGCTATTGGGTTTTTTTTTTTTTGCAAAGAAAATTCACACACTGCATCAATAAAGCTCAAATTCAATTATTCAGCACTCAATATTTAATTAAAATAAATTTACTATGAATTCAAGTTTGAATGGGTTGTATGCATCCCCCAAACAATATCAAAGCTATTGTGGGAGCAGGGGAAAGATAGGGATCGGAGCACTATGAAATAGTTTTATGACTACTAAAGTTTTGGTGGGGATTGAATTGAATCTGTAGATGGCTTTCAGCAATGTGGTGATTTTTACTATATTAATTCTACCAATCCATATTAGAAGATATTTCCATCTTCTAAGATTTATTTCAAGATTTATTTCTATGATTTATTTCAATTTCTTTCTTCAGACTTGAGGATTTTGTCATACAGATCTATCATTTGTTAAGTTAGAATCACACGAACAGACTTTGTTATTTATGACTATTATGAAAGGTGTTGTTTTCCTAATTTCTTCTCATCCTGTTTATCCTTGAATAGAAGAAGGTCACTGATTTTTTGAGTTAATTTTTATATCCAGCCACTTTGCTGAAGTTGTTTTTCAGCTGTAGTAGTTCTCTGGTGGCACGTGGGTCACTTAAGTATACTACCATATTATCTACAAATAGTGATATTTTGACTCCCTGCTTTCCAACTTACATCCCTTTGAACACCTTTTCTGTCTAATTGCTCTGGCTAGGATTTCAAGTACTATATTGAACAGGGAGAGAGTGAAGAGTCTTGTCTAATCCCTGATTTTAGTGGTATTGCTTCATGTTTCTTTCCATTTAGTTTGATATTGGCTGCTGGTTTGCTGTATATTGCTTCTATTATGTTTAGGTATGGGCCTTGAATTCCTGTTCTTGGAAACTGTCTCTGTGCCCTCTGGTTAGTATAACTAAGGGTTTATCTATCTTGTTGATTTTTTTCTAAGAACCAGATTCTTGTTTTGTTCATTCTTTGTATAGTTTTTTTTTTTGTTTTGTTTTGTTTATGTTTGGTTGATTTCGGCCCCGAGTTTGATTATTTCCTGCCATCTGCTCCTCTTGGGTGTATTTGCTTCTTTTTGTTCTAGAGCTTTCAGGTGTGTTGTCAAGCAGATAGTGTATGCTCTCTCCAGTTTCTTTTCAGTGGCATTCAGAGATATGGGTTTTCCTCTTAGCACTGCTTTCATTGTGTCCCATAAGTTTGGGTATGTTCTGCCTTCATTTTCATTACATTCTTAAAATCTTTAATTTCTTTATTTATTTCTTCCTTAACCAGGTTATCACTGAGTAGAGTGTTATTCAGTGTATTTGGGCTTTCTATTATTTTTTTGTTATTGAAGGCCAGCCTTACTCCATGGTGATCTGATAAGATGAGGGGTATTAGTTTAATCTTCTTGTATTTGTTGAGGCCTGTATTGGGACTGATTATATGGTCAATTTTGAAGAAGGTACCATGAGGTATTGAGAAAGAGGTATATTCTTTTGTTTTAGGATAAAATGTTCTATGGAAATCTGTTAAATCCATCTACTTCTGTTAGTTTCACTGTGTCTTTGTTTAGTTTCTGTTTCCATGATCTGGCCATTGATGAGAGTGGGGAGTTGAAGTCTCCCACTGTTATTGTGTGAGGCGTAATGTGTGCTTTGAGCTTTAGTAATGTTTCTTTTATAAATTTGGGTATCCTTGCACTTAGAGCATATATGTTCACTACTGAGAGGTCTTCGTGGTGGATTTTTTCTTTGTTAAGAGTGAAGTGTCCTTCCTTATCACTTTTGAAAA
Organism: Apodemus sylvaticus; assembly: GCF_947179515.1. Classification (NCBI taxonomy): domain Eukaryota; kingdom Metazoa; phylum Chordata; class Mammalia; order Rodentia; family Muridae; genus Apodemus; species Apodemus sylvaticus. The sequence continues at coordinate 37,957,895 of NC_067479.1, read as the reverse complement.
CTTTAGGTTGAATGTCGAATGTATTCAATATTAGAATGGCTAAACCAGCTTGTTTCTCAGGCTTTTTCTCAGGCTTTTGCTTGGAAGATGTTTTTTCCAGCCTTTTATTCTGAGGTTATGTCTGTCTTCATCATTGAGGTAGGTTTCCTGTATGCAGCAAAATGTTAGGTCCTGTTTACATATACAGTCTGATAGTCTATGTGCTTTTATTGGGGAATTGAGTCCGTTGATATTAACGGATACTAAGGAAAAATGATTGTTGTTTCCTGTTATTTTTGTTGTTAGAGGTGGAATAACGTTTATGTTGCTATCTTCCTTTTGGTTTGTTAAAAAAAGATTATTTTCTTGGTTTTTCTGTGGTGAAGTTTCCCTCCTTTTGTTGGAGTTTTCCATTTATTATCTTTTGAAGTGTGGGATTTTTGGAAAGATATTCTATAAATTTCTTTTTGTCATGGAATGCTTTGATATCTCCATCTATGGTAATTGAGAATTTTGCTGAGTATAGTAGACTGAACTGGCATTTGTGTTCTCTTATGGTTGGTATGACATCTGTTCAATATCTTCTGGCTTTTATAGTCTCTGTTGAAAATTCTGGTGTAATTCTGACAGGTTTGCCTTTATATGTTACTTGACCTTTTTCCCCTCACTGCTTTTAATATTCTTTGTTTTGTGCTTTTGGTGTTTTGATTATTATGTGACAGGAGAAATTTCTTCTCTGGTCCAATCTATTTGGAGTTCTGTAGCCTTCTTGTATGCTCATAAGCATCTCCTTTTTCGGATTGGGAAGTTTTCTTCCATAATTTTGTTGAAGATATTTACTGGCCCTTTAATTTGGAAATCTTCCCTTCTATACTGATTATCCGATTATTATTCCGATTATCTTCTCATTGTGTCTTGGTTTTCCTGGTGGGTTTGGGTAGGACATTTTTGCATTTTGTGTTTTCTTTAACTGTTGTGTCAATTTTTTTATGGTATCTTCTTGAGTTTGTTGTTGTTGTTGTTGTTGTTGTTTTTTCCAGACAGGGTTTCTCTGTGTAGCTCTGACTGTCCTGGAACTCACTCTGTAGACGAGGCTGGCCTCGAACTCAGAAATCCACCTGCCTCTGCCTCCCAAGTGTTAGGATTACAGGAGTGCACCACCACTGCCCAGCTTTCTATGGTATCTTCTGCATCTGAGATTCTATCTTCTATCTCTTGTATTCTGTGGGTTATTCTCACATCTATTACTCCTGATCTCTTTCCTATGTTTCCTGTTGTGATTTCTTTATTGCTTCTATTTCCATTTTTAGATCTTGGATGGTTTTGTATAATTCCTTCAGCTGTTTGGTTGTGTTTTCCTATAAATATTTTGCTGTTGTTGGTCTTGGGTTTTTTTGTTATTGTTGTTTTTTCAAGACAGGGTTTCTTCTCTGTGTAGCCCTGGCTGTCCTGGAACTCATTCTATAGACCAGGCTGGCCTTGAAATCAGAAATTCACCTGCCTCTGGTTCCCAAGTGCTGGGATTAAATGTATGTGCCACCACTGCCCGGCTTTCCTGCAATTCTTTAAGGGATTTTTGTGTTTCCTCTTTTAGGGCTTCTAGTGGTTTACCAGTGTTCTGTATTTCTTTAAGGGAGTTATTTATGCCCTTCTTAAAGTCCTCCATCAGTATCATGAGATGTGATTTTAAATCTAAATCTTGCTTTTCTCATGTATTGGAGTTTCCACTACTTGCTGTGGGAGGAGCACTGGGTTCTGGTGATGCTGAATAGCCTTTGTTTCTGGTTTCAAGGTTTCTGTGCTTGCCTTTAGCCATCTGGTTATCTCTGGTGTTTGTTGATCTTTCTGTCTCTGGGTGGAGCTTGTACATCCTAGCTCCTGGGTGCAAATGGAGATAGGAAAGGCCCTGTCCCAGATGCTCAGTTCTCACGCCCTGTGAACTCTTGGCGGTCCTCCCTTGGACAGTCACTGAAAAAAAAATGGAGATTTTTATCTCCAAGCCTAGGAGTCTGAGCACTGCCTGGCAAACAGTTCTCCCCTCACACTCTTGCACAGTGGCCCATGAAACATGCAGATGGTGACCAGAAGGACCCTGTCCCATCTGTTCAGTTCCCTTGCCCCTCATTTCACTTTTCTACATTTACTATTCTGGTGTTTGCTTTTATTTTCTACTAATAATATCATCCATGACCAAAGAGAAGCTATTAAATCATAACTTATAAATCATATAGTAAATGCTTGAATATAAACAACACTAGGACATCCAGTGGACACTTTATACATTATATAAATCTTGATTTCATTAATATGTTTCCACCACCAGAAAGATGATAAATAACTATCTACATAGTTGTTTGAAAAGAAAAATAATTGGAGAAAATTTTAGGGCCTTATTATCTGGTCCATATACAGTATCTCAGGAATTAGTCTGTGTATAAAATAAAATTATATGTGTATATAATTATAAATATATTCATATATGTTAATATAAAATATTAACATTATATCTCTTCTGTAATGATCTCCTAAATGATTTTTCTCATTCCACAATTATCTGAAATATTCAGTAGTTAATTCTAGTCAACAGAAAAATAAGAATTGTAGACCACTAGGTTACTTATTTGCCCCAAATCATGCAATGATCTCCTTTTATATTTATGTAGTCAATTGATAAACTCAATTGCCCAGATTTTCTATACACAGCATATCTCTTTTTTCCACACACATCTTTGATTTTGTTGTTGCCTTCATACATCTAAACCTCTAAAAGTTCTTCACTTTCAAGTTCCATATACAACTCAATAAATAGCGAATTTCCCTTCCTCAATTTTCTTGACTGATTCCTTCTCAATAGCTCTTGACAGGTTATAATTAAGCATTAAATTTAGTGCTATGCTCATTGCTTCTTGCCTAATATTTATATTTATATTCCTCTAATATATTCAGTAATTAAAAGCATATACATGGCTGTACTTATTTATATGTACAGAAAAATATGCTGTATTTAATGAATGAATACTGTTCAAGCTATAATAGAAAAATAAATAAATACAACAAAATATTCAAATAATACCTTCTGTATTTTAAGAATCTCAAAATTCATATTTTAATTTCAAATAATTTAATTATAAAATCAGAGAGAGATTCAGGATAATTAAATTATTAAAATTATTAAATAATTTCAAATTATTTGTCTCATATGTGAATTTTTATTTATTAATATAATCATGAGTACCAACATGGAGAAAATAAATTAATATTCTCAAAATGCTCTGTAATATATTAATTTCTTGAGGGAAGGGGAATGAGGTATGCTTAGGCAAATGTGCACTTACTCAAAAAGACAAACACCTCATGTTCTCTTTCTTCTGCTATTCCAAGCTCCAAATTTTAGACTTTGATTTTTCAAAACTTTCTTTTAATAAGGGTTCTCAAAAATTCTGACCCACCTTTTAGCCCACAGTTCAAAGGTAGGGTGGAAGGTGGTAAATAGATCAAGGGGATGTAGACCTCTTTAGAAATAGTTCTTTGGTTTAATTCCAATCTCTGTCAGGATACCAGAAGTCCAGTTTAGTAGGGTTAAGATATCAAACATGAATGAATGAAATGATCCAATAGAAAGAACTAAGTCTACCTCAAATCACCACAAGTCAGTGGGAGATACCAGAGTCAGCTGGAATACCAGGAGAAGTTCTTTGTTATGGCTCTCTCCAGGAAGTGAAAAATCAGAGAAGATGTGGAACCAAGGAAGTATTTTGAGGCTAGATATGCAAACACAGCATCACTGCTCATTGAGTACTGTTTATACTCTTCCCAAACATCTTGTGTCTTCCCACTGGTCTTGCCTCAGCAAAACACCATTAGAGTCTGCATCACACAACATATCCAGAAACTTCTACTTCATCAAATGCTCAGGAATGAGCACAGAAAATGTAGCAGCCATAGAAACCAGAAAAGTAAATGAGACCTTATGTAGGTATGTGCTTCAAGGGCATTGGAGAATTAATGTGAAAGACTGTTCCAATTGGGAGGTCAATGCAGATTGATGAGAATGAGAATAAATACCACCAATTTTTTTAATAAGAACTTAAAAACATCATTCTCATATGCATTAAAATGATATTAAAGGGTAGCTTAAATGAATGTAAATTATATTATATATAATACTTTTGTTAAAATAGGTTATAAGAAATACTAAAATACTATGCAAGAAAAGTAATCCACATGAGCTGACAATGCTGGCCATAAGGAAGAAACATACAGACTGTCGAAAACCCCAGTACAATATACAAGAATGAAAAACCTACTTTTGATTGGTCAGAGTAGTCTCAGTGACTACTGAAGGATATAGACAATTGATGCAGGCCTTTTGGCTCTTAAGAGTTGGTAGTGGGCCCCTATTGCTGACAACAATGTATATCTAGTACACAAGATTTAGATATATTGACTTGGATCTGACATGAAAACCACTTTCCTGAAATTTAACTTCTTTGGTGCCAGAACATACTATGAAAACTTGCATGTGGGGTAATCCTTTGGGTATATGCTCAGGAGAGGTATAGCAGGGTCCTCCGGAAGTCTCATGTCCAGTTTTCTGAGGAACCTACAGACTGATTTCCAAAGTGGTTGTACCATCTTACAGCCCCACCAGCAGTGGAGGAGTGTTCCTCTTTCTCCACATCCTCGCCAACACCTGCTGTCTCCTGAGTTTTTGACCTTAGCCATTCTGACTGGTGTAAGGTGAAAGCTCAGGGTTGTTTTGATCTGCATTTCCCTAATGACTAATGATGTTGAGCACTTCTTAAGGTGCCTCTCAGCCATCCGAATTTCATCAGGTGAAAATTCTTTGTTTAGATCTGTACCCCATTTTTAATAGGGTTATTTGGTTCCCTGGGGTCTAACTTCTTGAGTTCTTTGTATATATTGGATACTAGCCTTCTATCAGATGTGGGGTTGGTGAATATCCTTTCCCAATTTGATGGTTGCCGTTTTGTCCTTTTAACAGTGTCCTTTGCCTTACAGAAACTTTGTAATTTTATGAGGTCTCATTTGTCAATTTTGATCTTAGAGTATAAGGTATTGGTGATCTGTTCAGGAACTTTTCCCCTGTGCCCATGTCCTCAAGGGACTTCCCCAGTTTCTTTTCTATTAGTTTCAGTGTGTCTGGTTTTACATGGAGGGCCTTGCATGCCATAAAGACACATGCTCCATTATGTTCATAGCATCCTTATTTATAATAGCCAGAAGCTGGAAAGAACCCAGATGCCCCTCAAAGGAGGAATGGATACAGAAAATGTGGTATATTTACACAATGGAATACTACTCAGCAATTAGAAACAATGAATTCACAAAATTTTTAGGCAAATGGTTTGATCTGGAAAATATCATCCTAAGTGAGGTAACCCAATCACAAAAGAATAAACATGGAATGCAATCTCTGATAAGTGGATATTAATTAGCCCAGAAGCCCTGAATACCCAAGACACAAATTGCATAACAAATTATGCCCATGAAGAAATATGGAGAGGGTCCTGATCCTGGAAAGGATTGATCTAGCATTGGAAGGGAATATAAGGACAGAGAAAAAGGAGTGAGGTGATTGGAGAAGTGATGGAGAGAAAAAGGTTTATGGGACATATGGGGGTCAGGGGGATCCAGGAAAGGGGAAATCATTTGGAATGTAAACAAAGAATATAGAAAATAAAAATATTTAAAAAAAAGAAAGAAAACTGTTGAGGAAGGGAATAAATTAAATAGTTCTGTCCAGCTGCAATATCTATTAACCACAACAATTACCAGCATAGCAAGCCAGTCGTAAAGGTACAATAAGTGGTATTCACATGTGATTGCTAAACAAGAGCTGTCTTAAGGACACACTCATGAGGAGAAAATTTATGCCTTGTACTGATAACACAGATTTGCAACTATGCAATTAAAATATTGCAACTATGCTTCAAGAATAAAATTCCTTAAGTATATTCTAAGATATCATCTGTATATCAGCAAAGAAGCATAATCATCAAATGATCCCTTTTACAGCAAACAAAGAACATCACAGAAATCTACAACTTGATACAATGAAGAGATCAATAGATTATGTGAAGCCCTGAGAAAGGACTATATGTACATCACAGCTCTTGAATTTATGTATAAGGAAACATTGTTTGATGCTGGACAAATAGATTGTATGAGCCATAAACATAGAACGTCTGTAGTAGAACAGTCTCCTAGAAATACTATGTAAACAAGACAAGAATGATGGAAATATCATATGACATATAAAGGATGAGAGATCTACATTAACCTGCCTAATGGAGCCTCCAGAAATGGCATGGAAGGACTGCAAGGCATTATCAATAGAGCTAAGGTTACCATATTTTTTGTACATTATATGACTGCTGAACACATGAGCTCTTAGGAGCTCTGGTACCTAGATAAGATCAAGTCAGTGAAAATGCCAGCATATATATATGAGGGCCTACTGAGGCCTCAATCCTAGACGAGAAGCTATTGACCATTGTTAACTGAGGGAGGGATAGACCTGATTCCTTATGTGCTCAGGCACAGGGAGTCTGACAATGCCTTAGCGGATGTCCCCATACATGTGAGCACAGTGTCAGGCCTGTCAGACTCAGTGTATTAAAGTAAAAAAGGCATCTGGTGTTATGGGGAGAGTGTTTGGTGGTGTTGGTGAAGGTATACAGGGAAGATGGAGGTAGAGGTGATCAAGAAACATTGTATACACATACAGGATTTTCAAAGAATAAGTTTAAAATGAAACATTAATTTAAGAAATAAAAAAGGCAGGATTGAGAATGGGCACTTTGACAAAACAATTTAATTAAGCTAAAAATGGCAAGGATGAAGATAAGCCATTAGAGGAATTAAAGTCGAATGACAAAATTGACACCAATGGGGAAGGCACATTTACTATGTGTTATAGTTTATCTTTTTGGTCAAGGTATCTATTTTAGAACCTTCTGTGCTTTCAGTAATAACCTCATAGTGTTCTTCAGATAACTAAATAAGACTGTGAACAGAAAGCTATTAACACCATGCCAGACACACAGAATTCAAAAAGTAATTAAAAAATGTATTTACTATTTGTGTTAACTTTAAATATTGGTTATAATTGCAGTATTAAATGGAAGAAATAAATGGTAGTCCTTGCTCAAGGCATTTATTACTCTTTAAATGAAGCAGACTGACATTACTTCCCCCTCTCCTTTTATAATTTCATCTCCACATTGATTTCCTTGCTCCTTTGTGACTCTCCCATGACCAAACTTATACTCTCACATTGTTAGGACCTTTTCTTTGATTATATTCTTTTGAACACGCACACACACACATGTCTGTACACAGACATATGCATGTATGTATGTATTTATAGAAATCAATAGATGATAGATAAATAGATAGATACATAGATAGATAGATAGATAGATAGATAGATAGATAGATAGATTAGATAGATGGATAGATAGATAGATAGATAGATAGATAGATAGATAGATAGATAGATAGATAGATAGATGATAGACTGATGAAAGTCATGGACATGAATGCGTTAGAAGAGGAATTAATATTTAACTGGGGGATATATGGAGAGAGTCAACTTTTGTTGTTTGTGTTATGTTTGCAATACTAACCAGTTTGCATTAGACAACTCCTTAGGTGCTCACACCTAGAAGAGGCAGAGTTTTCTCCTCCCAGTAGGCAATAGTTACCTAATTGCTTATTGCTCTTAAAACTGTTACGTGAGCCAAAGTGAATTGAAAATTCTGGCAAAGAATGGAAAAAGCAATAAAGAACCAAATTTGCAAAAATAAGCTGAAAATTTTAAACTTTAAGTTGCAAAGTGCCCATTTTAACCAACATTTTCAGAGTATACAAAAAACTCACTCATAGACAAAACTTTTAAGTATCTGTTGGCTAATCTGTCTGCTAATCACCACTGCAGTCAGTTTCTTTCCCCTTACTTGTACCTATTAGAGATTCTCCTGTCTATATAGATATTAGGCTAGTCTGAGCATTGTTCTGTTGAAGAATTCTAGGAGAAAAACTGAAGCCAAAATAAATCTTCCTATAAGGAACACTTGCCTCTCTGACAGGCTTCTTGTCACATGTTATTAACTTGACTAGTAACTCAGATTAAGTAATCTGAAATCCTATTAAGCATTTAAATTATACAAGTCAAATGTATTGCTTCTCTCTATCATCAATATTCACAAACACCTTAGAGTTACTGATAAGAGAGCACAGTAACTATGAAAGTCAACGTTGAGAGCATGAAAGATTTCTAAGGAACATAGGTTAAACACACAAAAACATAAATATGATTACCAAGATGATAAAAACAAGAATTCCCGAGTTTCTCCCTCCAAAAATAGGCAGGTGATAATATTTTCTGTCTTAATGATAATCCAATTTATCAAACAAGCAAACAGACAAAGCTCTTTTGGATATTCATGGTTCTTAATTTTGTTTCTTGTCATGTCTTTGATCTGTGTATATATTTTGGCTATATTTTCAAATCGCAGGCACATCTGAGTACTTTAATCATCTCTGATCCAGAATATTTATGCACAGTCTAGGTGACCAAAATAAATTTCTTGAATAAGTGTTTCTAATTTTGGCCCTTTGTCTTAGAGTAGAGTTCTATTGCTGTGAAGAAACACCACGACCTTGGAAACTCTTATATAAGAAAGTTGGCTTTTGTATTGCTGTCGTGACTGGTTATAGTTTCAGAAGTTTAGTCCATCATCCTCATTTCAGGGACCATGGCTGAAAGTATAGTTGGAAGTACTCTTTCTGTATCCATAGCCATCAGGAGGAGAGTGCCTGGTTTGGGCTTCCGAAACCTTAAAGCTTGCTCCCAGAGATACACTTTCTCCAATAAGAATAAATTTACTTTGTGTTCCTTCTCAAGTAGCACCACTACCTGATGACTAAGCTTTCAGGAATGTGAGGCAGTGGGTCCATTCTTCATCATCCCACCACAATAGGCTGTTCTTCATATTTTTAGTTTATTTGTTAACTGAAGAAGGCAAAGTTCAATGCTTTACACTTCCGCTCAATCTTGAGATGTCTTCCCACTTGTGTCATAATATTTGCAGATTTCATACATGGTGTGAACTGTGTATATATACATGCATACATAGACATAGTCCTAGACATAAATGTAGACCTGGATATGTATATATGCTACATACATTCCTGGTTTTGATACCATATTCCAACCACAATGCACTCTATGTTACATTGTGCTCAGTTCAGTCATTGTACATTTCATAGCTTTTGCTCTTATTAACGTTTTTTTTCCTGAAGCACCTATATTTTTTTGCCAAATGTATGACCAAACACAAATACATGTGCAGTAATTTCTCACACATCATCTATTAGAGACATGCCTTGATTATTACTGATAAAGCATCAATTTCCTTATTAGATATACTCTATATTCCTTACTGTGAAGTATTGTCCACATCTTACTGTGCTACATTAAGTTATTTACTTAAAATGTTATATTCTTTCTAAATATCATTTGTACTGTCACCTTAAATAAACTATAAACAATAAACTTTCTTATGTATTTTAATGATTCTAAATATCTAGAAAGTGACTAGTAAACCTGTTCTAACAGTTATTCGAAAAGTAATACCTAAATGACTCATGGATAGAAATCCAGGTAGAGGAAATTCATGTGAACATTCCTCTGGATCTGAATTGTAAATGAAAAATTAAATATACCTTATGTGTTGATTAATATATACCAATAAGAGAATAAACATGAACATCTGAGTATAATACAATGTAATATTTTGTAAAACAATCTGGTCCCTATCTAAAGTGTTGTGACATGTTAATTATACACAAAACATTCATAGAAATAAGTAGTTTTAAAATTATCAAATTGTTGATAGAGAAAGAATTTTCCTTCATGTGATCACTGCACTTTGCCATGTACTCTATGAAATATAACGAGGGCAATAATTTTTATTAATACTTAACTGCACAGCAATATGAAAAACTTACTGAATGAAAAATTCAAGGTGAGTTACATAGTTTGAAAGCAAGTCATTTGTTAGCACCTGTGTTTTGGCAGACTCAACAAGAATGGTGGAAAAGTGTGGAAATGTAAGAGAAGATAGAGACTTTAGGTGGGCCCAAAATAGAGGTTATTGGTGGGGGAGCGTGGTAGTAGGCTAACTAAATCAGAATTTATAAATGCATTTTTATAAAAGTAGTTGGTTATGAATCAAGTCATAGTTACTTCACATTGATTGTTAAATAAATTCTTGTTCATCTAGTATTACTAAAGAGAGTCATTTATTTTTATGCAGGTTTCTGTGTGTGTGTGTGTGTGTGTGTGTGTGTGTGTGTGTGTGTGTGTTTGAATCTTGTTCTGTTTTATTTGTTAGGTAAACATTTCCATTTAGTTTTCATCTCTTCCTGTAGCTAATCATTCTCATAACCCTTTGGGGGCTTTTTCTCTTTTTTTATTAGATATTTTCTTTATTTACATTCCTCATTTCCCCTCCAAAAATCCCCTATCCTATCTCCCCTTCCCCTGCTCAATAACCCACCCACTTCTGCTTCCCTGTCCTAGCATTCCCCTGTGCTGTGGCACTGAGCCTTCACAGGACCAAGGGCCTTTCCTCTCACTGATGTCAGAAAAGGCCATCTTCTGCTACATATATGGCTGGGGAGCTATGGGTCCTTCCATGTGTCCTCGTTTGTTTGCGGTTTATTCCCTGGGAGCTCTGGGGGTACTGGTTGGTTCAGATTGTTGTTCTTCCTATTGTATGTTCTTCCTTCAGATCCTTGGTTTCTTTCTCTGGCTCCTTCATTGGGGAAGCTGTGCTCAGTCCAATGGTTGGCTAAGAGGATCTCCCTCTGTATTTGTCAGACACTGTAGGGTGGATTAGTGAATTGCTTCTTTTCTGGCAAGCAACTGATTTTGTGAGCAATTAAGACGCATCCGGGTCAAAAGTCTGACTTTATGTATAATTGCCTAATGAATATCTACTTATAGATTCAGATTTCAGTATGCTCACGACCCACAATAACATTTATTGATTGATAACTTAATGAGATTTGTTTACCTCATAATACTTTTCTAATGCAAATGCTATTGGTGAGATAATTTAGGCTTAGCAATTTAAACACTTCTTTTTTTGGTCATTTAGCTAAGAGGTATTAGCAACTTAATTACATTGAGATTTACTTGAGAACCCTCAAGGTTTTAAATCTATATTTTAACCCTCACATAAAACATCAATAATATGAAACAGAAAAAATATATTGGAAAGAAATTCAAGTCAATGAATTAATAACAAATAACATGATATAAAACAATCATTAATAAATAATACATGAAATCATGCATACTTAAACTTTTTAAAAGATAGTCTTTTGGATATATCAAGTAACAGTTTATATATTTAAATGTAAAAATGGGGATTTATATCAAAACTTATGCTTTAGATTTATTCTATTTTTTTCCATTTTAAACAAAAAGCAAATCCAATTATTACCTTTCAAGAAAATATAACAGATTTTGATCTTTTGTATATGGAAATTACTTACTGTAATTTGAATTAAAAATGTTCTGTAATGACTATACAATAATTATTGTAACAAATAAGCAATAAAAATTCTACTCTCTGTCATCATTTAACAAATCTTAATTAACCTTTCAGCAAGTCTGCATTTTCACAGCTATAGTATGACTACAAAAATCTAGCCAAAACCAGCCTGAGACAAGACTGAGGCATATCATATACATAATGTGAGAGAACTTCACAACTCAATGGTAATTTTCAATATTAGAAAGTGTAAGATAAATTCTAAGATTTTAAATATTTTCCAGAAATTTACTATGTTTTCAATAAATGAACATACAAGATCAACAAATGGGAACAAATTAAAATCTTTCATTTGCAGCTATAACATAATTTAGTAGGCAATTATGATTGATTGAGCTGAAAAGAACATTTGGAAACATAGTGTTCTTTTATCAGTACTACAGTTAGGAAACAGCAATCCAGTAAAATCCATGGTATCTTGTTCTAAAGTAAAGCTAGTGAAAGAGCAGGGTTGGTGAAGAATGCTCTGAACCTTCAGTTCGGTTATATTTTGCTTTACTGTGACACTGTCATTACCCTATCATAAAGGCTTCTATCCTTTGTCCAGATCATATTTATGGATCCCAATATAATTTTAAGAGGTCTTATCCAATGGAGCATATAACATGATTTACCCATGGCCATGACAGAGCAATTCTCCCATAATCGCTTATATTCAATGGCCCTGGAAATTAATAGAGTCAATATTATTCACAGACAGTCTAGTGTACAAAATCTTGTGAATTATATTAATAGATTTATTATGGTCATAACATTTTTTATGTCCCACAATAATTAGCATCAGAGAAACCAAACACTTCTCACCCTAAGAACAAAAAGTCAACATCAGTTTAAAGATGTTTATTATGAATATAAATGCATATAAATGAGGTTATGAATGATAGAGCATCAACATATCAATCAAGAGAATCGGTGTTTTGTTTAATACTCTAAAATATGGCTGGAGCCACTAATATATGCAGAATTTTTATATATGTAGCAAATGTTCAATATTAAGAATTTTGAAAAATTATAAAATATTATACTATTTAAATCTCCTATTATTTAGAATCATTTTCTTAAAGTATGCATGCTTGATATATGCAAACATGCACAGGTCAATATGAGAGGACACATCTATGCAGTAAATTCTCTCCATCCACCTTTATACATGTTCCAGGAATCAGAAGAGAAACCCAGGCTTTCAGGGCCAATGCTTTTACCTGTTGAGTCTTTTCATCCAAATCAATTAACTCTAATATATTATGCTGACTATAATATGAGTTTATACTAGGTGTGATAATTTACAAACATTTATTTTATAGTTATTTTTGCTTTGTTTGTTTTGTTGGGTATTTATCACATTATTTAAGTGTCTTTTATGATAACATAATAAGGAAGCAGAAATCTTTAGTAAGTTCACATTTACAGTATTCTGAATACTACAAATAAGACCACGAAAATGATAAGTAATAGTCAACAGTCACTAAAGTAATTACTAAAATTGCTTATGTAATTGGAAACTCACAAATAAAAATTTGGCTTGTACTCTTTAATTTTGTTACTTTAAAAAAATGATAATATTGACTATGTACTAATCTTATATTTTCAAGCATAATTAATGAAATTAAAAACACTGCTGAATTAAGCTCTAATTTGGTTTGAGTTCTATGGAGTGTTAATAATAATAGAAATGAGGGAAGCCACTTAAATTTTTTATCCTTTTCTTTTTTTAATATCTTCTTTTATGAAAATAACTTATTTTGTCACATAATATATTCTGATTCCTGTTTTCCCCACCATAATCCTTCCATTTCCATTTACCCTCACATGTTTTCTGGGCCCACTCCCTTTCTGCCTCACATTAGAAAACTGATTTCTAATGGATACTAATAAAATATAATAAAATATGATGAAACAAAGCCTACTTTATCAGAATTGGAAAAGACAAACTAATGGATGGAAAAAGACCAAAAGAAAACACAAAAATTAGAGAGCCACACATGGAAATACAGTGAAAACACTAAAGTGGACGTCATAATACATACACAGAGGAAGTCATATGGATCCATGCAGGCTCTGTGCTCACTGCCTCAGGCTCTGTGACATCATATGAGCTTTGGCCACGTTGGTGTAGGAGGCCTTGGGTTTGTTTCCTTTTTTTTTTTTTGGTGTCCTCTAATACCTTCGAATCTAAGACTCTTTTCACCCCATCTGGAGACATTCCACCTAAGGCTAAATGGGAAGCAGGCCACTAAAGTCTCTCAGAACTGCATAATATTTGACCATGGGTCGTTGTATTTGCTCCCATCTTCTTCAGGAGGAAGCTTCTCTGATGATGGCTGAACAAGGTCATAATTTTATCAACTATATTTTGCATGTATTGTATAATGCATATTACAGTATTATGCATAATATCGTGGACCACATACCATACATCATATGTCATACATTATATACTATAAGTGCACAGATGTATGTGTAAACTATTTGGTCTACCTGGCACTGCATGTGAGTGCTATGTGGGTTCTCAATAGGGCAGGGCAGCTTGACTGTGCTGTCCCACACCGCTGGGTGGGTGCGTTCTGGGCTTTTGAAGCACCAAGGCACTGCTTCAGAGGTGAGAAAATGCAGTCTCAGATAAGAGAAAGCTGAAGCTGGGTGCCCAGACCTCTGGGCACCCAGTTGTCCATGGGGTACCACACAAAGGAGTCAGGCTCAAAGCATCAGCAGTCCACTGGACCACAACGTGGCTTGGACTGGGTACTTCCCAACTCCTGGACATCCAGGCATAGCTGAGTCCCAAGGAGTTGAGAGCACAGTCAGGGACACACAGGCTGAAGATGGTGACTAGCCTATAACAGGGAGGAATGGGAGCTCTGGCTTTGCTCATTGGCAAATGTCCTTAGCTTGGCAACAGTTATGGCTGGGAGCACAGAGGGGCCTTTGACAGGAGAGTTATGCAACAACTCTGTAGACAAAGGACTGTTCCATGCTCCCCGAGGCAGATCCCTTTATTCTTTTTCTTTTTCTTTTGTTTTCTTTTTTTGTTTGTTTTTTCATTTTTTTTTCTTATTTTGCTTTTTTGAGACAGGGTTTCTCTGTGTAGCCCTGGCTGTCCTGGAACTCACAATGAAAGAGACAGTCCTTGTTTCCAAATTGTTTATTGATTGTTCATCTGGAAAAATGGATTCATACCATACCAACTTCTCAGAATAGGCCTGAGATTACATACCTTTGCAGTGAGGAATGTCTGGGAAGGGGAACTTATTGGCTAAACCTTCAGGGTCTCTAGGTACCTCATTAGCATGAGGAACTTTATTCTGGGCCTATGTGACCACATATCATGTTTCCTTATATGGGAAGTAGGGCATGGGGTCCAGGCTCTAACCTGGCAGGGACTAGGGAGGTACCTACCATCTCAGCTGATTCTCCAGGGTCTCAGACCTGCTCTACCCACCAACCTTCCTGGCATGGTTTATCATCACACATTGGTGCACAGACTTACATTCAGGGAAATGCTCATGCATACAATGTTTAATGAAATCTTTAAAATTTGCAAGTATCTTCTATGAGAATATTAATTAACATTTTTAACTGATAAATATATGCCCCTGCAATTTTATATATGGTTTTAGGGGTAATAGAAATTATGAGTAAGCAACAATCATTACATGTCCTATTCTAATCAGCGTAAGACACACTGATTGCTAAAGAAAAATATATTGGATTTTTTTCATATATTCTACTGTACTGGTTTGAATGTGACTAGGTAGGAAGGGACCCTATTTGGAGGTGTAGCCCTCTTTGAATAGATGTGCCACTGTGGGCATGGACTTTAAAACCCTCATCATAGCTGCCTGGAATCTGGTCTTTTCCTGTTTGACTTCTGAACAAGATGCAGAACTCTTAGCTTGTCTTGCACCATACCAGTCTGGACGCTACCATGCTCCTGCCATGATAATGCTTTGAACCTCTGAACCTATAAGCCTGCCAAAAGTAAATGTTGTCCTTAAAAGAGGTGGCTTTGTCATGATGTGTGTTCACAACAGTAAAACCTTAACTAAGACAACTACTTTTGTAGTTCAATTTGTAGTTCAGTTTGTCTCAATTCAATCTCACAGTACCACAAAGAGGAATAAGTAGAAATAATTTATAGTCCAATCTACTAAAAGTAAGCTTACATTTTTTACCAAAAATTATGAATTAGTGTCTTCAGCAATGATTATATTTTTTTTTGAAAATTGAAGTCCTAAATCTATGTACTGTCTAGAAACAGTCTCCAATTCATGCTTAGCTATATACATGAGTGGGTCAATTAAACACAAATATAAACAAAAACCATTCACATTATTGTACTTCTTGCCTGCAAAGGTACTACATGAGGAACCTCTAGGTACACTAGAGATAGCAAGAAGTATTCTCTGAGAGAACCGACATTTGCTTTGTATAAAAAAAATCAAAGCATTTCTACCTTTGCTTCCCGCATGTGAAAGAGGAATGTACCTTCATTGCAGCCTTTGCCTCAGACATGGACAGAATTTTCTAGAAGACCACAACGATTTCTGGAATATATCTTTTGCTCTTCGGAAAAGCATGAAGTTTAAAGACAGTGTTGTCTGTATTTTAAGTTTGCACTGAATAAACTCCTAAGCTACTGCTTTAAGACCAGCATTGTCTTTAGTATTACAACAGAGTTAGCTCTATTAAATGGTTTATACCATGAGGTAAATCATAGGCTCTGAACACCTGACCAAAATGTCTAAGGAAAGTAATAAGAGTGGCTCAATCAGACATGAAGGTATTCTAGATATGAAAGGGGCTTATGTGACTTTCGGGGAGTGGGGGAGGCAGAAAAGGGGAAATCATTTGAAATTAAATAAAAAAATATATCGCATAAAAAAAGAATATAAAAAAGAGAGGTAACCACAAGTTTAAACACTACATTAAAAAATATGGAATTGTTGGTATCATTTAAGATACAGAAGAAAAGAACAGTCACCATAACCCTGAAGCACTGTAAAAAAAAAAAAAAAAAAAAAACTTTTGGTTTTATTTATATGGCTAGATAAGTATCTACCCACTTTAAGTGTTTGAAAGTCCAAGGCAACATGATTCTTAACTCTTAATTCTATTAGTCTACTCACAGGTAGCCAGGAAATCCAAATATTTGTATAGCCAAATATATAGTAAAGCTCTTTATATATGATCAAACATTGTATCAGTTAAGTATCTTTTTAAAATCGTATTTGCCTAGGCATGTTGTCTACATGTACAGTAATACATATAATACAATAAACACTTGTAGCACATATGAATTTATGTGCAAAAATATAAAGAAGCAAAACATCAAATAATCTTTTCCTAGTGAAATAATTCTACCAAGTTTTTGAAGTTTCCAGTTAGTAAAGAACATTAAATTTGCATTTTAAAATGATGGTTAAGAAATAATTTCATCCAACCCCTAAAGAAAGAAACTCAAATGAATTCATATGAGCACGTTTCCTGACTGTCTTGTGTAAATATTTCAAGGGGAAGGCATGTTTGCCTTGCCTTACTTAAGAGACATAAGACAGACTTTTCACAAGCTGGAGCTGTATTTATTCTTCTTTCATCTAATTTGCGTGAATCCCTGCCAATAAGAAGCTTCCTTTGAAGACAAGCAGTAATTGTGAAACCCACATTGATTTTTATTACTATGAATTTTACATTTTATGCAATAATATGAATTTATTTTTACATTCTTTTTGAGCCTCCGTCTTTTGATTTCAAGGACTGGTAAGTTGATCTCAACAACAATAGTTTATATCTCTGCTGAAAATATAACGTTTCAAAGCAGATATAGTCTCAATTGGCAGCTTATTGCTTTCTGATGAGCTAACAATCATGTGAGTAGGATTAATAAATATACTTAAGAGAAGGCCCACCTAAAAGTGTAGCCAAAGATAAATAAATCAGGTTCTTCAGTAGAAAAGAGATTAGTTTCAGGGTAGGAGGGAGTAAGAGTGAATTCTTATAAAAATATTCATGTTTAGGGATCATTTAATTTTTTTCAGATCAGAATATTTTCCTTACAGTATTTCCTTTTCTAACATTGTTGAATTTGTCTCTATGGGGTTCAGGATATGTAGATCTACAGTACATTTAGATATAAAATACATCCTTGACTTTCTACATACATATTTTTGAGAAGACCCCATTTCTTTAAAATAAGAAAACTAATATAGCCACATTTTTATTTAGAGAGCTACTTACCATAGTAACTGACATATTAGGGAAGTTACAAATGTCAGTCATATCGTTACTTAACTTTTTATATTATATTTCCAAATACCTTCTAAGAAAGTTTTTCTACTTCAAAATTCTTCTTTCGACTTTACAAATAATTGCTTATGTTCATATAATATAAGCTACTTTCTGAGGTTTTAATGTAGTTATCATGCTAAAATAATTTTTATTTTATTTATTGAATATAATCTTCATTTACATTTCCAATGGTAAAACTTTTCCTGATTTCCACTCCCCCCAAAACCCACAACCTCCCACCCCCTACCTCCACATATATGCCCCACCACCCAACCCACTCCCACCTTCCCCTCCCTCAATTTCCCTTTGTTGGGGCATCTACTGAGACTTCACTTGGCCAAGGACCATTCCTCTCATTGGTGTCCAACAAAGTATTCCTCTGCCACATTTTTGTCTGGAACCATATACACCCCTTGGTTGGTGGTTTAGTCCCTGGGAGTCCTGGGGCATCTGGGTGGCCAACATCATTGTTCTTCCCATGGGGCTGCAAACCCCTTCAGCTCTTCCAGACCACCCTCCAGCTCCTCCATTGGGGACCCCACTCCCAGAACAATGGTGGGATGCTAGCATCTGTCTTTTTATTTGTAAGGCTCTAGCAAGGCCCCTCCTGAGACAAACATGGCATGCTCCTTTTGGTATACACTTCTTGTTGTCCATAGTACTGTCAGGGTTTGTTGACTGTTTATAGGATGAATCACCAGGTAGGGCAGTCTCTGGGTAACCTTTACTTCAGTCTCTGCTCCATACTTTGTCTCCTTTCTTGCTCCTGTGAGTATTTTGTTCCCTTTCTCAGAGGAGCCATAGCACCCTCACTTAAGTCCTCCTTCATCTTCAGCTTCCTGTGCTGGGTGAATTGAAACTTGTTTATTTTGCGCTTCAGGGCTAACATCCACTTATCAGTGAGTGTATAGCATGTGTATTCTTTTTTGATTGGGTTACCTTGCTCAGAATGAAACTTTCCATTTCCATCCATTTGCCTAAGAATTTCATAAATTCATTGTTTTTAGTGGTTGAATAGTATTCCATCGTGTATATATACCCCAGTTTCTGTATCCATTCCTCTGTTGAAGGACATCTGCTTTCTTTCCAGTATCTGGCTATTACAAATAAGGCAGCTATGAACATAGTGAAGCATGTGTCTTTATTACATGCAGGAGCATCTTCTGTGTATACGCCCAGGAGTGGTATAACTGGGTCTGCAGGTAGTACTATGTCTAATTTTCTGAAGAATTGCCAAAGTGATTTTCAGAGTGGTTTTACCTGCTTGTAATCCCACCAACAATGGAGAAGTGTTCTTCTTTCCCCATATCCTTCTTCAGCATCTGCTGTCCCCTGAGTTTTTCATCTTAGCCATTTTGACCAATGTGAGAGGGAATCTCAGTGTTTTGATTTGCATTTCCCTGATAACTAAGGATACTGAACATTTCTTTAGGTGCTTTAGAGCCATTCAAGTTTCCTCAGTTGATAATTCTGTGTTTAGCTCTGTATCCCATTTTTTAATAGGGTTATTTCATTCTCTGGAGACTAACTTCTTGAGTTCTTTGAATACACTGGATATGAGCCCTCTATCGGATGTAGGGTTAGTAAAGATCTTTTCCCAGTTTGTTCATTGCCATTTTGTCCTGTTGACTATGTCCTCTGCCTTACAGAAGGTTTACAGTTTTAAGAGATCCCATTTGTTGATTCTTGTTCTTAGAGCATAAGCCATTCTTGTTCTGTTTACGTGTTTACGAACTTTCCCCCTGTGCCCATGTGTTCAGGATTCTTCCCCACTTTCTCCTGTATAAACTTCAGTGTGTCTGGTTTTATGTGGAAGTCCTTGATCCACTTGGAATTGAGCTTTGTATAAGGAGATAAGAATGAGTCAATTTGCATTTTTCTGCATATTGACTTCCAGTTGATCCAGCACCATTTGTTAAAAATGCTGTCTTTTTTTCCACTGGATGTTTTTAGCTGCATTGTCAAATATCAAGTGACAGT
Source organism: Apodemus sylvaticus (assembly GCF_947179515.1). NCBI lineage: Eukaryota > Metazoa > Chordata > Mammalia > Rodentia > Muridae > Apodemus > Apodemus sylvaticus. The sequence continues at coordinate 37,938,000 of NC_067479.1, read as the reverse complement.
ACATGTGTGGGTTCTTTTCTGGGTCTTCAATTCTATTCCATTGATCTTCCTGCCTGTCTCCATACCAATACCAAACAATTTTTATCACTATTTCTCTGTAGCAGAGCTTGGAGTCAAGGATGGTGATTCCCCCCAGGAGATCTTTGGTTGTGGAGAAAAGATTTTGCTATCTTGGGTTTTTTGTTATTCCAGATGAATTTGAGAATTGATCTTTCTAAATCTATGAAGAATTGATTTGGGATTTTGATGGGGATTGCATTGAATCTGCAGATTGCTTTCTGCAAAATGGCCATTTTTACTATATTGTTCCTGTCAATCCATGAACATGGGTGATCTTTCCATCTTCTGAGGTCTTCTTTGATTTCTTTCTTCAGGCTTGACGTTCTTGTCATACAGATCTTTCACTTGCTTCCTTAGGGTCACAATTAGGTATGAAATATTACTTAGACTATTTTGAAGGGTATCATTTACCTAATTTCTTTCTCAGCTTGTTTTTCCTTTGAGTAGAGGAAGAGCATTGTTCAAAGTCCATGTGTATGAGTGCTTTCCATTGGTTTTTTTTTTTTTTTTTTTTTTTTTTTTTTTGAGCTTAAGACCAGCCTTAGGCCATGGTGATCTGATAAGGTACATGGAATAATTTCAGTATTTCTGTATCTGTTGAGACCCATTTTGTGACCTATTACACGGTCAATTTTGGAGGAAGTACCATGAGGTAATGAGAAGAAGGTATATTCTTTTGCTTTAGGGTGGAATGTTCTATAAATATGTTAGATCCATTTGGTCCATAACTTTAGTTAGTTTCACTATATCTCTGTTTAGCTTCTGTTTCCATGATTTGTCCATTGTTGAGAGTGGGATGTTGAAGTCTCCCATATTATTGTGTGGGGTGCAATATGTGCTTTGAGCTTTAGTAAAGTTTCTTTTATTTATGTGGGTGCCCTTCCATTCAGAGCATAATGTTCAGAATTGAGAGTTCATCTTGGTAGACTTTTCCTTTGACAAGTATGAAGTGTCCCTCCTTATATTTTTTGACAACTTTTGGTTGAAAGTCAATTTTATCCGATATAAGAATGGCCACTCCAGCTTGTTTCTTGGGACCATTTGCTTGGAAAATTGTTTTCCAAACTTTGACTCTGAAATAGTGACTGTCTTTGTCACTGAGGTGGGTTTCTTGTATGCAGCAAAATGTTGGGTCCTGTTTATGTATCCAGTCTGTTAGTCTATGTCTTTTTATAGGGGAATTGAGACCATTTATATTAAAAAAAATACTAAGGAAAAATGATTATTGCTTACTCTCATCTTCTTAGTTAAATGTGAAATTCTGGTTGTATAGCTATCTTCTATTGGGTTTGTTGAAAGTTTACTTTATTGCTTTTTCTATAGTGTGGTTTCCCACCTTGTGTTGGTATTTTCCACCCATTATACTTTGTAGAGCTGAATTTGTGGAAAGATATTGTGTAAATTTGCTTTTGTCATGGAATGTCTTGTTTTCTCCATCTATGGTAACTGAAAGTTTTGCTGGGAATAGTAGTCTAGACTGAAATTTATGTTCTCTTAGGGTCTTTATGACATCTGCCTAGGATCTTCTGACTTTCATAGTCTCTGTTGAGAAGTCTAGTATAATTCTGATGAGTCTGCCTTTATATGTTACTTGTCCTTTTTCCCTTACTGCTTTTAATATTCTTTCTTTGTTTAGAGCATTTGGTGTTTTGATTATTATGTGACAAGAGGAATTTCTGCTCTGGTCCAGTCTGTTTGGAGTTCTGTAGGCTTCTTATATATTCATGGGCATCTCTGTCTTTAGGTTAGGTAAGTTTTCTTCTATAATTTTGTTGACGATATTTACTGGGCTTTTAAGATATAAATCCTAGCTCTCTTCTATAATCCTTAGATTTGGTCTTCTCATTGTGTCCTGGATTTCCTGTATGTTTTAAGTTACAAACTTTTTGCATTTTGTGTTTTCTTTGATTGTTGAGTCAATGTTTTCTATGGAATCTTCAGCATCTGAGATTCTTTCTTCTATTTCTTGGATTCTCTTGTTGATGCTTGCATCTATGACTACTGAATTCTTTCCAAGGTTTTCTATCTCCAGAGACAGTTCACTTTGCGATTTCTTTATTGTTTCTAATTCCATTTTTAGATCCTTGGTAGTTTTTTTCAGTTCCTTCACTTGATTGTTTTTTTCCTGAAATTCAATAAGAGATTTTTGTGTTTCCTCTTTAAGGGCTTCTACCTGTTGACCCATGTTCTCCTGTATTTCTTTAAGGCAGTTATTCATGTAATTCTTGAAGTCCTCCATCAGCATCATGAGACGTGATTTTAAATCCAACTCTTGATTTTCTGATGTAATAGAATATCCAGGATTTGCTGTTCTGGGAGAACTGGGTTCTGATGGTACCATGCTGCTTTGGTTTCTGTTGGTAATGGTCTTGCATTTGCCTCTGGCCATCTAGTTATCTCTGGTGTTAGCTGGTCTTGTTGTCTCTAACTTCTCTGACGCCTGTGTTTCTATACTCCTGGGATTCCTTTTCTCTCAAATGCCCTGAATGCAGCTCATTCTCCAGGAAGTATCAGGAGATGGGGTCTTCCATATGGCTGACTTGTTAAGGGTCAAATGTCCTGCTGGCTTCTAGTTTTCAAATATCCTGCAGCTGCTGATTCTCTAGAAAGTTTCAGGAAGTAGGATCTTCCCTGTGGCAGATGTGGCATGGGTCTACCACGTCTGAAGGAATGGTGCAGTGGTGGGGGAGGAAAGAAAGTTAGAAGGGATGGAAGGGGAGTGGCGATCTGGAGGGACAGTGGATTTTATTGGTTGCTGTGTAGTAAGTCCCAGAGAGGCTCTGGGCCTCTAGAGGTAGGGGGTGGTTCTTACTGAATGCCCTTCTGCTAGTGGTTCTCTAGAAAGTACAATCTTTCCCATGGCAGAAGTGGCGGAGGGAGTGGTCAAGTCAAATTTCTTGATACTTTTCTTCAAATTCCAAAACAATTAAACTAAATTTTCTATAGGCAATTACTTTTAAATATATGAAGAATTATTGATAATTTTTCATTATTTGTGGTATTTAAAAAATTTATGTTAGGAATAGTGTTGAAGAAATGACAAGAAAGGTGTTTGTGTATATTCCCCTCAACTGTACCTGCCCCATTTTTCAACTCTACACCTTTCCCCACTGAACCCTTTACTCTAGAACACAATAAATTAACATGTATAAATATATACAAACACAACTGTATATATTTATATACATGCAAACCTCAAATATTTCTGTATGTCTGTGTCTTATTTCTTTAAGCAAAATCCTTTGATTTTTCTAAAACATGGATCTTATGTTATTATTTAGGATTGATCATATTATCATGCTGATATGGATTTTTGTTTACTGTATCTTTGGAAGACCAGCACTCATGTAATCAAAGCAAATTACATAATCAAGGTTTCATAAGTCCTAAGAAGTACTTACTTTCATGACAGTGATGTTAGAGACCCAGAAGCTTTGCGTCACCTCTTGTATTTGAAAACCATCAACATTTTGCTATGGTTCACATGCTGACTTTTCAAAGTACATTCACCACTGGCTTCAGGGTGGTAAGAGAAATCTTAAGTTCATGTAACAGTAATTAAAAGGTAAATAAATACCTTTTGCTTTATAAATCCATTAACACATTATATATCATTGAATTCACTAAATTTAACTGTATCATTTAATGACTTCAAAATTATGCTAATTATGTAACCATAATTTTAAATAAGATTTTGAACAAAATTTAATTACAGTGTTTATCCTTCTCATATTTACTACATTTTCTGCTAAAAATATTAGGGGGCTGTTGTTACTCCATTTTTTTTAATTTAGGGTGTTTTTCATAGAGTACATTCTTATTAGTTTTACCTCCTGAAAGTTATTTCTCATCATTTCCACTTCCACAACCACCCAAGTCTATAGCCTTTCTTTCTCTGATTAATATATAAACATAGATATAATTATTATTGTTAATAATAATAATAGTAATAATAATAATAATAATAAATATATAAGCAAAGCAGAATAGGACAAAACATGCAGGAAAAATACCCAAAGGAAATGCTGAAGATATACATATAGCACCAGAGATATACATGTTTGCACATACAGAAATCCAATAAAAATATAAAATCAGGAACTATTATATATGCAAAAGATTTGTAAGGGAAAGCAAAATCCCTGACACAGCACTGTCTTAATTAGGGCTTCTATGTGTGAAGAAATACCATGACCAAAAAGAAAGTTGAGGCTTACATTTCCATCAAAGGCTTACACTGAATATCATCAAAAGAATTTATAGGAGACTTAGAAGAGCCAGAGACTCCACAGCCTTCTGTGATCAGTAAAGCAGCCAGGACAGAAGTTTTCCTGCCTCCATTTTCACCAGGGAGCCAGGAGACTCTACAGCCTTCTTGCATAGCCCTCCAGGAGGGAGTGATCTCCCAGCAGGCTTTCACTTTTATGCACAGAGGTGAAATCTCCACCTTCTCTCTGGAGGGAACCCAGCTAGGAGCTCACAGGGCTTAAGATCAGTGGAGCAGCTGGGACTGAAGTCTTCCCACTGCCATTCGCACCAGGGAGCAGGGTGACTCTACAGTCTTCTGTGCATAGCCCTCCAGGAGGGAGTGATCTTCCAGGAGGCTTTCACTTTTGAGCTCAGAGGAGTAAGGACACAGGCTAAAGGCCCACAGGAGGAACAAACTCCAGACAGAAACAAAAATACCAACTAACACCACATGGCAAAAGGCAAGCACAAGAACCCTACCAACAGAAACCAAGGCCACATGGCAAAATCAGAACACAGTTCTCACACCACAGCAAGTCCCAGATACCCCAACACACTAGAAAAGCAAGAGTTGGATTTAAAATCGTATTTCATGATTCTGATAGAGGCTTTCAAGAAAGATTTAAATAAATCCCTCAAAGAAAGACAGGAGAAGATCTATCAACAGGTAAAAGCCATTAAAGAGGAAACACAAAAATCCCTTAAAGAAATACAGGAGATCATGGGTCAACAGGCAGAAGCCCTTAAAGAAGAAACACAAAAATCCCTTAAAGAATTACAGCAAAACACAAACAATCAAGTGAAGGAACTGAACAAAACCATCCAGGATCTAAAAGAGGAAGTAGAAACAATAAAGAAATCACAAAGTGAGACATCTCTGGAGATAGAAAACTTTGGAAAGAATTCAGGAGTCATAGATGCAAGCATCAACAACAGAATACAAGAGATAGAAGAAAGAACCTCAGTTGCTCAAGATACCATAGAAAAGATTGACTCAACAGTCAAAGAAAATGCAAAATGAATAAATCTGGTAACTCAAAACATCAAGGAAATCCAGGACACAATGAGAAGACCAAACCTAAGGATTATAGGTATAGACTAGAGTGAGGATTTACATCTTAAAGGCCCAGTAAATATCTTCAACAAAACTGTAGAAGAAAACCCTAGAGAAAGAGATGCCCATCAACATAAAAGAAGCCTTCAGAACTCCTAATAGACTGGAGCAGAATAGAAAATCCTCCCAGCACATAATAATCAAAACACCAAAATCACTAAACAAATAAAGAATATTAAAAGCAGTAAGAGAAAAATGGCAAGTAGCTTATAAAGGCAGACCTATCAGAATCACACCAGACTTCTCACCAGAGACAATGAAAGATAAAAGATCCTGGGCAGACCTCATACAGACCCTAAGAAAACACAAATGCCAGCCTAGGCTACTATACCCAGCAAAACTCTAAATCATCATAGATGGAGAAACCAAGATATTCCATGATAAAACCAAATTTGCACAATATCTTTCCACAATCCAGTCCTACAAAGGATAATTGATGGAAAATGCCAACACAAGGAGGGAAACTACACCCTAGAAAAAGCAAGAAAGTAATCTCCTTCCAACAAACCCAAAAGAAGATACCCACACAAACATAAAAATAACATCAAAAATAACAGGAAACCATCACTATTACTTAATATCTCTTAACACCAATGGACTCAATTCCGCCAGAAAATCAAATAAACCTATTAGAAAATGGGGTACAGAGCTAAACAAAGAATTTTCACCTGAAGAACTTTGAATGGCTGAGAAGCACCTTAAAAATGTTCAACATCAAGTCTCGGCGGCGGCAGCGGCAGCGGCAGCGGCAGCAGTGGCTGCTCCAGCTGAAGGGCCATCAGCAGTGGAACCAAGGCGTCACAGGGACCAGTTAGGCCCTGCGCCCACGACCACTGACCTTCGCTGACCAGCCGGGCAGCAAGCAGCTGCAGTTGTGCGGCGCCTTTCCTGCACGGAGGCCACTTCAGAACTCGGCCTCCCACCAGTCAGGAGAGGAGCATCCATCTTGGTTCCGTACTCCAGGGATCTGACAGACTGAGGTACACAAACATAATCCGAGGCCAACACCGCGGTGGTCTGAGCCCGACGGGCGTTGGCCTGCACCCAGGCCCTGGACGGGTCGGGGGGCCATCGGGGTGCCAACCCAACCAGGAGGTTTTTTGCCCAGGCCTGCGAGCCCGCCGCCGCCATTTTGCCTGCAGGACGACAGAGAGCTCAGGCGGGCAGACCTGTAACAGGCATAGCCTAAGGCTAACAAAGCGGGGGTCCAGGCCCCAAAAGGCACAGGTCTGACCCCAAGAACTGGGCGGCTTGGTGGGCCATCTGTGAGTCAACCCGCCCAGGTGATTGTTAGCAAAGCAGACTCTCCCGGCGCTTTCAGGGAGCGCAGGCGCGCACGCCCGCCATCCTAGTCACCTGGCAAACCCAATTAACAGTCATAGCCCTAGGGGAACTTTGCTCGGACCTTGGCCTCCCAGGCTTTTGCCTGGACTCAGGGACTGGGCGGCCAGGCTAACCTTGTGTGCGACAGCCCGGTTGGCAGATCGGCTGCCCAGCGGAGTGAGCGGAACACAGGGGAGGTCACAGTAGCATACACCGTCGGCACTCCCTGGGAGTGCACACGGGCTCCATCTGCTCCACAGACACAATCTGAGGCAAGGCCTCAGGCAGAAGCCCTTAGCTCTACTCTCTCCGCTTCCGGATCCAGATCAGTCTGGGCGGCAGCATTATATCTCCAAGTCCTGCAAGTGGCTAGCTGGGCTTCCGGGCGGCCAGCTGGGAGAAGTCAGTGTGCTCCAGTGAATCCAGCGGGCCCCAGCGGGAGCCTTCGGGTGCCTGCTTTGGGATCGGAACAGCCTGGGCAGCAGCACACTGTCTACAAGCAGTGCAGGAGGTAAGCTGTGCACCAGAGGCCAACTGGGAAGGGGCAGCTTGCACTGGTGAGTCCAGCACTGACAAGATAAACTAACACCAGTGAGATCTAGATGGCAAAAGGCAAACGCAGGAACATCACTAACAGAAATCAAGGCAATATGGCAACATCTGAACCCAATTCTCCTCTACCAACATGTCCTGGATACCCCATCACACCAGTAAAACAAGATTTGGATTTAAAATCACTGGTCATGATGCTGGTACAGGAACACATGAAGGTCATACATAAAGAAATTCAGGAGAAAATGGATCAAAAGTTAGAAGCCCTTGCAAGGGAAACACAAAAATCATTGAAAGAAATCCAGGAGAATACAAAAGCCAACAAGGAGGAAATGCAAAAAACACTTAAAGAAATACAGGAGAACTTTGCTCAACAGGCTGAGGTCATGAAAGACGAAACACAAAAATCTCTTAAAGAAATACAGGAGAACTCTGGTCAACAGGCTGAGCTCATGAAAGAGGAAACACAAAAATCTCTTAAAGAATTACAGGAAAACACAAACATGCAAGTGAAGGAGCTAAGCAAAACCATCCAGGATCTAAAATCAGAAGTAGAAACAACTAAGAAAACTCAAAGGGAGACAACTTTGGAGATAGAAAGCCTTAGGAAGAAATCAGGGGACAGAGATACAAATATCAACAACAGAATACAAGAGAGAGAAGAAAGAATATCAGATGCTGAAGATTCCATAGAAACCATGGACTCAACAGTTAAAGAAAATGCAAAATTCAAAAAGCTTGTAACCCAAAATATCCAGGAAATCCAGGACACAATGAGAAGACCAAACCTAAGGATTATAGGCATAGATGAGAGTGAAGATTTACAACTTAAAGGGCCAGCAAATATCTTCAATAAAATTATGGAAGAAAACTTCCCTAACCTAAAGAGAGAGATGCCCATGAATATACAGGAAGCCTACAGAACTTCAAACAGACTGGACCAGAACAGAAATACTTCCCGTCACATAATAATCAAAACACCAAATGTTCTAAACAAAGAAAGAATACTAAAGGCAGTAAGAGAAAAAGGCCAAGTAACATATAAAGGAAGACCTATCAGAATCACAGCAGACTTTTCACCTGAGACTATGAAGGCTAGAAGGTCCTGGGCAGATCTCATGCAGACTCTAAGAGAACACAAATGCCAACCAAAACTACTATATCCAGCAAAACTCTCAATCACCATAGATGGAGAAACTAAGATATTTCATGACAAAACCAAGTTTACCCAATATCTATCCACAAACCCGGCCCTAAAAAGGATAATAGGAGGACAACACCAATACAAGGAGGGAAACTTCACCCTGGAAAAAGCAAGATAGTAACCTTTCATCAAACCCAAAAGAAGTTAAGCATTCAAATTTAAAAAATAACGTCAAAAATGATAGGAAGTAACAATCACTATTCCTTAATATCTCTTAACATCAATGGAATTAATGCCCCAATAAAAAGACACAGACTAACTGAATGGATACGAAAACAGGACCCTACATTTTGCTGCTTACAGGAAACACACCTCAGGGTCAAAGACAAACACTACCTTAGAGTAAAAGGCTGGAAGACAATTTTACAAGGAAATGGTCTCAGGAAACAAGCTGGAGTAGCCATTTTAATATCAGATAAAATTGACTTTCAACCCAAAGTCATCAAAAGAGACCCTGAGGGACACTTCTTGCTGGTCAAAGGAAAAATACAAAAAGAAGAACTGTCAATCCTGAACATCTATGCCCCAAATGCAAGGGCACCCTCTTTCGTAAAAGAAACTTTATTAAAACTAAAAGCACACATTGCACCTAACACAATAATTGTGGGTGACTTCAACACTGCACTTTCCTCAATGGACCGATCAGGAAAACAGAAACTAAACAGGGACACAATGAAACTAATTGAAGCTTTGGACCAATTAGATTTAACAGATATATATAGAACATTCTATCCTAAAACAAAAGAATATACCATTTTCTCAGCACCTCATGGTACCTTCTCCAAAATCGACCATATAATTGGTCACAAGATAGACCTCAACAAATATAAGAAGATCGAACTAATCCCATGCCTCCTATCTGATCACTATGGAGTAAAAGTGGTCTTCAATAGCAACAGAAACAACAGAAAGCCCACATACACGTGGAAACTGAACAATACTCTACTCAATGATACCTTGGTCAAGGAAGAAATAAAGAAAGAAATTAAAGACTTTTTAGAACACAATGAAAATGAAAACACAACATACCCAAATCTATGGGAAACAATGAAAGCAGTGCTAAGAGGAAAACTCATAGCCCTGAGTGCCTCCAAAAAGAAAATGGAGAGAGCATACATTACCAGCTTAATGACACACCTGAAAGCCCTGGAACAAAAAGAAGCTGTTTCGCCCAGGAGGAGTAGAAGGCAGGAAATCATCAAACTCAGGGCCGAAATCAATCAAGTAGAAACAAAGAGAACCATAAAAAAAATCAACAATACCAGGAGCTGGTTTTTTGAGAAAATCAACAAGATAGATAAACCCTTAGACAGAATGACCAAAGGGCACAGAGAAAGTATCCAATTTAACAAACTTAGAAATGAAAAGGGAGATATAACAACGGAAACTGAGGAAATCCAAAAAATCATCAGATCCTACTACAAGAGCCTATACTCAACACAACTGGAGAATCCGGAGGAAATGGACAATTTCCTTGACAGATACCAAATACCAAAATTAAATCAGGACCAACTAGACCATCTAAACAGTCCCATAATGCCTAAAGAAATAGAAGGAGTCATAGAAAGTCTTCCAACCAAAAAAAGCACAGGACCAGATGGCTTCAGTGCAGAATTCTACCAGACCTTCAAGAAAAGTTAACACCAATACTCTTCAAACTATTCCACAAAATAGAAACAGAAGGAACACTACCCAATTCCTTCTACGAAGCCACAATTACGCTGATACCAAAGCCACACAAAGATCCAACAAAGAAAGAGAACTTCAGACCAATTTCCCTTATGAACATCGATGCAAAAATACTCAATAAAATTCTTGCCAACCGAATCCAAGAACACATCAAAACGATCATCCTCCATGATCAAGTAGGCTTTATCCCGGGAATGCAGGGTTGGTTCAATATACGGAAATCCATCAATACAATCCACTACATAAACAAACTCAAAGAACAAAACCACATGGTCATTTCATTGGATGCTGAAAAAGCATTTGACAAAATTCAGCATCCCTTCATGCTTAAAGTCTTGGAGAGAACAGGAATTCAAGGCCCATACCTAAACATAGTAAAAGCAATATACAGCAAACCGGTAGCCAGCATCAAACTAAATGGAGAGAAACTTGAAGCAATCCCACTGAAATCAGGGACCAGACAAGGCCGCCCCTTTCTCCTTATCTTTTCAATATTGTACTTGAGGTACTAGCTCGGGCAATTCGACAACATAAGTAGGTCAAAGGGATACAAATTGGAAAGGAAGAAGTCAAACTATCATTATTTGCAGACGACATGATCGTCTACCTAAGTGACCCAAAGAACTCCACTAGAGAGCTCCTACAGCTGATAAACAACTTCAGCAAAGTGGCATTTTATAAAGTCAACTCAAGCAAATCAGTGGCCTTCCTATACTCAAAGGATAAGCAGGCTGAGAAAGAAATTAGGGAAATGACCCCCTTCACAATAGCCGCAAACAGTATAAAGTATCTTGGGGTGACTCTTACCAAACATGTGAAAGATCTGTATGACAAGAACTTCAAGACTTTGAAGAAGGAAATGGAAGAAGACCTCAAAAAATGGGAAAACCTCCCATGCTCATGGATCGGTAGAATCAATATAGTTAAAATGGCCATTTTGCCTAAAGCACTATACAGATTCAATGCAATACCCATCAAAATCCCAACTCAATTCTTCACAGAGTTAGAAAGAGCAATTATCAAATTCATCTGGAACAACAAAAAACCCAGGATAGCTAAAACTATTCTCAGCAACAAAAGGAAATCTGGGGGAATCAGTATCCCTGACCTCAAGCAATACTACAGAGCAATAGTGTTAAAAACTGCATGGTATTGGTACAGTGACAGGCAGGAGGATCAATGGAACAGGATTGAAGATCCAGAAATGAACCCACACACCTATGGCCACTTGATCCTCGACAAAGAGGCTGAAAACATCCAATGGAAAAAAGATAGCCTTTTCAACAAATGGTGCTGGTTCAACTGGACGTCAGCATGCAGAAGAATGCGAATTGATCCATCCTTGTCTCCTTGTACTAAGCTCAAATCCAAATGGATCAAGGACCTCCACATAAAGCCAGACACTCTGAAGCTAATAGAAAAAAAACTGGGGAAGACCCTTGAGGACATCGGTACAGGGAGAAAGTTTCTGAACAGAACACCAATAGCGTATGCTCTAAGAGCAAGAATTGACAAATGGGACCTCATAAAATTACAAAGTTTCTGTAAGGCAAAGGACACCATCAAGAGGACAGATCGGCAACCAACAAATTGGGAAAAGATCTTCACCAATCCTACATCAGATAGAGGGCTAATATCCAATATATATAAAGAACTCAAGAAGTTAGACTCCAGAAAACCAAACAACCCTATTAAAAAATGGGGGTACAGAGTTAAACAAAGAATTCTCACCTGAAGAACTTCGGATGGCGGAGAAGCATCTTAAAAAATGCTCAACTTCATTAGTCATTAGGGAAATGCAAATCAAAACAACCCTAAGATTTCATCTTACACCAGTCAGAATGGCTAAGATTAAAAATTCAGGAGACAGTAGGTGTTGGAGAGGGTGTGGAGAAAGAGGAACACTCCTCCACTGCTGGTGGGGTTGCAAATTGGTACAACCACTCTGGAAATCAGTCTGGCGGTTCCTCCGAAAACTGGGCACCTTACTTCCAGAAGATCCTGCTATACCACTCCTGGGCATATACCCAGAAGACTCCCCACCATGTAATAAGGATACATGTTCTACTATGTTCATAGCAGCCCTATTTGTAATTGCCAGATGCTGGAAAGAACCCAGGTATCCCTCAACAGAAGAGTGGATGCAAAAAATGTGGTATATCTACACAATGGAGTACTATTCAGCCATTAGAAACAATGAATTCATGAAATTCTTAGGCAAATGGATGGAGCTAGAGAATATCATACTAAGTGAGGTAACCCAGACTCAAAAGGTGAATCATGGTATGCACTCACTAATAAGTGGATATTAACCTAGAAAACTGGAATACCCAAAACATAATCCACACATCAAATGAGGTACAAGAAGAAAGGAGGAGTGGCCCCTGGTTCTGGAAAGACTCAGTGAAACAGTATTCAGCAAAACCAGAACGGGGAAGTGGGAAGGGGTGGGTGGGAGGACAGGGGAAGAGAAGGGGGCTTGCGGGACTTTCGGGGAGTGGGGGGGCTAGAAAAGGGGAAATCATTTGAAATGTAAATAAATTATATCGAATAAAAAAAATGTTCAACATCATTAGTCATTAGGGAAATGCAAATCAAAACAACCCTGAGATTTCACCTCACACCAGTCAGAATGGCTAAGATTAAAAACCCAGGAGACAACAGGTGTTGGCTAGGATGTAGAGAAAGGGGAACACTCCTCCACTGCTGGTGGAATTGCAAGCTGGTTCAACACTTGGGAAATCAGTCTGGCAGTTCCTCAAACAACTGGGCATGACACTTCTAGAGGACCTGGTTATAAGATTCCTGGGCATATACACAGAGGATTCCCCAGTATGAAATAAGGACACATACTCCACTATGTTCATACCATTCTTATTTATAATAGACAGAAGCTGGAAAGAACGGAGATGTCCTTCAATGGAGGGATGGATATAACTTCAAATGGATCAAGGACCTCCACATAAAGCCAGACACACTGAAGCTAATAGAAAAGAAACTGGGGAAGACCCTTGATGAAATTGGTACAGGGGGGAAATTCCTGAACAGAACACCAATAGCTTGTGCTCTAAGATCAAGAATTGACAAATGGGATCTCATTAAATTACAAAGTTTCTGTAAGGCAAAGGATACCATCAAAAGGACAAATCAGCAACCAAGAAATTGTGAAAAGATCTTCATCAACTTTACATCCCACAGAGTGCTAATATCTAATATATACAAAGAACTCAAGAAGTTAGACCCCAGAAAACCAAATAACCCTATTAAAAATGGGGTACAGAGCTAAACAAAGAATTTTCACCTGAAGAACTTTGAATGGCTGAGAATCATCTTAAAAAATGCTCAATATCATTAGTCATTAGGGAAATGCAAATCAAAACAACACTGAGATTTTACCTTAAACCAGTCAGAATGGCTAAAATTAAAAACTCAGGAGACTGGAAGTGTTGGCAAGGATATGAAGAAAGAGGAACACTCCTCCACTGCTGGTGGGAATACAAATTGGTACAACCACTTTGGAAATCAGTCTGGCTGTTCCTCAGAAAACTGCGCACCTCACTTCTGGAGGACCCTGCTATACCACTCCTGGGCATATACCCCGAAGATTCCCCAGCATGCAATAAGGATACATGCTCCACTATGTTCATAGCAGCCCTATTTATAATAGCCAGAAGCTGGAAAGAACCCAGATGTCCCTCAACGGAAGAATGGATACAAAAAATGTGGTATATATACACAATGGAGTACTATTCAGCCATTAGAAACAATGAATTCATGAAATTCTTAGACAAATGGATGAAGCTGAAGAACATCATACTAAGTGAGGTAACCCAGTCTCAAAAGATCAATCATAGTATGCACTCGCTGATAAGTGGATATTAGCCTAGAAATTTGGACTACCCAAGACATAATCCACATATTAAATGATGTCCAAAAAGAATGGAGGAGTAGTCCCTGGTTCTGGAAAGGCTCAGTGCAGCAGTATAGGGCAATACCAGAAGACGGAAGTGGGAAGGGGTGGATGGGGTAATGGGGGAGGGAAGAGGGCTTATGGGACTTTTGGAGAGTGGGGAGCCAGAAAAAGCGAAATCATTTGAAATGTAAATAAAAAATATATCAAATAAAAAATCTTTTATACTGATTCTTTTCTTAAAGAGATCTCAGTTATTGAAGTTATCCAGTAGAGATTTTAGGGGTTTATAGATACAATTTTTTAATCTGTAATTAAATATATATTGAAATATTCCTTTCCTACTTATATTGCCTTGTTCTCCTTCAATTGTCTCATTACTCCAGCATAGATTGAAATACTACATTGAATAAATCTGGAGATAGTGGGAAAAAAAGAAAATGTGAAATATTTACACAATGGAATAGTACTCAGCAATTAAAAACAATGAATTCATGAAATTCATAGCCAAATGTTGGAACTGGAAAATATCATCCTAAGTGAGGTAACTCATTCACAAAAGAATACACAGGGAATGCAGTCACTGATAAGTGGATTTTAACCCAGAAGCTCAGAATACCCAACACGCAACCCACATATCAAATGATTCCCAAGAAGAAGGAAGGAGAGAGCCTGGGTTCTGGAAAGGCTTGATGCAGCATTGTAAGGGATTGCAAGGACAGAGGTGTGGGAGGGAGTTGATAGGGGAACTGGTGGAGGGAAAAGGACTTATGAGACTTAGGGGAAGGGGGAACCGGAAAAGCAAAAATCATTTGGAATGTAAACAAAGAATATAGAAAATAAAATAAAATAAAAAATTATCTGACACAATTTGGCCCCTTCTCAGCTTGACAGACAAACACATCACTCTTAAGCCACAATGTTTTCTTTCAATTTATTCCCAAGATCTCACATTAAAAATACAAATAACAAAAAGTTTTAAAGTCTTTATGAATTCAATCACACTAAAATTTCATTCCCTTTGAAATATTCAGTCTTTTAGAAAAATCCAAAATCTCTTTCAAAAGTTTGAAATGGCTCATATGTGGGATCCTGTAAGTTAAAAAATATATATATATAACACACACATATATATGTGTGTATATACATAGACATAGACATAGACATAGTCATAGACATAGACATAGACATAGACATATATACATATATATACATGTATGTATATATATGTATATATATATGTTAAGAACTACCTTACTTCAAGAGGAAGGAACCAGGCACAGTCACAATCAGACCAAAGCAAAACCAAATTGAAAGTTTCCAGTGTCTGGGATGGACTCATCAACCAGACTCAGCCAAATTATTTTGTGTTACCTCTTCCAGCTCTACCCTCTGCAATACACACAGCTTGTCTTCTATGCCCAGACTTGCTCCAATCTCCTGGAGCTGATGATCTCTACGTTTATCCTATGTTACTGGTAGTTCCAGATTGCTGAGGTCCCCTGTGGAAACCAGGTTCAACTTTCTCCAATAGCCTCTCATGCCTTGTCATGATGGTTTCGTGCCTCAACTTTTCCATGTGACCCCTTCAATCTTGTACTTCCACTGCCTCTGAGGCTGAACCTTAACTCATGGCATCTTCTGGCCTTTCACAGTGCCAAATCGCACCTGTTCTTCATGACTCCTTCATGCCTTCAACACCAGTAAGATCTGCGTGACTATTACATTATCACCTTTCCCTTCCAGGGTAACCTTGGATGCCTCTGAAATACAGCTTCTATGTACTGACTCTCAGGAAACACTTTCCAGATTGTTTCACTTCAATGATACCAGTATCTCCTTAATCACTGCTGTCTGCTCTAGCTGACCAACATCAGTAGTCTCAGTAAAATAAAGGTTATATTTTAGTGGTTCTTGTCCCTTTCTCATTACAGATAGACTCTTCAGTTCCATATAAATAGAACCACCATTCCTTCCCATAAATACTCCAATAGAGTCTTTGCTTCACTCTGACTTTTTACAAGGTTACATCATCCATACTGCTTTTTAACATTAACTTACAAGCTTCCACAGAACGGCACAATAAGCTCCTGACATTCAGTGATTTTCCTAGACCAAATTTCCAAGGTTCTTTCACAATACTCCCAAAAATATGGTCAGGACTGCCACAGACAAACCTCACTGAGTTGGTTCCAATTTTTCTTAGTTAACTTTTCTTTTTCTTTTTTTTTTTTTTAATTTTTTTATTCGATATAATTTATTTACATTTCAAGTGATTTCCCCTTTTCTAGCCCCCCCCCACTCTCCGAAAGTCCCATAAGCCCCCTTCTCTTCCCCTGTCCTCCCTCCCACCCCTTCCCAGTTCCCCATTCTCGTTTTGCCGAATACTGTTTCACTGAGTCTTTCCAGAACCAGGGACCACTCCTCCTTTCTTCTTGTATCTCATTTGATGTGTGGATTATGTTTTGGGTATTCCAGTTTTCTAGGTTAATAACCACTTATTAGTGAGTGCATACCATGATTCACCTTTTGAGTCTGGGTTACCTCACTTAGTATGATGTTCTCTAGCTCCATCCATTTGCCTAAGAATTTCATGAATTCATTGTTTCTAATGGCTGAATAGTACTCCATTTTGTAGATATACCACATTTTTTGCATCCACTCTTCTGTTGAGGGATACCTGGGTTCTTTCCAGCATCTGGCAATTATAAATAGGGCTGCTATTAACATAGTAGAGCATGTATCCTTATTACATGGTGGGGAATCCTCTGGGTATATGCCCAGGAGTGGTATAGCAGGATCTTCTGGAAGAGAGGTGCCCAGTTTTCAGAGGAACCGCCAGACTGATTTCCAGAGTGGTTGTACCAATTTGCAACCCCACCAGCAGTGGAGGAGTGTTCCTCTTTCACCACACCCTCTCCAACACCTGCTTTCTCCTGAATTTTTAATCTTAGCCATTCTGACTGGTGTAAGATGAAATCTTAGGGTTGTTTTGATTTGCATTTCCCTAATGACTAATGAAGTTGAGCATTTTTTAAGATGCTTCTCTGCCATCCGAAGTTCTTCAGGTGAGAATTCTTTGTTTAACTCTGTACCCCATTTTTTAATAGGGTTGTTCGGTTTTCTGGAGTCTAATTTCTTGAGTTCTTTATATATATTGGATATTAGCCCTCTATCTGATGTAGGATTGGTGAAGATCTTTTCCCAATTTGTTGGTTGCCGATCTGTCCTCTTGATGGTGTCCTTTGCTTTACAGAAACTCTGTAACCTTATGAGGTCCCAATTGTCAGTTCATGCTCTTAGAGCATACGCTATTGGTGTTCTGTTCAGAAACTTTCTCCCTGTACCGATGTCCTCAAGGGTCTTCCCCAGTTTCTTTTCTATTAGCTTCAGAGTGTCTGGCTTTATGTGGAGGTCCTTGATCCATTTGGATTTGAGCTTAGTACAAGGAGACAAGGATGGATCAATTCGCATTCTTCTGCATGCTGCCCTCCAGTTGAACCAGCACCATTTGTTGAAAAGGCTATCTTTTTTCCATTGGATGTTTTCAGCCTCTTTGTCGAGGATCAAGTGGCCATAGGTGTGTGGGTTCATTTCTGGATCTTCAATCCTGTTCCATTGATCCTCCTGCCTGTCACTGTACCAATACCATGCAGTTTTTAACACTATTGCTCTGTAGTATTGCTTGAGGTCAGGGATACTGATTCCCCCAGATTTTCTTTTGTTGCTGAGAATAGTTTTAGCTATCCTGGGTTTTTTGTTGTTCCAGATGAATTTGATAATTGCTCTTTCTAACTCTGTGAAGAATTGAGTTGGGATTTTGATGGGTATTGCATTGAATCTGTATATTGCTTTTGGCCAAATGGCCATTTTAACTATATTGATTCTACCGATCCATGAACATGGGAGGTTTTCCCATTTTTTGAGGTCTTCTTCCATTTCCTTCTTCAGAGTCTTGAAGTTCTTGTCATACAGATCTTTCACATGTTTGGTAAGAGTCACCCCAAGATACTTTATACTGTTTGTGGCTATTGTGAAGGGGGTCATTTCCCTAATTTCTTTCTCAGCCTGCTTATCCTTTGAGTATAGGAAGGCCACTGATTTGCTTGAGTTGATTTTATAACCTGCCACTTTGCTGAAGTTGTTTATCAGCTGTAGGAGCTCTCTAGTGGAGTTTTTTGGGTCACTTAGGTAGACTATCATGTCGTCTGCAAATAATGATAGTTTGACTTCCTCCTTTCCAATTTGTATCCCTTTGACCTCCTTATGTTGTCGAATTGCCCGAGCTACTACCTCAAGTACAATATTTAAAAGATAAGGAGAAAGGGGGCAGCCTTGTCTGGTCCCTGATTTCAGTGGGATTGCTTCAAGTTTCTCTCCATTTAGTTTGATGCTGGCTACCAGTTTGCTGTATATTGCTTTTACTATGTTTAGGTATGGGCCTTGAATTCCTGTTCTCTCCAAGACTTTAAGCATGAAAGGATGCTGAATTTTGTCAAATGCTTTTTCTGCATCCAGTGAAATGACCATGTGGTTTTTTTCTTTGAGTTTGTTTATGTAGTGGATTGTATTGATGGATTTCCGTATATTGAACCAACCCTGCATTCCCGGGATAAAGCCTACTTGATCATGGTGGATGATCGTTTTGATGTGTTCTTGGATTCGGTTGGCAAGAATTTTATTGAGTATTTTTGCATCGATGTTCATAAGGGAAATTGGTCTGAAGTTCTCTTTCTTTGTTGGATCTTTGTGTGGCTTTGGTATCAGCGTAATTGTGGCTTCGTAGAAGGAATTGGGTAGTGTTCCTTCTGTTTCTATTTTGTGGAATAGTTTGAAGAGTATTGGTGTTAACTCTTCTTTGAAGGTCTGGTAGAATTCTGCACTGAAGCCATCTGGTCCTGTGCTTTTTTTGGTTGGAAGACTTTCTATGACTCCTTCTATTTCTTTAGGCATTATGGGACTGTTTAGATGGTCTAGTTGGTCCTGATTTAATTTTGGTATTTGGTATCTGTCAAGGAAATTGTCCATTTCCTCCAGATTCTCCAGTTGTGTTGAGTACAGGGTCTTGTAGTAGGATCTGATGATTTTTTGGATTTCCTCAGTTTCCGTTGTTATATCTCCCTCAAAGCACACATTGCACCTAACACAATAATTGTGGGTGACTTCAACACTGCACTTTCCTCAATGGACCGATCAGGAAAACAGAAACTAAACAGGGACACAATGAAACTAATTGAAGCTTTGGACCAATTAGATTTAACAGATATATATAGAACATTCTATCCTAAAACAAAAGAATATACCTTTTTTTCAGCACCCCATGGTACCTTCTCCAAAATCGACCATATAATTGGTCACAAGACAGACCTCAACAAATACAAGAAGATCGAACTAATCCCATGCCTCCTATCTGATCACTATGGAGTAAAAGTGGTCTTCAATAGCAACAGAAACAATAGAAAACCCACATACACGTGGAAATTGAACAATACTCTACTCAATGATACCTTGGTCAAGGAAGAAATAAAGAAAGAAATTAAAGACTTTTTAGAACACAATGAAAATGAAAACACAACATACCCAAATCTCTGGGACACAATGAAAGCAGTGCTAAGAGGAAAACTCATAGCCGTGATGCCTCCAAAAAGAAAATGGAGAGAGCATACATTACCAGATTAATGATACACCTGAAAGCCCTAGAACAAAAAGAAGCTATTTCACCCAGGAGGAGGAGAAGGCAGGAAATCATCAAACTCAGGGCCGAAATCAATCTAGTTAAGTTTTCTATTGTTGCAACTGAACAGTAAGATCAAAGAGAAAGTTGAGGAGGAAAGGATTTATTTGGCTTGTACTTCATTATCACTGTTGATCATCAAGTTAACCAGAACTGTAATTCTAACAGAGCAGAGAGTTGGAAGAACTAACAGATGCAGAGGACGTGAAAGGGTGATGCTCACTGGCCTGCTCACATGACTTTTTCACCCTGCTTTCTTATAGGACCCAGACCCACCTGTCCAGCGACAGTATTAGCTACAAAGAGCTCTGTCCCCCACCATGAATCACTAATTAAGAAAATGCCTTACAGGAACTTTTCCCCTGTGCACATGTTCCTAAATGGAACACCAATAGCTTATGCTCTAAGATTAAGAATTGACAAGTGGGACCTCATAAAATTACAAAGTTTTTGTACGACAAAGGACACTGTCAAGCAGACAAAATAGTATCCAACAAATTGGGAAAGGATCTTCACCAACCCTACATCTGGTAGAGGGCTAATATCCAATATATACAAAGAAGTCAAGAAGTTAGACTCCAGAGAGCCAAATAATTCTATTAAAAATGGGGTACAGAACTAAACAAAGCATTTTCACCTGAAGAACTTTGAATGGCTGAGAAGCACCATAAAATGTTCAACATCATTAGTCATTAGGGAAATGCAAATCAAAACAACCCTGAGATTTCACCTCACACCAGTCAGAATGGCTAAGATTAAAAACTCAGGAGACAGTAGGTGTTGGCGAGGATGTGGAGAAAAAGGAACACTTCTCCACTGCTAGTGGGAATGCAAGTTGGTACAACCACTCTGGAAAACAGTCTGGCTATTCCTCAGAAAGCTGGCCATAACACTTCCAGAGGACCCTGCAATACCACTTTTGGGCATATACCCAGAGGATTCCCCCAGCATGCAATAAGGACACATGCTCCACTATATTCATAGCAGCCCTATTTATAATAGCCAGAAGCTGGAAAGAACCCAGATGTCCCTCAATGGGAGGAATGGATACAGAAAATGTGGTATATTTACACAATGGAATACTTCTCAGCAGTTAAAAACAATGAATTCATAAAACTCTTAGGCAAATGGTTGGATCTAGAAAATATCATCCTAAGTGAGGTAACCCAATCACAAAAGAACACACATGGAATACAGTCACTGATAAGTAGATATTAGCTCAGAAATGCTGACTACCCAAGACACAATTCATATATCAAATGATTCCCAAGAAGCAGGAAGGAGAGGTCCCTGGTCCTGAAAATGCTTGTTCTAGCATTGTAGGGGTGTACCAGGACAGAGAAGTAGGAGGTGGTTGATAGGAGAATGGGAAGAGGGAAGAGGGCTTAGGGAACTTTTGGCGAGGGGAGAACTGGAAAATCATTTTGATTGTAAACAAAAATATTGAAAATAAAAAATTATTACAAAAGAAAAATAAATAAATAAATAAATGCTTTAGTGGAAAAGAAAGAAAGAAAATGCCTTACAGACAGATAAAATGCAGGCTTTTACATAATTCGAGATTCCTCCTTTCCAGTGACTCTATCTTATGCTAATTTGATATAAAACTCTACACACAAGAACTACAAAACAAAGAACTTCCAAAAATGCTATTGAGTTCATTTTGTTTTGGCATTCACTGCTTGGAATAGAGCCAGTCTAAAAGTTGTGTATATACCCAGTGAAACTTTCTGGTAGAAAATTAGTTTTGGGGTACTAGTTTAGTTATCAATTGAAGATAGCTTCTATGTTAAACACGCAGGTTGTTATATCCTTTCTCTCCATGCTGGTAACCCATCAATGCCAGGACTATGAAGGCCCAGAACTTGATACCACATTCCCCTTGAGTTTTTATAGGCTTAGTTCCTGCTGTGTTTAAAAGTCCTTATGTGGGTATCATCTGCTCTCCTGTCTCTGACTATCATTTTTATGTCACTTCTTCATGGTTTCCAGAGCCCTAAGTGAAGAAGGTATTAACAGAGATATCCTGTTTAGAAGTGAGTACGCCAAAGTATCTCTCTCTCTCTCTCTCTCTCTCTCTCTCTCTCTCTCTCTCTCTCTCTCTCTCTCTCTCTCTCTCTCTCTCTCTCTCTCTCTCTCTCTCTCTCTCTCTCTCTCTCCTCATTGTTCAGCTGTGGATCCCTTTTGTTATTTTTTTATTCGATATAATTTATTTACATTTCAAATGATTTCCCCTTTTCTAGCCCCCCCCCACTCCCCGAAAGTCCCGTAAGCCCCCTT
Organism: Apodemus sylvaticus; assembly: GCF_947179515.1. NCBI lineage: Eukaryota > Metazoa > Chordata > Mammalia > Rodentia > Muridae > Apodemus > Apodemus sylvaticus. Next base: position 37,915,886 of record NC_067479.1, on the reverse strand, counting down.
CTCTTCCCCTGTCCTCCCACCCACCCCTTCCCACTTCCCCGTTCTGGTTTTGCCAAATACTGTTTCACTGAGACTTCCAGAACCAGGGGCCACTCCTCCTTTCTTCTTGTACCTCATTTGATGTGTGGATTATGTTTTGGGTATTCCAGTTTTCTAGGTTAATATCCACTTATTAGTGAGTGCATACCATGATTGATCTTTTGAGTCTGGGTTACCTCACTTAGTATGATGTTCTCTAGGCCCATCCATTTGCCTAAGAATTTCATGAATTCATTGTTTCTAATGGCTGAATAGTACTCCATTGTGTAGATATACCACATTTTTTGCATCCACTCTTCTGTTGAGGGATACCTGGGTTCTTTCCAGCATCTGGCAATTATAAATAGGGCTGCTATGAACATAGTAGAGCATGTATCCTTATTACATGGTGGGGAATCCTCTGGGTATATGCCCAGGAGTGGTATAGCAGGATCTTCTGGAAGTGAGGTGCCCAGTTTTCGGAGGAACCGCCAGACTGATTTCCAGAGTGGTTGTACCAATTTGCAACCCCACCAGTAGTCGAGGAGTGTTCCTCTTTCTCCACACCCTCTGCAACACCTGCTGTCTCCTGAATTTTTAATCTTAGCCATTCTGACTGGTGTAAGATGAAATCTTAGGGTTGTTTTGATTTGCATTTCCCTAATGATTAATGAAGTTGAGCATTTTTTAAGATGCTTCTCCGCCATCCGAATTTCTTCAGGTGAGAATTCCTTGTTTAACTCTGTACCCCATTTTTTAATAGGGTTGTTCGGTTTTCTGGGGTCTAACTTCTTGAGTTCTTTATATATATTGGATATTAGACCTCTATCTGATGTAGGATTGGTGAAGATCTTTTCCCAATTTGTTGGTTGCCAATTTGTCCTCTTGAGGATCCCTTTATTTCCAATTTCTGTAGAAGGAAGCTCCTTTCATGATGGGAGAGCAAGAGTAGAATGTCTTTAGTAGTGATTTTGTTGCTAGTTTCCTTTAGCAGAAAACTAGTATTTGATTTTTCCCAAGGTGCCAGGGTCTCTTGGTTAGGGTTTCTACTGGTGTGTAATGAAACATCCTGACCAAAAAGCAAGTCTGAGAGGAAAAGATTTATTGGACTTATACTACCAATTGTAGACTATCATTAAATGAAGCCAGGATGGGAACTCAACACAATGCAGAAATCTGGAGGCAAGAGTTGATGCAGTAGCCCTGGATGAGTGTTGCTTACTAGCTTGCCCCACAGTGTTTCTCAGGCTGCTTTCTCATAAAACCAGGGACCACCAGCTGAGTGACTGCATCACCCACAATGGCCTGGACCTTCCACCATCAATCACTAAATAAGACAATGGTCTATAGGCTGGACCACAGCCTGATCTTAGAGAGGCATTTTCTCACTTGGGGTTTCCTTCTGTCTGATGACTATAGTTTGTGTCAAATTGACATAGTTTTTGCCAGCACAATGAGGTTTCTAGACTGAAGTTCTAGGCCACCCAAGTAGTGTTATATAATGAGTACATTTATTTTTACTTACTACAGCATTTTCTGTACAAGTTTTCAGGAAACTCTCTTGGTTATAATGTGATTTGACTCTCTCTGTTTTCACTTTCCTTCTTAATGTTAAGTGTTGCTATACTTATAATCATTGACTCTAATTTTCAGTTCAGAGTACCTAAATTATGTTCTATCATTTTCTACTGGTGAAAAGTTTAAATGGAAAACTGTAATTACAATATCATGTTCTTTCTTATTCATAGAATTTTTGCCTAAATATTATTCTCTCTTAAAGATAAAGCAACCTTTCTATGATACGTTTTATTGCTTACTCTTAGTAATTTGCAAAGACATATTGTGTATCTGTTGCACAGATGAATGATTTTGTTTTTAATATTTGGAGACTCTTTACATTTTCAGAACTCATTTTTTCTTGCTCATGCTTATTCAACCTCTTGTCACTGAGATTGTTCTTTGCTTTTTCCCCTTCTTACACCTCTATTTTCTCTATAAAAAGAAGGTTGAGGATATTTTCTCAGCATGTTACATGTAGCATGATCTGTTCACGTGTTCACTGACTGATGAGTATCCGTAAGGCTTTCCAATTTGTTATTTTGACTTCAGCTCTCAGCTCTCCAGTGTTAGATCATTGTCTATATCAACATTTATTACTTTAATGTTTTACTTTTTGATAATCTTCAATCAAACATACCTCCATTCATGAGGCTTGTTTGAAAGAAGCAGCTTCAAAGTTCATCTTTCCGTGGGTATATCTTTTGTTCAGCGATTCACGGACCCTAACGTGGTCCATGAATTTGAGATACTGAAAACTTGTAGAGCTTTACCTATTTGGTACAAGTGCTAATAACTTTCTCTGTGAGGAGAGAAACATAACATTTTGTAATTCAGATGAAAATCTGTTCTTGTGACCTTTACCAACCCAAGTGACACTCCATTCTTAATAAAAGTTCAGGAACATTGTCATTTGATTTACATGGTTCTTATTTCCAAGAGAATTGAATGTGATTTTGTTTGAAATCTCATCACTCTAACTTTAAATTGTCTTTTGTGTCATTCTCAGGAACAATTTCAAACTTATCTGCAGTGAGAAGGAACAGTCAGCATTTCTCTATTTTTATGAAATAAGACTTTGATATTTGTGAAATATATGATTGAATAAATTTTTAAAAACTAAAATATTCTCTCATTTTGAATCAGAAACACCAATTATCAGATTTATTATCTTTCCTTATATTTTCAGCCAACACCTTCAACTTGGTGACTTTTCTGTTTTCTTCTCATACTTTTAACTATTTTACCCATTTAATTAATTAATTAATTAATTAATTTAATTCCTCTATTAAAAGAAAGAAATTAAAAAAAATAGAGTTTAATTTCTCTATTAAAAGAAAGAAAAACTTTATTTTCAGAAAGATATTATAATTAACAAGTCACTAGTCCTTTGGTTCTCAGTCTTTTCTTTGTTTTTTTTTTTTTTTATTTTGTATTGTCTTGTTTTGTCCAGATAGAATTTTCTGTGTAGCCTTGGATGTCCTGGAATTTGCTCTGTAGAGAAGGATGTCCTTGAATTCAGAGAGATCTGCCTGCCACTGTGCCCCAAATGCTGAGATTAAAGGCTTGTGCATCACCACCCAGAAAATTATATTCTTGAAATTTTTGATCATCACTTGTAAACAGATATTTAAAAAGCATTTACAATCGTAGAAATTAGTAAGATACACACTATGCGTGACATCACTGACACTGTTCAGTTGACACATCATCCTCGGTTCTGATCTTTCCACCACTGCTCTCTCTTCTACTATGATGCAAGAATGAATGGAGCAGTGCTCTGGTGAGTCCAGCAGGCCCCGGTGGGAGCCTTCAGGTGTCTGCTTTGGGATCTGAACTGCCTGGGCCACAGCACTCGGTCTCCAGGAAGTGCAAGATGCCTGGTGTGCACCCGGAGGCAGACTGGGAACACACAGCTTGCTCAGGTAGGTTAGCACCACAGAGTTTAGGTTCCAGTCCTGAGGCCTCTCGCAGGAGCCTTCAGATATCCGATTCGGGATCCAGAACAGCCTGAGCTACAACACCACATCTACAGGTACTGCAAGAGGCCAAAGGGGCACCCGGGAGGCCAGCTGGTAGGAGTCAGTGTGCTCTGGTGAGTCCAGCATACCCCAGCAGGAGCCTTCAGGTGTCCACTTCGGGATCTAAACAGCCTGGGCCACAGCACCCTCTCTCCAGGCAGTGCAGGAGGTCAGCTGTGCAACAGAGGCCAGCTGGGAAGAGGCAGCTTGCACTGCTGAGTCCAGCATTGACAAGACCAACTAACACCAGTGAGAACTAGATGGTAAAAGGCAAACGCAGGAACGTCACTAACAGAAATCAAGGCAATATGGAAGCATCTGAACCCAATTCTCCTTTAACAGCATGTCCTGGATACCACATCACACCAGTAAAACAAGATTTGGATTTAAAATCACTGGTCATGATGCTGGTACAGGAACACATGAAGGACATACTTAAAGAAATTCAGGAGAAAATGGATCAAAAGTTAGAAGCCCTTACAAGGGAAACACAAAAATCATTGAAATAAATTCAGGAGAATACAAAAGTTAATAAGGAGGAAACGCAAAAATCACTTAAAGAAATACAGGAGAACTTTCCTTAACAGACTGAGGTCATGAAAGAGGAATCACAAAAATTTCTTAAAGAATTACAGGAAAACACAAAAAAGCAAGTGAAGGAGCTAAGCAAAACCATCCATAATTTAAAATCAGAAGTAGAAACAACTAAGAAAACTCAAAGGGAGACAACTTTGGAGATAGAAAACCTTGGGAAGAAATCAGGGGACATAGATGCAAATATCAACAACAGAATACAAGAGATAGAAGAAAGAATTTCAGATGCTGAAGATACCATAGAAACCATGGACTCAACAATTAAAGAAAATGCAAAATGCAAAAAGCTTGTAACCCAAAACATCCAGGAAATCCAGGACACAATGAGAAGACCAAACCTAAGGATTATAGGCATAGATGAGAGTGAAGATTTACAACTTAAAGGGCCAGCAAATATCTTCAATAAAATTATGGAAGAAAACTTTCGTAACCTAAAGAGAGAGATACCCATGAATATACAAGAAGCCTACAGAACTCACAGACTGGACCAGAACAGAAATACCTCCCGTCACATAATAATCAAAACACCAAATATACTAAAGAAAGAATATTAAAGGCAGTAAGAGAAAAAGGCCAAGTAACATATAAAGGAAGACCTATCAGAATCACACCAGACTTCTCACCTGAGACTGTGAAAGCTAGAAGATCCTGGGCAGATCTCATGCAGACTCTAAGAGAACACAAATGCCAGCCAAAACTACTATACCCAACAAAACTCTCAATCACCATAGATGGAGAAACTAAGATATTCCATGACAAAACCAAGTTTACCCAATATCTATCCACAAACCCAGCCCCACAAAGGATAATAGGAGGAAAACACCAATACAAGGATGGAAACTTCACCCTGGAAAAAGCAAGATAGTAACCTACTCTCATCAAACCCAAAAGAAGTTAACCAATCAAATTTAAAAAATAACATCAAAAATGACAGGAAGTAATAATCACTATTCCTTAATATCTCTTAACATCAATGGACTCAATGCCCCAATAAAAAGACATAGACTAACCGACTGGATACGTAAACAGGACCCTACATTTTGCTGCATACAGGAAACACACCTCAGGGTCAAAGACAAACACTACCTTAGAGTAAGAGGCTGGAAGACAATTTTACAAGCAAATGGTCTCTGGAAACAAGCTGGAGTAGTCATTCTAATATCAGATAAAATTGACTTTCAACCCAAAGTCATCAAAAGAGTCTCTGCAGGGTGCTTCTTGCTAGTCAAAGAAAAAACACAACAAGAAGAACTCTCAATCCTGAACATATATGCTCCAAATGCAAAGGCACCCTCTTTCATAAAAGAAACTTTTTTAAAACTCAAAGCACACATTGCACCTAACACAATAATTGTGGGTGACTTCAACACTGCACTTTCCTCAATGGACGGATCAGGAAAACAGAAACTGAACAGGGACACAGTGAAACTAATTGAAGCTTTGGACCAATTAGATTTAACACACATATATAGAGAACATTTTATCCTAAAGCAAAAAATATACATTTTTCTCAGCACCTCATGGTACCTTCTCCAAAATGAACCATATAATTTGTCACAAGACAGACCTCAACAAATATAAGAAGATCGAACTAAAATCCCATGCCTCCTATCAGATCGCTATGGAGCAAAAGTGGTCTTCAATAGCAACAACAACAACAACAACAACAACAACAACAAACAGAAAACCTACATATACATGGAGGCTGAACAATACTCTACTCAATAATACCTTGGTCAAGGAAGAAATAAAGAAATTAAAGACATTTTAGAACACAATGAAAATGAAGACACAACATACCCAAATCTATGGGACACAATGAAAGCAGTGCTAAGAGGAAAACTCTTAGCCCTGAGTGCCTCCAAAAAGAAAATGGAGAGAGCATACACTAACAGCTTAATGTCACACATGAAAGCCCTGGAAGAAAAAGAAGCTATTTCACCCAGGAGGAGGAGACGGCAGGAAATCAATCAAGTAGAAACAAAGAGAACCATACAAAGAATCAACAAAACCAGGAGCTGGTTCTTTGGAAAATCAACAAGATAGATAAAACCTTAGCCAGACTAACCAAAGGGCACAGAGACAGTATACAGATTAATAAACTTAGAAATGAAAAGGGAGATATAACAACAGAAACTAAGGAAATACAAAAAATCATTAGATCCTACTACAAAAGCCTATACTCAACACAAATGGAGAATCTGGAGGAAATGGACAGTTTCCTAGACAGGTATCTGACACTAAAACTAAATCAGGATCAAATAGATCATCTAAACAGTCCCATAACACCTGAAGAAATAAAAAGGGTCATAGAAAGTCTCCCAACCAAAAAAAGCACGAGACCAGATGGATTCAGTGCAGAATTGTATCAGACCTTCATAGAAGACCTAACACCAATACTCTTCAAACTATTCCACAAAATAGAAACAGAAGGGACTCTACCCAACTCATTCTATGAAGCCACAATTACGCTGATACCAAAACCACACAAAGATCCAACAAAGAAAGAGAATGTCAGGCCAATTTCCCTTATGAATATTGATGCAAAAATACTTAATAAAATTCTTGCCAATGGAATCCAAAAACACATCAAAATGATCATCTACCATGATCAAGTAGGCTTCATCCCAGGGATGCAGGGATGGTTCAATATAATGAAATCCATCAATGCTATCCACTACATAAACAAACTCAAAGAAAAAAACCATATGATCATCTCATTAGATGCAGAAAAAGCATTTGACAAAATTCAGCATCCTTTCATGCTAAAAGTCTTGGAAAGAACAGGAATTCAAGACCCATAACTAAACATCGTTAAAGCAATATACAGCAAACCGGTAGCCAACATCAAACTAAACGAAGAGAATCTTGAATCAATCCCACTAAAATCAGGGACTAGACAAGGCTGTCATCTCTCTCCATATCTTTTCAATATAGTACTTGAAGTTCTAGCTAGAGCAATTAGACAACATAAGGAGGTCAAGGGGATACAAATTGGAAAGGAAGAAGTCAAATTATCAATATTTGCAGATGACATGATAGTCTACTTAAGTGAACCGAAAACCTACACCAGAGAACTCCTACAGCAGAAAAACAACTTCAGCAAAGTGGCTGGTTATAAAATCAACTCAAGCAAATCAGTTGCCTTCCTATACTCAGAGGATAAGCAGGCTGAGAAAGAAATTAGGAAATGACACCCTTCACAATAGCCACAAACAATATAAAGAATCTTGGTGTGACTCTAACCAAACAAGTGAAAGATCTATAGGACAAGAACTTCAGGTCTCTGAAGAAGGAAATCGAATAAGACCTCAGAAAATGGAAAAATCTGCCATGCTCTTGGATAGGCCGGATTAATATAGTTAAAATGGCCATCTTGCCAAAAGCGATCTCCAGATTCAATGCAATACCCATCAAAATCCCAACTCAGTTCCTCACAGAGTTAGAAAAAGCAATTCTCAAATTCATCTAGAATAACAAAAACCCAGGATAGGCAAAACTATTCTCAACAACAAAAAAAATTCTGGGGGAATCAGTATCCCTGACTTCAAGAAATACTACAGAGCAATAGTGCTAAAAACTGCATGGCACTGGTACAGTGACAGACAAGTGGACCAATGGAATAGAATTGAAGACCCAGAAATGAATCCACACACCTATGGTCACTTGATCTTCGACAAAGCAGCTGAAAACATCCAGTGGAAAAAAAAGACAGCCTTTTCTTTTTTTCTTTTTTTTTTTTAATTTTTTTCATTCCTTTTTTTATTAGATATATTTTTTATTTACATTTTGAATGATTTCCCCTTTTCTAGCCCCCCACTCCCCGAAGTCCCATAAGCACACTTCTCTCCCCCTGTCCTCCCACCCACCCACCCCTTCCCACTTCCCTGTTCTGGTTTTGCCAAATACTGCTTCACTGAGTCTTTCCAGAACAAGGGGCCAGTCCTCCTTTCTTGTACCTCAATTGATGTGTGGATTATGTTTTGGGTATTCCAGTTTTCTAGGTTAATATCCACTTATTAGTGAGTGCATACCATGATTCACCTTTTGAGTCTGGGTTACCTCACTTAGTATGATGTTCTCTAGGTCCATCCATTTGCCTAAGAATTTCATGAATTCATTGTTTCTAATGGCTGAATAGTACTCCATTGTGTAGATATACCACATTTTTTGCATCCACTCTTCTGTTGAGGGATACCTGGGTTCTTTCCAGCATCTGGCAATTATAAATAGGGCTGCTATGAACATAGTACAGCATGTATCCTTATTACATGGTGGGGAATCCTCTGGGTATATGCCCAGGAGTGGTATAGCAGGATCTTCTGGAAGTGAGGTGCCCAGTTTTCGGAGGAAACGCCAGACTGATTTCCAGAGTGGTTGTACCAATTTGCAACCCCACCATCAGTGAAGAAGTGTTCCTCTTTCTCCACATCCTCTCCAACACCTGCTAAAAACAGCCTTTTCAACAAATGGTGCTGGAGGTCAGCATGCAGAAGAATGCAAATTGACCCATGCTTTTCTCCATGTACTAAACTTCACTCCAAGTGGATCAAGGACCTCCATGTAAAACCAGACACACTAAAACTAATAGAAAAGAAACTGGGGAAGGCCCTTGAGGACATGGGCACAGGGGGAAAGTTCCTGAACAGATCACCAATAGCTTATGCTCTAAGATCAAGAATTGACAAACGGGACCTCATAAAATTACAAAGCTTCTGTAAGGCAAAGGACACTGTTAAAAGGACAAAATGGCAACCATCAAATTGGGAAAGGATACAACCCAACATCTCATAGAGGACTAATATCCAATATATACAAAGAACTCAAGAAGTTAGACCCCAGGGAACCAAATACCCCTATTAAAAATGGGGTACAGATCTATACAAAGAATTTTCACCTGAAGAAATTTGGCTGGCCTAGAGGCACCTTAAGAAGTGCTCAATATCATTAGTCATTAGGGAAATGCAAATCAAAACAACCCTGAGCTTTCACCTTACACCAGTCAGAATGGCTAAGGTCAAAAACTCAGCAGGTGTTGGGGAGGATGTGGAGAAAGAGGAACACTCCTCCACTGCTGGTGGGGCTGTAAGATGGTACAACCACATTGGAAATCAGTCTGGTGGTTCTTCAGAAAACTGGACATGACACTTCCGGAGGACCCTGCTATACCTCTCCTGGGCATATACCCAAAGGATTCCCCGGCATGCAATAAAGACACATACTCCATTATGTTCATAGCAGCCTTATTTATAATAGCCAGAAGCTAGAAAGAACCCAGATGCCCCTCAAAGGAGGAATGGATACAGAAAATGTGGGATATTTACACAATGGAATATTACTCAGCAATTACAAACAATGAATTCACAAACTTTTTAGGCAAATGGTTTGATCTGGAAAATATCATCCTAAGTGAGGTAACCCAATCACAAAAGAATACACATGGAATGCAATCTCTGATAAGTGGATATTAATTAGCCCAGAAGCCCTGAATACCCAAGGCACAAATTGCATAACAAATGACTCCCATGAAGAAGTATGGAGAGGGTCCTTATCCTGGAAATGATTGATCTAGCATTGGAGGGGAATATAAGGACAGAGAAAAAGGAGGGAGGTGATTGGAGATTGGATGGAGAGAAGAATGTTTATGGGACATATGGGGAGGGGGGATCCGGGAAAGGGGAAATAATTTGGAATGTAAACAAAGAATATAGAAAATAAAAATATTTAAAAAAATTAGTAAGATTTCAAAATTCAATTTTCAGTTACTATTAGTGCTTCAAATCAAACTTTAACTGCAGTTTGCTGAAGATATTTAAGGAGGAATAAGCTTATCAAATATGAATATGTATTTCCCCATTTCTTAATGTGAGCTAATAAACGCATTTAATATCTGTGATTAAAATGCATGAATTGACCTATGACTAAACCATCCACAGTAATGGATAGGTTCAGATTTTGATTATTTTAACTACTCAGAACGCCGTGTTTTTATTTTATTCTTAAATTCAACTACAGATTTCAAACTCGCGAGTGAGCCAAGCAAGCTGGCAGATGAGCGGAAGGGTATTTGTCGCCATCTGGTGGCAAATATAAAAATTTCCCTGGTTAGGTTTTTTCCCATGTTGGTTGTTAAACCTTAGACTAAATATACATAGTTTTAGTTCTCCAAGTCCTGTGAGAAACTTACCTATCTCTAGACATGTTTGAGTTTCAACACATAGAGACTTTTCATAGCAACTCACAGCATGGTATGTTTCTTTTAATGCATTTACCATGCCAATTTCTATCTCCTGAATTACCTATACCTTTATAACTTCACTTTTCCTATCCAAATCTTTTTCACTAATCATGTTCAAACCGGAAGTAATACCTATTCTGAATGGGTCCTGAATGGCTACAAGTTTGAATATATCATTTTTACTCATGGAAAAGGTAACTACAAATATTTATTAATGAATTTCTTTTGCTGAAATAGAAATAATATTTGAAACACTTTCAGTATGAAATAAAATACAAGATAGAACTAAACTATAAGAAATTCATAGCAGTTAAAGAAATTAATCAACTCAAGGCCAAACATATTATTTATATTCTTTCTGGTCATATCAACTATGAAGACCAAAGCTTTAGCAGGCCAAACAGGTTTGTGTTGTTGTTGTTGTTGATTGTGTTTGTTTTATACTCTCTAGGTCTGTTTCAGAAATGTAGAGTTGTTTAATTAATTGCTGAAACTGTGTGTAATTACAAATGTGATGAAATTTTTATTTGCAAATAATAAATTGTGTCTATTGCTAGCAATCTACAATCTCTATATGGCCTTTAAGACATGGAAATAGAAAGTATTTCATAGAAGATGGCACTTTTGCAACAACACCTCTTTGAATATTTTTCTTCTATGAACTTTCAAAGAAGGAGGTTTTTTTTTTAATTCAGCATACTTCCCACATTCCTGCAGATTTATTAATTTCTTTCCCTAAAGCCTCATGGATGTCTTTGATGAAAGCCTAGTCTAATTTCCAAGTTGCTTATTTACTTTTACTTACGCACCTTTTCAAAATAGAATTTTAAGAATCATTATAAAACTACAGGTATGAGCATAAGGTATGGCAGTTTACATATCATAAGGCAATCTCAACCATATTCTGATATGGGGAAATAGATTCCTCAGCTCCACAGCTATGCTGATAATTGGTTCCCAACTACAGTTCTACTTCAAAAGACTCCTCTTCCAGTATAGAAAGGATAGCAAATACAATATTGAATAATACTACAAACTATGCATTTGGCTCCTTTCTACTACTGTGATAAAATACCATGTTTAACAGCAATGTAGAGGGAAAAGGGTTGATTTCAATATATAATTTATACTTCATCATGATGTAAAGTCATGACAGGATTTCACAGCAAGAACCTGGAAACGGGAACTTAGCACAAACCAGAGAGAAATCCTGCTTACTGGCTTGCTCCTCAAACTTGCAATGTACACTTCCCAGAGTGCACTGACCATTGCACAACAATCATCAATCAAGGAAAAGTGCAGATTCTCCTGCCACCTCTTTGCTCATCTGCCTCAGTCTTGCTGACCTGGAACCATAACTGTCCTCTGAGAGGCCACACCCAGCAGCTGATTGAATCAGATCCAGTTACCCACAGCCAAACACTGGGTAGATCCAGGAGACACTTATGGATAACTTAGAGGAAGAACTGAAGGCCTAAACAATGTAGGAACTCCACAGGAAGACCATCAGTGTGACCTAATCTGCACCCTTGGGGCTCTCAGAGTCTGAACCACCAACCAAAGACCATACATGGGTTGAATCTAGCATCCCCCCACATATGTAGGAGATATGAAAATTCTTCTTTATGTGGGTGCCACAACAGATGAAGCAGGGGATATCCCTAAGACTGTCCCTAAAACCTGTCTGTGAATACTTTCCCTTAGCTGGGTTTCCTTGTCTGCCCTCACTGGGAGAGGATGAGCATGGAGAGATTTGATATGCTAGGGTGGTAGTCTCTATTCTCTCAGACAAGAGGTGGATGGGGTATGCGGGGAGACTATATAAGGGGCAACCAGTAATTGGGGGCAGATATCTTAATGTAAAGTGAATTTTAAAAAAATACTAAAAGTAAAAAAAAAAAAAGTCCAAAAGCTTGCAAACAATCTGGTGGAGGAATTCTCTCCATTGAGATTCCTTCCTTTTAGACGACTTTAGGTTTTGTCAAGCTGACAAATAAAAACAAAACAAATAATAAAATAACTAGCAACATTCTTTTTACTAATTCAATGTAATAGGAAAATTGATAGTGTGGTCTGCTTTCAGAATTATGAAATAATTAAGTAGATAACCTGTGGGATATTCACTATTTCATACTCCAAAGATACATCTAGAGAATTTACAGAAGAATGTAAGTTAGAAAGTGAATTTGATCTTATAATTATCTACCTCATCCTTCTTGGTATTTAGATATCTTATTCTGTTTGTTTTGTTTTTTATTTTGGTTTGTTCTCTCACTCTCTTTCTCTCTCTCTCTTGTGTCTCTATGTCTGTCTCTGTCTCTGTCTCTGTGTCTATTTCTGTCTCAGTCTGTCTCCATCTCCATCTCTATTTCTGTCTCTACTTCTCCTTCCCTCCCTCCCCTCTCCTTTCCCTCTCTGTCCGCTCCCTCTCTGCTGCTCTGTGAAGTAACTTCTCTTTCTTGTTTGCAATTGTGAGATTTGGGGAGTTTGGTGCATCCTATGTATGACCCATTCTATCAAATCATTCTCTAATTCTTCACTATGTCTTCCTCTCAATTAGACATCACTTTTAAACATGGTTGCTTCCTTCTACAAAATAACCTTGCCTTCATTGTTAGGGATTAAAGGTATATACTAGGTGCATGCCATTATTCCAAGCAGAGGGATTAAAAGTGAGTCATTTCAGCCAGATTACCCTGAACTAAAAGATATTAGAATGTTATCCTTTGTGAGAGCAGCCATGTTGCTGGATTAAAATTCCTCTACAATCTGATACTTAATACTAGTAATTAAAGTTTGAATAAAGAAATTTTACTTTTCTCTACTGGACTATCAAACTAGGCAAATTTATTATGACAAGTTGGATTACAGAAAATATTAAACTTTGTATAATAATTCCTCATCAGCAGATTCTGACATTGTCCAAAGACACAAATATATTTGTCTATGTTCCTGACATAGAATGCTCACAAAATTCTCCAACAGGTAAATCATCAAATTTTAGTAGTTTAACAAACAAAGGTTTGGTTTCTTTATCTGGATAACAAAATATGAGTATCTTTTTATTAATAGTATAGATGTCCCCATTCCACAAAAGAAACAAGACGTTATACTAAGAAAGTTTATTGCACATATCCATGGATTCTATGTATTTCCTTAAATTCAATGATTGTCATAGAGTACCAAGAAGGAATGTTTCTAAAATGTGTAATGGACATAAAATATTATTATTCATGTTATCATCACTTCCTTTATTAGAATTTACATATAATTTATTTACATTGTAACTCATTTATGCCAGGAGCTATCAGAATGAAGCTAAAAACTAGCAGGTCATCTTCCTGAGATGGATTGGTGTATAGCTCAAGTTTTTGCACAAAATATCACATTTTTCCTTTATGTTAATAAGTCAATGAGAAATTTTTGGAGACATGTGTATAGCAATATTTTTTCTTAATGGTTAGAGAAAAAAAGACAGAACAAATAGAAATTCTCACTTGTTAGTTGTCTAACCTGCTGTAACTAACAGGTCATTTTACAGTATCAATATTAGTTCAAACCTATGGGATTTTATTTAGAATTCTTTACTGCAAGTATTGCTTTTCCAAGGAGTTCAGCAGTGGAGAAAAATAGATCGATGATATTCTTTAAAATTTTGATAGATTTTGGAAATTGTTAATGTTACCTTAATAGAAAAGAAACCTTTCATTTCTTAGTTGAATGGGACACAGAAAATGTTTCTTTACCACAGTTGGTTTTCTGAGTTCCTCATATATCACAGACTCTAACATGGCAGGAGAAAATTGATTCCCTGGGTATACGTATTAAGGATAAAAACAGTTCCTTTAATTTTTCCCATTACTCTTTTTCTGTCCTAACATTTGGAGTAAGCATGTCAGCTTTTTTTGAAATGATAAATTGAAGGACTTTTATAGAACTAAGGTCCTTTGAGATAACTCACATTCAAATAAAATAATGAAAAGCATAAATTTGAAGGTTTTTAAATCTTCAGTTTTCTTTAAAATATGGGGCTAACATAAAATTTCTGTTTATATGCATATAAATTTCACAAACATTCTCCAATTATTAACAGAGAGATAGACATATATGTAAGTTTACAAAGAACATAGATTGTTGTTAGCTCCCAAAATGCAGCTGCACGTTTTCAATCCTCCTGCTTTGTATAACTGGCAATTGCTGTGATAATAGATGTTAGTAAACAGATTGAGATCATAGTCACTATATTGCTACTGTTAGTGAAATTCCACTGATATTTGTGGGAAAATATATTAAAAATGTTTATGTTATTTTTTATTTTTATTTTTTTCCTTCCTTCCCCTTCTCCCCTCTACGACCTCCCATGTCCCCCTTTTCTTCAAATTCATGGCTTCTTCTTTTATTAATATTTATTGTGATAGTATTGGCATCATTTATATGATAACACTTCAAAAATCTCATATTTAAAACCTTTTCAGTACTATATTATGACTGGAGATTTCTTAGGTCCTTGAGTTCCACAATATGCTTGGCAAGATAGTGATCAGAACAACTTTTAAATATTTTTATTGTTGTTCCTCTTTATAAGTGCAATCTACATCTTCCTCCATATTACTTTTAAAGGTATGTTATCACTTAGAATGAGTTTTCCAGTTTGTATATATCACTAAAATCAGATTGATACTTCAAAGCAGTATTTTATCTAATGGACGGAGAATAAACTTAGATAGTGGAGAAAGTGGTAAGCAATCCCTTTACATTGTTTGTTTGTGAGGTTTCATTCATTTTAAAGTTTTTGTTTTATTCTTATGTCATAATATATCCTGCCTGTAGCTCCCCTCTGCTCCCTGTCCCTTATCTACCTTCCCTCTCCACTAGATAAACTTTTCCTTCATTTTCATTCAGAAAAGAGCAGGCTCCCCAATAATATAAACCAAATTTAGCATTGCAAGATGCAATAAGAGTAGATAAATACCCACATATCAAAACTAGACAAGGTAAACCAGGAGAAGGAAAAATGTTCTATGAGCAGGCAGAAGAGACAGAAATGCCCCACTGAGATTGTGGGAGTCTAACAAAAACCCCAAGGTAAAGAACCACAGCATACGTGCAGAAGGCCGGGAGCAGACCAGTGCAATGTGGGTCCGAGCGTGTGGGACATGAGGGGAGGAAAAGAGGGAAAGAATAGAAAGAATTTAAATAGTCAATAGTTACTCAATGGCATTTCCAAAATTGGATATAAATCAAACCATTCAAAAGGAAGCTTCAAGTGTGAAAAGATTTTTAAATGTACATTAACACAGATGATCTAGTAATAAAATAACACTATATTTTCATAATAACTATAAAAGCAACAACCATAAGGCAGTGTCTTTTACTTTTTTGAATTATGGACTCAGCCAACGTGACGTTAAATTTATAAAAACTATGTCTTTACATCTCATAATGAATATAGTCTCACTGGGAACTTATATTTCTGAAAAATGAATATTTCGTCTTTATAACACTCATGAATTAAAAATTGATCTATTTTGATATTATATTATTTACATATTTTTAAAGCTTCCTTTCTTGATGTTTTCATGCAGATTATAAACACATGATGAGGAAGTGCATGTGCAGGTGACAGACTATGAAGGAGCATTGAATAATCAGATGCTCTGTAGAACCACTTCATTTTATTCACTTGACAACCTCTCTGTAGACTTTGAAGGTCATGCGTATTTTTCTTCAATTTATTAGAAAAGTCATTCTACACATTCTGTCTACACAAAACCAGATCAATAATGTCCTATTCTTAACAACAGAAGGCTGTAATAAGACAGTGACCATGAGTTTAATGTCAGTCTATAGTGAGCCCTGTCACAAAAATTTAATTAAAGTAATTAAGCAATAAAAATGATTGATCTCTTTGAATTTTTCCAAAGTTCTCTAGTAATTGTTTTAGATATGAGAAAATTAATCCTATAATTAAAAGTTCATTGATAAATCAGCACAGCAGTGAGATGTTATTTCTCCATTGCATCACTGTGTCTTGTATCAGCTATCCCTATTGGCATGCTCATTTCATTATTGTTGTTCTTATTGTTCTTATTAATTATTGTGGTTTCCTTTCATTGATTTGCAGTTTTAGGAAACAAAAGCCATTTTCATTCATAATCTTCTAATAGGTGTTGTAGAATAACTAAGAAATCACAAAGGAAGACAACTTTGGAGATAGAAAACTTTGAGAAAAAATCAGGGGCCATAGATGCAAATATAAACAACAGAATACAAGAGATGGAAGAAAGAATCTCAGATGCTGAAGATACCATAGAAACCATTGACTCAACAGTCAAAGAAAATGCAAAACACAAAAAGCTTGTATCCCAGAACATCCAGGAAATGCAGGATACAATGAGAAGACCAAACCTAAGGATTATAGGTATAGATGAGAATGAAGATTTACAACAGAAAGGGCCAGCAAATATCTTCAACAAAATTATGGAAGAAAACTTTCCCAACTTAAAGTGAGAGATGCCTATGAATATACAAGAAACCTACAGAACTCCAAATAGACTGAGCCTGAGCAGAAATACCTCTTGTCACATAATAATTAAAACCCCAAATGCACTAAACAAAGAAAGAATATTAAAGGCAGTAAGAGAAAAAGGCCAAGTAACATATAAAGGAAGACCTATCAGAATCACACCAGACTTCTCACCAGAGACCATGAAAGCTAGAAGATCCTGGGCAGATCTCATGCAGACTCTAAGAGAACACAAATGTCAGCCAAGACTACTATACCCAGCAAAACTCTCAATCACAATAGATGGAGAAACCAAGATATTCCATGACAAAACCAAATTCACACAATATCTTTCCACAAACCCAGCTCTGCAAAGAATAATAGGAGGAAAACTCCAATACAAGGAGGGAAGCTACACCCAGGAAAAAGCAAGATAGTTACTTTCCTTCATCAAACCCAAAAGAAGATAACCACTCAAATATAAAAAGAACATCAAAAATGACAGGAATTAATAATCACTATTCCTTAATATCTCTTAACATCAATGGTCTCAATTCCCCAATAAAAAGACATAGACTAACAGACTGGATAAGGAAACAGGATCCTACAATTTGCTGCATACAGGAGACACACCTCAGTGTTAAAGATAAAAACTACCTTAGAGTAAAAGGCTGGAAGACAATCTTACAAGCCAATAGTCACAGGAAACGAGCAGGAGTAGCCATTCTAATATCAGAAAAAATTGACTTTCAAACTAAAGTCATCAAAAGAGACACAGAAGGACACTTCTTGCTGGTCAAAGGAAAAATCCACCAAGAAGAACTTTCAATTCTGAACATCTATGCGCCAAATGCAAGGGCACCCTCATTCATAAAAGAAACTTTACTAAAGCTCAAAGCACACATTGCACCTAACACAATAATTGTGGGGGGCTTCAATACACCACTCTCCTCAATGGACCGATCTGGAAAACAGAAACTAAACAGGAACACAGTAAAACTAATTGAAGCTTTGGACCAATTGGATTTGACTGATATTTATAGAACATTTCACCCTAAAGCAAAAGAATATACCTTTTTCTCAGCACCTCATGGTACCTTCTCCAAAATCGACCATATAATTGGACACAAGGCAGAACTCAACAAATATAAGATGATCGAACTAATCCCATGCCTCCTATCAGATCACTATGGTGTAAGAGTGGTTTTCAATAGCAACAAAAACAACAAAAAGCCCACATACACGTGGAGGCTGAATAATACTCTGCTCAACAACACCTTGGCCAAAGAAGAAATAAAGAAAGAAATGAGAGACTTTTTATAATTTAATGAAAATGAAGGCACAACATACCCAAATCTTTGGGACACAATGAAAGCAGTGCTAAGAGGAAAACTCATAGCCCTGAGTGCCTCCAAAAAGAAAATGGAGAGAGCATCCACTAGCAGCTTAATGACACACCTGAAAATCCTGGAACAAAAAGAAGCCAATTCACCCAGGAGGAGTAGAAGACAGGAAATCATCAAACTCAGGGCTGAAATCAATCAATTGGAAACAAAGAGAACCGTATAAAGAATCAATGAATCCAGGAGCTGGTTCTTTGAGAAAATCAACAAGATAGATAAACCCTTAGCAAGACTGACCAAAGGGCACAGAGAAAGTATCCAAATTAACAAACTTAGAAATGAAAAGGGGGATATAACAACAGAAACTGAGGAAATCCAAAAAAATCATCAGATCCTACTAAAAGAGCCTGTACTCAACACAACAGGAGAATCTGGAGGAAATAAACAATTTTCTTGACAGATACCAAATACCAAAATTAAATCAGGACCAAATAGATCATCTAAACAGTCTCATAACCCCTAAAGATATACAAGGAGTCATAGAAAGTCTTCCAACCCAAAAAAGCACAGGACCAGATGGTTTCAGTGCAGAATTCTATCAGACCTTCAAAGAAGACTTAACACCAATACTATTCAAACTATTCCACAAAATAGAAAGAGAAGGAACACTACCCAATTCCTTCTACGAAGCCACAATTACGCTGATACCTAAACCACACTAAAATCCAAGAAAGAGAACTTCAGACCAATTTCCTTTATGAACATCAATGCAAAAAGTCAATAAAATTCTTGCCAACCGAATCCAAGAACACATCAAAACGATCACCCACCATGATCAAGTAGGTTTTCTCCCAGGGATGCAGGGTTGGTTCAATATACGGAAATCCATCATGCAATCCACTACATGAACAAACTCAAAGAAAAAAACCACATGGTCATTTCATTGGATGCTGAAAAAGCATTTGACAAAATTCAGCATCCTTTCATGCTTAAAGTCTTAGAAAGAACAGGAATTCAAGGACCATACCTAAACATAGTAAAAGCAATATACAGCAAACCAGTAGCCAGCATCAAACTAAATGGAGAGAAACTTGAAGCAATCCCACTAAAATCAGGGACTAGACAGGACTGCCCCCTTTCTCCTTATCTTTTCAATATTGTACTTGAGGTACTAGCTCGGGCAATTCGACAACATAAGTAGGTCAAAGGGATACAAATTGGAAAGGAAGAAGTCAAACTATCATTATTTGCAGATGACATGGGTGTCTACCTAAGTGACCCAAAAAACTCCACTAGAGAACAGCTGATAAACAACTTCAGCAAAGTGACAGGTTATAAAATCAACTCAAGCAAATCAGTGGCCTTCCTATACTCAAAGGATAAGCAGGCTGAGAAAATAGCCACAAACAGTATACAGTGCCTTGGGGTGACTCTTACCAAACATGTGAAAGATCTGTATGACAAGTACTTCAAGACTCTGAAGAAGGAAATGGAAGAAGATCTCAAAAAATGGGAAAACCTCTCATGCTCATGGATCGGCAGGATCAATATAGTTAAAATGGCCATTTAGCCAAAAGCAATATACAGATTCAATGCAATACCCATCAAAATCCCAACTCAATTCTTCACAGAGTTAGAAAGAGCAATTATTAAATTCATCTGGAATAACAAAAAACCCAGGATAGCTAAAACTATTCTCAGCAACAAAAGAAAGTCTGGGAAAATCAGTATCCCTGACCTCAAGCAATACTACAGAGCAATAGTGTTAAAAACTGCATGGTATTGGTACAGTGACAGGCAGGCAGATCAATGGAACAGGATTGAAGATACAGAAATGAACCCACACACCTATGGCCACTTGATCTTCGACAAAGGGGCTGAAAACATCCAATGGAAAAAAGATAGCCTTTTCAACAAATGGTGCTGGTTCAACTGGAGGTCAGCATGCAGAAGAATGCGAATTGATCCATCTTTGTCTCCTTGTACTAAGCTCAAATCCAAATGGATCAAGGACCTCCACATAAAGCCAGACACTCTGAAGCTAATAGAAAAGAAACTGAGGAAGACCCTTGAGGACATCGGTACAGGGGGAAAGTTCCTGAACAGAACACCAATAGCATATGCTCTAAGTTCAAGAATTGATAAATGGGACCTCATAAAATTACAAAGTTTCTGTAAGGCAAAGGACACCATCAAAAGGACAAATCTGAAACCAAAAAATTGGGAAAAGATCTTCACCAATCCTACATCAGATAGAGGGCTAATATCTAATATATATAAAGAACTCAAGAAGCTAGACTCCAGAAAACCAAACAACCCTATTATAAAATGGGGTACAGAGTTAAACAAAGAATTCTCACCTGAAGAACTTGGGATGGTGGAGAAGCATCTTAAAAAATGCTCAACTTCATTAGTCATTAGGGAGCTGCAAATCAAAACAAACCTGAGATTTCACTTACACCAGTCAGAATGGCTAAGTTTAAAAATTCAGGAGACAGCAGGTGTTGGCGAGGATGTGGAGAAAGAGAAACACTCCTCCACTGCTGGTGGGGTTGCAAATTAGTACAACCACTCTGGAAATCAGTCTGGCTGTTCCTCTGAAAACTAGGCACCTCACTTCCAGAAGATCCTGCTATACCACTCCTGAGCATATACCCAGAAGATTCCCCAGCATGTAATGAGGATACATTTTCCACTATGTTCATAGCAGCCTTATTTATAATTGCCAGAAGCTGGAAAGAACCCCGGTATCCCTCAACAGAAGAGTGGATGCAAAAATTGTGGTATATCTACACAATGGAGTACTATTCAGCCATTAGAAACAATGAATTCATGAAATTCTTAGGCAAATGGATGGAGCTGGAGAACATCATACTAAGTGAGGTAACCCAGATTCAAAAGATGAATCATGGTATGCACTCACTAATAAGTGGATATTAACCTGGAAAACTGGAATACCCAATACCTCATCCACACATCAAATGAGGTACAAGAAGAACAGAGGAGTAGCCCCTTGTTCTGGAAAGACTCAGTGAAGCAGTATAGGGCAAAACCAGAATTGGGAAGTGGGAAGGGGTGGACGGGAGGACAGGGAGAGAGAAGGGGTCTTATGGGACTTTTGGGGAGTGGGGGGCTAGAAAGGGGGAAATCATTTGAATTGTAAATAAAAAATATATCGAATATAAAAAGAAGACCAAAAACAGGAAAAAAATAAAATAACTAAGCAGACCAAACCATTGAAAAACAAATGTATGCAGTAAAATGTGATGATAGAACTGATAGCAATATGACCAGTGTTTTTAATATATTTTAAGAGAAAAAATATATAAAAGAAGGAAAGAACGAAATGAGAGAAGTTAAAAGATACATACTGATATTTTCACACCCTGAATCTAATTTTAGATGCTTTCCTCCAATGGTTATATTTTAATGATATCTTATATCCATAAATGTCTCTGTAATCCTTTACTCTTCTTGACTCCAAGATCATTTATCATGTCAAAGTCTCAGAAAACCCTGCACATTTCACAACATCAGGTTTTATCTTTTGGAAGAGCCCCATCTAAAATAGTGTTCTCATAATTAAAATTCTAGCCTGTGATTCAACGAGCAGGCATAATCATCTTTATTTTACATACACTGAGAATTTGATGCCATTTGCTTAATCAATCTGAAAAACAAATCCCAGAAGTATTCATAATCTAACCACTGTGTAAGGCATATTACACTTTTTCTCATCGTTGTATGGACGCCCTTTTATTTCTAAGTTATCAAACCGCCCATGGATATCAACAAGCCTTGGCGAAGAAAGCTGCAGTAAGATGAAGCACATCTTCTATTGAGGCTTGAATATGCATTCCAGTAGGGAAAAGGGGACTCACAGGTAGGCAAGAGTCAGAAACAAGACACTACGACTTTTGTTGTGAGTCCCACATGAACACCAAACTGAATAACCTTTACATACATGCTTCAGAAGGCCAAGATGCTCTCTCGCATGCATGCATGATTGCATGCTCTCTGATTCAGTCTCTATGAGACACTATGTGCCCAGATTAGTTGATTCTATAAGTTTTCTTGTGTGATTCTTAAACCATCCTGCTCCTACAATCCTTTATCTACCTTTTCTGCAGGATTCCCCTACCACTCTATAATGTTTGGCCATGGGTCTCTGCATCTGTTTGCTTTAATTACTGGGTAAAGACTCTGCTGATGGTTATGCAAGGCTCTTGTGTGCAAGTAGAGCAGAATGTCATTAACAGTGTTAAGGGTGGTCTCCTCCTCATGCCATGGGTTTCAAGCTGAACCTGTCGTTGATTGGATATTCCCTCACTTTCTGGTCCTCGTGCTCCTAATGCCTTCACATCCTGCAGGCAGAAGAAAGTGTAGGTCGAAGGTTTTATGGCTGGAGTGGTTATCACACTTCTTCCATTGAAAATTTGCTTGATTACAGGTGCTAGCCAGTCCAGGCTCCACATCACCCATGGCTGAGAGTCTTAAATAGAGTCACTTGCATTAGATTCCTGGGAGTTTGTGTTGTCGAGGCTTCTAACTTGTTGCAGAGATGCCCCTGCCATTCTTGCGGTCACTCCCAGACCACTGTTCCTCCATGCACAATCCACCTGGCATCTTCTGTCCCCACCCCGAAACCTGTCTTGTCCACTCCTCACATCCACCCAGGTTGTCTATTTTATTTCTCCTTCTCAGTGAGATTCACACCTCTTCCACTTGAGTCTTCCTTGGTACTTATTTTCTCTGGGCCTGTGTCTTCAGTTTACAACTAATATCCACTTATAGGTGAGTAATAAAGTGAGTACAAACCAGGCTTGTCTATCCTGATTTTTGTTTTGTTTTTCTTGTTGTTTGTAGTTCCATCCATTTGTCCACAAATTTCATGTCATTGTCTTTTTTCCCTTGTTGTTTGGGTTTTTGTTGTTGTTATTGTTTTTTTGTTTAGTATTTTTTTTACGCCAGAGTTACACTCCATTATGTAAATAGTGTAAACATTTTCTATACCCGTTCTTCAGCTGCAAGACATTTAAATTTTATTCTAGCTTCTGGCTATTGCAAACAAAACTGCTATGTATATAATTGGGCAAGTTTATTTTTTGGTAGGATGAATTGTCTCAGGAATATGATCAGGAAGGGTTTAGTGGAATCTTGAGGTAGATCAATTTATTATATTCTGATAAACTGCCAAATCGATTTACAAAGAGGATGTACCCACTTGCACTCCCACAAGCAACAGAGAAGTGTTCCCTTTGCTCCACATCTTCACCAACTTATGCTTTTCCATATAAAACTGAGTATTATATTTCAAAGTCTGTGAAGAATTGTAATTTTTCAGGGAATTGTGTTAAAGATTGCCATTTTTACCATGTTTACCCTATTGATCCAAAACCATGGAAGCTCGATATTTCTTCAAGTTCCTGACATGAAATTTTTATCATTCATGTTGCTCACTTGGTTTATTAAAATAACCCCGAGATATTTTATATTATTTTTTTTTACTAATTTGAAGTGTTATTTCTCTTATTTCCTTTACATTCTTTTTTATAATTTGTATATTCCAGGGTTTCTGATTTTTTTTAAATAATTTTGTATCCACACGTTTTGCTGTAGGTGTTTATCTATGTTGAAATTTCCTTGATGAATTTTTGGGGACACTTATGTTTATCATATTAACATATAATCTGTGAATAGCAATACTTTGATGTCTTCCTTCCCATTTTTATCCCCTTCATCTCCGTCGATTCCCTTTAGTGTTATTGACTTAGCTAAAACTTCAAAACTATATTAGATACAGATAGAGTGGTTTGCCTTGTCTTGTACCTGATTTTAGTGGAATTGATTTAACTTTCTCTCCATTTAATTTGGTGTCAGCTATAAGCTTACTCTATATTGCCTGCATTCTGTTTAGGTATGTGTTTTATATCACTAATATCTCTATTATACTTATCATAAAGGGGTGTTGTATTCGGTTAAAGGATTTTTCAGTGTCTAATGAGATATTCATGTGTTTGTTTTAATTCCTTTTGTTCATATGATATATTACACAGACAGATTTTAGTATGTCAAAGCCTACGTGATCATGGTGGATGATTTGATAAGACTTAATATTTGATTTGTAACTATTATAATGAGTATTTTCACATCAATATTCATAAGGTGATTTGATTTGTGATTTTCTTTGTTAGGGATTTGTGTAGTTTAGGTGTCACAACTACTGTAGCCTCATAAAATAAAATTTTATGCTCCTTCTGTTTCCACTTTGTAGAAAAATTTTATAAGCATTGGTATTGGCTCCTCTTTGAAGCACTCAAAAATTTTATTCTAAAACCATCTGGCCCTGA
Source organism: Apodemus sylvaticus (assembly GCF_947179515.1). Lineage (NCBI taxonomy): Eukaryota > Metazoa > Chordata > Mammalia > Rodentia > Muridae > Apodemus > Apodemus sylvaticus. Next base: position 37,891,260 of record NC_067479.1, on the reverse strand, counting down.
GATTTTTTGTTATGGAAGAATTTTAATGATTTTCACATTATCTGATCTTGATTTAATTTGGTAAGTGGTATTTGTTGAGAAAACTTTCCATTTCGTTTAGATTTTTTTAATTTTGTGGATTACAAGTTTTTGAAGAAAGACTTAATGAATGATTAGGTGTCCTCTATGCCTGTTATTCTATTCCATTTTCGTTTTTGATTTTGTTAGTTTGGATATTCTCTCTGCCTTTTATTTAGTTTGACTAAGGGTTAGTCTAGCATGTTGATTTCTCAAAGAACAACTCTTTGCTTCATTTATTTTTCTAATGTTCTCTTTGTTTCTATTTTATTAATTTCAGTCCTGAGTTATTATTTCCTGCCATCTACTCATCTTGGGTGTGTTTGGTTCTTTTAGTTATAGAGCTTTCAGGTGTGCTGTGAAGTTTCTAGTATAAGATTTCACTAATTTTTTAATGAAGATGTTTAATGCTATGAATTTTTTCTCAGAAATGCTTTCTTGTTCTCTATAATTTTGGGTTTATTCTGCATTATTTTTCAATTAATTCAAAAAAGGGGTTAATTTCTTTATTTCTTTCCTGACCAGTGGTCATTAGTTATTCAAATTCTGAGTGTCTATGTTTTCTGTTGTTTCTATTGTTGAAATCCAGTATTAATCCATGCATAAGACACAGAGAATTATTAAACTTTCTTATCTTTTAAAACTTGCATTGTGGCCAAAATATCCAATCAATTTTTGAGGTTTGCTTGAAGTACTCAGAAGTTATATTGTTTTGTGTTTGGTTGAAATGTTTTGAAGAAATCTCTTTGGTACATTTGAGTCATAATTCCTGTTAATTCCTTTATTTTTCTGTTCAGTTTCTGTCTAGATGATCTGTTCGTTGGTTAGGATGTAATGTTGAAGTCTCCCACTTCAATGTGTGTGGATTAATGTGTGACTTAAGCTTTAGTAATGTTTCTTTTATAAATGTTGTTGGTCGTATATTATTTGGGCCTAGATATGCAGAAGTAAGACATCTTGGTTGATTTTTTCTTTTATGAATATGAAGTGTCCTTCTTTATCTCTTTATATTAATTTTGTTTGAACATCTCTTATGTTAGGTATTAGAATGGCTACATGAGCTTGCTTTTGAGGTCCATTTGCTTAGAAAATATTTTTGCTGCCCTTTTGCCTGAGATCTATCTTTGAGCTTGAGATATTTTCATTGTAGGAAGCATAATGATGGATCCTGTTTTTATGTCAATTTTGTTACTCTATGTCATTTTGGGGGGAATTGATTCCATTGACACTGAGAGCAATAACTGTTAATTCCTGTTATTTTTATGTTAATGATGGGAGTGTGTGTGTGTATGTGTGTGTGTGTGTGTGTGTGTGAAAGAGGGAGGGAGAGAGACAGAGAGACAGAGATAGAGAGAGACAGAGAGAGAAAACATGTTTCCCTTCTTTTGGTTTTGTTAGCACGAAATTATTTCCTGTATTTTTATGGCTGCACTTTACCTCCTTGTATTGAAATTTTTCTTCTACTATATTCTATAGGCTAGATTTTTGGCCAGATGTTCAAATTTGATTTTTTTTCCTACTATGGTGATTAAAAGTTTTGCTGGGTATATTAATCTTGGATTGCATTTTTCTCTTAGAGTCTGCAAGACATCTGTGTACGTCCTTCTGGCATTTATCATCTCTGTTGAAAAGTCAAGTGTAATTCTAATAATTCTAGGTTTTTAAGTTAGTTGTCCTTTTCCATTGTAGCTTTTAATATATATCTCTCTTTGTTCTATATATTTAGTGTTTTGTTTATGATATGCAGGAGTTTATCTTTTGTTTCAATTTAATTGGGCTTCTGTAAAATTCTTGTTTGTTTATAGGCTTCCCTTTCTTTAGGTTATGGAATTTTTCTTCTGTAATTTTGCATTTTCTGGGCCCATGAGCTGGGAATTGTGTTCTTTTTCTATTCCTGTCATCTTAGGTTTGGTCTTTTCATGGTTTCCCAGATTTTCTGAATATTTTTGTCAGGAACTGCTTATATTTAACATTTCCTTTTACTAATGTACTATTTATTTATCATGTCTTCTATGTCTGAGATTTTCTGTTCCATCTCTTATATTCTATTAGTGATCCCTGTATCTTCTTTCTCTCTTACTTACCTAGGATTTCCATTTCTATCTAGAATTCCCTCAGTTTGTGTTCTTTTTTATTGCTTCTATTTGCACTTGTATGTTTTGAATAGGATTATCCATTTTCTTCATTTACAGTATTGTATTTTCCATTATTTGTTTAAGGAATTTATTCAGTTCCTCTTTAAAAGCCTCTATCATGTTTGTAAGATTACATTTAAGATCAACTTTTTGTGTTTCAGCTGTATTTGGAAATTCAGTGCTTGTATATCAGATACTGAGATCTTTTGTGCCATATTGTTCAGGCTGTAGTTAATTGTGTTTTTATGCTAGCTTCTAGTCTTTTGGGATGTGTGGCAATTATAAGTTCAAATGTTGATTTCTGAGTTTATCTTGCTAGACAAGAGGTTTTTTTGATGTCCTGTTCCCTGGCTTCTATTTCCTCTCTTGTTTTCTGACCTTATTGTCTGTGAACAATGAGTCTTTGGGCCCAGCAGTCTGGGCCAATGAATTTGTCTGACTTTATTGTTCTGGTGATCAATGAGTCTTTGGGCCCAGTAGGGTGTCTCAATTAGGGTTTTTTCTTGCTTGCTTAACCTCTGGAATTTTGGGTGTCAACATTGCTTCTGAGGTCCTTAATACCTACATGGTCTCTGGGAAAGCACACAGAATTACATGCTGAAAATGGAGCCCAGAGAATGAGGTATAATTTATAGCTGTTGTATGCGCTTTATTGGGAGTTGGTGAGTTTAGGGCATAGAAAGTTGTCTACCTGTGGCCCTGGTACTGGTATGGCCTCATTTCCTTTACTTTTAAAGTTTAAATTTATATTTAAATGAAATTAATTTGAATCTTCTAACTTAACTGCAGATTATGGTAGTTATTGAACACTTAAGGCTGATTAGAAGTTTCAAAATATTTGGAGACTTAATGTAAAGCTGTGTACTTATTCTCATTTGTATCACATACCTACAAACAGAAAGTCAGGGTGCTATTCAGACTTCAAAATCCTTTTCAATGTCTATCAGTGTGAGGAAATTGGCATATACTTGAGGCTTATTCTAGAAATTGAAAGAGCCTAACTTCCATAGCATTTTGTTGATTCACATAAATAATGGTTCATCAATAATAACTTGAAGAGAGATTATGGAATTAGGGTACTTATGGTTCATCCAGAGACTTCAAAACTTTACAGAACATACATAGATTAATAGAGTTATAAGACATATAGGAAATAAGTCATAAATATTATGTAAATATTATGTTTTGTAAATATTAGGCATTTATTGTAAAATATTAATTGTGAAAATTCAGTTTTACTTCTAATGATGCAAATATTTTGAATAGGGCAGAGATTTCTTACTACTGCTTTTATAAAAAATATCAAATCTTTGAACTTAGTTTAATGCATTTTTATAGCAGGAAAGACATAGTCTTTGCTGTCAAGGCTTCAATACAGAGTAGAATTAAGTAATATGTTTTTAGGTAGGCTTTAAATAGGAATTAATGTCATCAGGGAACAATGAGCTGCTGTAGTTTTTAACTTATGGGAATTTGAGGATTACTGCAAGTTCCATTCTATAAACAGTACATCAAAAAAGCTTCCATTTATTTCCTTTCCTTTCTTTTGATGCAAAATTTTACATGTAGTACATTTGATTACAGTTTCCTTTCCCCGATGCATCAAAATTCCTCCCCAACCCCTCACCTCTATTGATCCATACTCCTTCTGTCTCTCATTAGAAAACAAACAAATATCTCATTAATAATAATACAATAAATTAAATTAAAATAAAATAAGACAAAGCAAAACTTCATAATAGGTTAAAATAAACATAATAAAAAATAGCCAAAGAAAAATGGCAAGTGACACAGAGATACATACATTCAAACACATAGCAATTCCATATATACAAAACACACACACACACACACACACACACACACACACATATATATATATATATATATATATGATAGCTAAATGCTCTGAAACAATATCATGAAGCAAAGAATGCCCAAAAATAACATTCAAGATATTTTGTATCTATTGTCCATCTACTGCTGGTCATGAAGGCTACCCTTAAGAATTGTTTGTTTCCACAGGGACACTCTTTGGAGATAATTTTTCATTCACAAATCAGATGGTAGAGGAATGTGTCCATGTCTTCTTAAATTTCTAAGACATCATTTGGTGAAGACCCATAAAATAAGTGCTAGATTTGCTGCAATAATGACTTGTAATTTATACTGTAGCAACATGCTGAGTCTAGAATACCTTGATTCTTCAGTGTCCGTCATCCTCTGTGGCTTTTATTCTCTTTCTTCCTCTTCCTCTACAGAGTTCCCCGAGATCTGAAAGGAGGGATTTGATGGACCTATCCTATTTAGGAAGTGATTCAAAGGTCATTTCCACTCAGCACTTTGTCTGTCTGTGGGTCACTTGATGCATGAGGAAATGACTCTGATGGTAGATGAGCGGGGCATGGGTCTCTCAGAACAGCAAGTATCATTATGAGTCATTCTATTGTGTCCATTGAGCAGAGCTACAGTATTTGATTTACTAAAAGTCCCTAACATATATAGTCTGAAGGCCCTGATAGCTCAAGCAGAGTCAAGTATGGTATCCTTCTTGTGGAGTGGGCACTAACACAATTCAAATATTGAATTTGAATTGGATGATTATGTCTATAACCTCTCTGAAGCTATGATACCAGCATATCTTACAAGCAGGTCAGAACTGTAGATTGAAAAGCGTGTGGCTGTTTTTTCTCCTTTTCTTCATTGGTATTGTGGGAGTACTTCCCAGCACCATAAACATTAGTATATAATAGTAAAGGTTCTACATAGGGATCAGCTTTGCATCTAAAAGTTCAGTAAGTTGTATTGGTGTTTTCTACAAGGTATAGGAGCTTTCCACCAGTTTGTGGAGAGCAACTAGCCTGAGAAATAGCCTGGGCTCTTTGTGGGTTCCTATGGAATACCTTTGTTTTATAATTTGATTAGATTTTTGGTATAATTCCCAGTATAAGAATCTCTATATGGTGACCAGAGATGTACATTTGAGACTCTGTTTCCCCAGTTATTTGGAGAAATGAAAACAGATGTTAGCTGTTAAAGTCATTGTAAAGCAAAATACAATCCATATAACTGCAGATGTTAGGTATAAAATAAGGAACTAGGTGAAACAGTTGAACTTAGGAAAATATTAAATTTATTTCTCCACTCCTGTAGGATAGCTATAAACTTATAAATAGGCACACATCTCTCTTAATATTGATACAGCAAATCACACCTAGTGTTATTTCTTCTTTGGTTCTCAAAGCCACCTATTCTCTCACACTACAAACTAAATTTCCATCCTCAGGAGACCCCACAATTTATATCGGGATATTTACTGGCATGTGATAGTAAATCATGAAAGAAACAATGAAGGAGGCAGAACTCAATTCATTGCTATCAGATGCTTATTTAACTCAACAAAAGACTTTAGAGATGAAAAGCTGAAACTAGCAGTGGGGAAAGTAGGAATAATTAGTAAAAGATGCCCTTGGAAAGGAGTGGAGGCCTCTAGAGAAAAAGTGACATGGGGCAAGGTTGCACTTGGTAGGCTTTGACTAATTTCACGGGATTTTTAACAGACTATGAAGGATGTTTGTTTCAACTTGTTTTGTTTGCGTATACTAGGGCAGTTTGTTGACAAATATTTCATATATTTGCAATATCTGAATGCACATTAAAACTGATGGTATTTACACACGTCCCTGACTCACCCATCACTTCAAAGTCTAGTAGGTTAGTAGAAGTTAGACTCACATGTAGAGACTAGGTCCTGCTTACCATGGAAATTGTGTTTTGCCTCATTAGGGATTTTACTTGTTCCTTGAGTACCTGTCAGTCATTATTACATTTCTCCTCTGTTGTTTACCAAAAATTGTTATTCATTTATTCCAACACAACCTAAAAAATTAAATCCAAAATATACTGATAACCAAAGCAAATTATTTCACCTATGAACCCCTATAAGCAATGGAAATTGAACCTACTAGGAAATGTCAGTTTTACAGGCCTAGAAGCCCTAGTATTCAGAAATGTGATCCAGGAGGATTATAAGTTCAAATTCTACCTAGGCAATAAAGCCAGTCACTCCAAGGTCAGTCTGCTCTGGTTAGTGAAGTTCTAAGCCAACGGGAAAAGGTTTTTAAAACTGATTATATGAAACAATGTAATGTGTGCTTTTTCTTGGATTACATTGGCACTTGTATCTCTATCTATTCATCTATCATCTATCTATCACCTATCTGTTTGTCTCTCTGTCTATCTATCAAGTATCCATTTTCCATCTATCATCTATCTGTCATCTATCTATCATGTATCTATCTATCAATATAACCTGTGAGTTCATGTAGTTTTTCATATATAAACACATAACGCAGACACAGGCACACAGACACACATACACACAGACACACACAACACACACATACACACACACACACACAGAGACCCTGTATATGGTTTTAGGACTTATCATTTGATAAAGGATAACCAGTTGTCCTGGAAAATGTCCAGTCATCCTGCAAAAGAATGAGTCTTTCCATTTCAGCAGCCATTAGTTTCTTATAACTCTTTATCTCGGAGTGGGGTCTTGTGAAATTTTCTCAAGTACATTGGCATGTCAACTATTTCCATGCACTGTTCTGGGCTTGCAGGTAAGATGTGCTACCATAGCTGGCTTAAAATAATAGCAATGAAAAACAGTCAAAGTGTTTAGTTGATATTTATTAAAATTTCTGTTTATATTTAATTTCTTAAATTAAAAATGTCCAATATTAAATTTCTACAAACAAAAGAAAAATTTTCATTGATATATTACACATACTTAGGGTAATTATTAAGTTGTTTTAAATGAGAAATAATAAATATTTGATTAGAAAAACAAAACATTATTTGCTTTTTTCTATGACATGTAATGAAGTTTAGGAATGAAAAAAATAATTGCAGATACATATTCTCCGTGCTTCAACAAGACAGAAATCTTGTAATCTTCATTTATATTGTGGTTTATTCAACTAGCAACTGCATTCATTGTAAATTACTGATAAATAGAAATGTTCAGTTCTGTCCTCTGGGGTACTATGCTGGGAAGTTAAGAAAATTCATTGAAATGTTATGTAATCCCAAAGCATATGTTAGGAAAAAAATCATCTTAACCTATCTGTGGAAAATATAATATACTGCCCATGGTCAATTAAATTTGATAGATATGTATTGGTCGGCTTCATGTAGCCAGGACCACAGAGGACTTGGAGTTATTCATGCACAAATTCTATTTCCTTCAGTTATTAGATGTACAACCTTGAGTATGGCTTGACTTTACTGAGATGAAGTGTCTCAGTTTGCTCAGCCACAACAATATTTACCTATTGAGAAAATTAAATAGTTCCAGAAAATGAATTTGGAGGAATGTCTAGTATGATGGCTTTTACAGAGCAAGTAGTAAAACATTACCCAATTTCTTGTTTGTTTCTGGTTTCCAAGGTACTTAACACTGTTTTGCTTTAACACAGTTTTCTCCTTTTTTTAGATATTTTCTTTATTTACATTTAAATGCTATCTTCTTTTCTGATTTCCCCTCTAAAAGCCTACTAACCCCTCTCCCCTCTCTATTTCTATGAGGGTGTTCTCCCACCCACTCACCTACTCCTGCTTTTCCATCCCAGCATTTCCCTAAACTGGGGCATCCAGCCTACACAGGACCAAGGCCCCGTATCCCTCATTGGTGCCCCCAACAAGGCCATCCTCTGCTACTTCTGCAGCTGGAGCCATGGATCGCTCCATGTGTGTTGGGGGATTAGTTCCTGAGAGCTCTGGAGTATCTGGATGTTTCATATTGTTGTTATTCCTATTATTTGCAAATCCCTTCAGCTCCTTCAGTCCTTTCTTCAACTCCTCCCTCCACTGGGGACCCTGTGCTCAGGCCATTGGTTGACTTCCAGCATCTGCCTCTGTATTTGTCAGGCTCTGGCAGAGCCTCTTAGGAGACAGCTATATCTGGCTACTGTCAACAAGTACTTCTTGGCATCAGCAATAGTGTCTGGGTTTGGTGGCTGTATGGGATGGACCCCCAGGTGGGACAGTCTCTGCATACCCTTTACTTCAGTCTCTGCTCCACATGTTGCCTCTATATCTCTTCCTGTGAGTATTTTGTTCCCCCTTCTAAGAGAGACCAAAGCACCCACACTTTGGTCTTCCTTCTTCTTGAGCTTCATGTGGCCTGTGAATTGTATCTTGTTTATTCTGAGCTTTTGGGCTAATATCCCCTTATCAGTGAGTACGTATCATGTGTGTTCTTTTGTGATTGGGTTACCTCACGCAGGATAACACTTTCTAGTTCCGTCCATTTGCCTAAGAATTTCATGAATTCATTATTTTTAATAGCTGAACAGTACACCATTGTGTAAAAGTATAACTTTTTTTTTGTATCCATTGTTCTGTTGAAGGACATCTGAGTTCTTTGCAGCTTCTGACTATTAGAAATAAGGCTGAAATGAACATGTGTCTATGCTCCACTCAGGGTTGTTTTGATGTGCATTTCCCTGATGACTGGATGTTGAACATCTCTTTAGGTGCTTCTTAGCTATTCACTATTCCACAGTTGAAAATTATTTCTTTAGCTCTGTACCCCATTATTTTATTTTAACCACAATTTTCCTTTTAATTTTATGTTTTTAGTTAGCATACAAATGAGTTTGAAAATGGCATTTGGATGCATGTGTGTCATCATACTTTTTTTTTAGGGAAATGACACCCTTCACAAAAGCCACAAACAGCATAAAGTATCTTGGGGTGACACTAACCAAACAAGTTAAAGACCTATATGACAAGAACTTCAGGTCTCTGAAGAAGGAAATCGAAGAAGACCTCAGAAAATGGAAAAATCTTCCATGCTCCTGGATTAGCAGGATTAATACAGTTAAAATGGCCATCTTACCAAAAGCAATCTACAGATTCAACGCAATATCCATCAAAATCCCATCTCAGTTCTTCATAGAGTTAGAAAGAGCAGTTCTCAAATTCATCTGGAATAACAAAAAACCCAAGATAGCTAAAACTGTTCTCAACAGTAAAAGAATTTCTCAGGAAATCAGTATCCCAGACCTCAAACATTACTACAGAGCAATAGTAATAAAAACTGCATGGTATTGGTACAATGTCAGGCAAGTGGATCAATGGAATAGGATCGAAGACCCAGAAATGAACCCACACACTTATGGTCACTTAATCTTCGACAAAGGAGCTGAAAACATCTAGTGGAAAAAAGATAGCCTTTTCAACAAATGGTATTGGTTCAATTGGAGGTCAGCATGCAGAAGAATGTGAATTGATCCGTTCTTATCTCCTTGTACTAAGCTCAGCTCCAAGTGGATCATGTACCCCATTTATAATAAGGGTTTTTGACTCTCTGGAGTCTAACTTCATGAGTTCCTTGTATTCACTGGATATTAGCCTTATTTCCAATGTGTTGATTGCTGATTTTTCCTATTGACAGTGTCCTTTGCCTTACAAAAGCTTTGTAATTTATCGACCCCATTTGTCAATTCTTGATCTTAAATCATAAGTTATTGGTATTCTGTTCAGGAAATTTTTCCCTGTTCCTGTGTGTTTGAAGCTCCTCCTCACTTTTTGGTCTATTAATTTCAGTGTAACTGGTTTAATGTTGAGGACATAGTTTTATTTAACAAGATTATTGCATATACAATTGCCCTGCTCTCTGTTTTCTTGGTTTACAGTATTTTTCACATAAACACAACATACCACACACAATGTAGAAATGTTGTGCAGAGAGGTCAAAGACATAAAATGACAGCATCCTATGAATTTGTGAAGATGATATCTATGTCCAGTTTTTAAAAATAATCTAATCAAATATACTTTGGCATTCTGTGCTTTTTTTCATTTCCTAAGAGCAAGAGCAAAACTAGACTTAGGGTAAATAAGCACCCAGGCATCTGCTTCTGATGTGTTATGTAGGAAACTGCTTAAGACTCAGATCCTTCTGTATTTTACAAACTTGACCTTTTCCCTGAAATGTCTCTCCTATTGACAAGTGTCTGAATACGTGTTTATGAGGCTGAAACTCTTTAACCCTTCCTCAGTGCATATTGATATTTAATCACTTTGAAATATAACAGGCTCAGAGACCCAGCAGAAATGTGTTCATGCCTATGACCCACTGAAACAGTGGTTCTTTTGTTTTATTTTGTTTTGTTTTGTTTTTGTTTTTTGAGACAGGGTTTCTCTGTGTAGCCCTGGCTGTCCTGGAACTCACTCTGTAGACCAGGCTGGCCTCGAACTCAGAGATCTGCCTGCCTCTGCCTCCCAGGTGCTGGAATTAAAGGCATGCGCCACCACTGCCCGAAACAGTGGTTCTTAACAGTGTGGGTCATGACACCTTGGGGTTTGCATATCAGATATCCTGCATATTGGATTCATAATAGTAGCTATGCAAATTATAATTCATGACAGTAGCTAATTTTAAAATTATGAAGTAGCAATAAACTAATTGTATGTTTACAAGTCACCAAAAAACAAAGATATATATTAGAGGGTAGCAGCACTCTGAATGTTAAGGACTACTGCTCTAAAGTATGTTATCTAAGTAATTAATCATGGATAGTGATCACAGATAATTTGAAGCACCAAGACGGGAAGAGAGAAAATTCCTATGAGTCAAGGTTTTGTTCTCATGCTATAATTTATATTCCAGTACATTTCAGAACAACGTATGTTGAATAAAAACTTTTAACCTTGATAGGTGTAAACTGAGAAAAAAAAATTTAAGTTGATGCTGGAATATTAGAATTCTAATCTTTAAAGTGTTTTCCAAATATCTTTTTAATATTTTCAATATCTAAGCTACATAATTTGATTCTAGATTTTAATGAAATCATACTACAACACATAAAATAATTTAAGAACATATAAAATCTCTAGCATGGAAACCACAGCTGGTTACAATGCAGGTATCAACAGATCTTCTCAGTACTAGCTTCAGCAAATGCATCTATATCACAGTTTCTGCTTTGATAGCGCAGAGTAAATCATGGAGGAGAGGCTAGAAAGAATATAAAATCCAGAATAAGAAAGACACTACAATGAAATGCTCTGTCTTAGAAATGGCTGCATAAACGGAACCAAAATATTAGCAGTATCAATGGGCTTGTTAACATGGAAGGGCAAAAACTTCATGGAATTCTAGTCCTAGACAAAGAACTACAGGCAACTATTGACTGCTGAGAGAAGAAAGATAAAACTTTGTCATGAATGAGCTCACTTACAGATTGTCCAATGCAGAGCAAGCACATTTCAACAATATACACACAAGCAATAGAAACTAATTCATTTAGCTGGATATACATACATACATACATACATACATACATACATACATACATACACAAAAAAGGACAAACACACATATCAAACATTTATAAGCAAGAGCATATTTGTGAGTACACATAAACACATAAGTAACAAATGACGCATGAGTAATGAAAAGAAAAGACACTATCATTTCATAAAATAAAAATAATTCTAACAAAATTACAGAGGTATCTACAAAAATAGGAAGAGTAGCACGAATGACAAATAATTAGTTGCCAATAATGATGTCAAAATAAGCAACCATTCTGTGTTACAAATGCAAATAGTAGCTTCTATTCAATAGGTTCAAAGGAATTCTTGAAAGAGTAGATAATTTCAAAATGTTTTCACAAGTGACCATAATTCTGTGGGCTGGCAAAGATGTGGAGAAAGAGGAACACTCCTCCACTGCTGATGGAGTTGCAAGCTGGTACTACCACTCTGGAAGTCAGTCTGGCAGTTTCTCAGAAAACTAGGAATGGTACTTCCAGAGGACCCTGCTATACTACTCCTGGGCATATATACCCAAAGAGCTCCCCAGCATGTAATAAATATACATGCTCCACTATGTTCATAGCAGCCCTATTTATAATAGCCAGAATCAGGAAAGGACCCAGATGTCCCTCAACAGAGGAATGGATACAGAAAATGTGGTATATATACATAATGGAGTACTATTCAGCCATTAGAAACAACGAATTCATGAAATTCTTAAACAAATGGATGGAACTGGAGAACATCATCCTAAGTGAGATAAAGTTTAAAACTTTATTAGAAGTTCAAATATCTGCTAATACTTAACTGAGATCTCCTTTCCTTCATTTCCAATACTAGATGTAATAGATACTTAGATTTACTTTGTGTAAATGGTATTGCATTTTGGTTGTTCGTCTCTTCTACCTGTATAGGATATTCTCCAGAGCAAAGGATATAGTTTATTTATAGTACATATAATTAACTTATTTTCAGAAAATAAGTAATAAAAGAGAAGATTATTTAGAGACTAGTTCTACTAAATTTAATCCAATTTGAGTATGTATCTAAAATCAATAATAATTAAGGAAATAAAACCATGTTATATATAGCCCCAGATCTGAATAATCTTCAAAAATGCAGGTTTTAATTTTATTACATTTGATCTTTATATGTACCCTTTTTTACCTCTACAACCCTAAGTACTTGTTACAAAAATAGCTGAAGATAGTCCTCTGTTGCTTAAGCTCCTTTAACCAATTTAAAAACTGCAATTCTATCAGAGCTCTACAAAGTAAACTGTATTAGCCACTTACTCAAACTCAGTGAGAAAGAAGACAGTATCATTTGCTCATAGACCTCCTCTGGGTCTTAGATAAGTGTTTTAAATAGAGTTAGAAGGGTCCATAAAAAAATGTTAGAGATTAAGCAGTCAGAAGTGAGATGTTTCAGTTATTAATTGAATGAGTTTATGAATTGATAGTATAAACAAGTCTCTATCCAACCCATCTAACTTATTTTCTATACATTTGTAGAAGTTGAGAAGAATGTCTTTAACAGGAATTTTTTTATGGTTGTATACTCCTTTAATACTAACACCCGGAAAGCAAAAGCAGGTGGATTTTTGTGAGTTCAGGGCCAGCTTGCTCTACAGAGCAAGTTCCAGGACAACTAGAGCTAAATCAAGAAATTCTACGAACTACTGGAGCATGAAGAGGCAGATCCTGTAAAACCAAAGCTTCAGGGCAACCACAGGATATATAAGAAGAGTCCTAGTGAGGACACATTATTCGATCTATTTGAGGACCTCAAACTAGACCAGTGACTCACTTAAAACGAATATTTGCAAGTAAAGCTGTTTTCTTTACTACTGGTTTAGTGCAGTTAAGTAGTGGCACCATAAATTCTTCGTCTGCAGTTCGTGTTTCCCCCTTGAGTCATTCATTTCAAATATTATCTCATATTCATTTTCTTCTGTTTATGTGTATTATGCTCCTTACTTAGTGTAAATGTATAGTATTTCAAGAGTCTGACAAGGAAATTTGTCTTACAGCTGATTTTTTTTTATTTTTCTTTTTTATTCGATATAATTTATTTACATTTCAAATGATTTCCCCTTTTCTAGCCCCCCCACTCCCCGAAAGTCCCGCAAACCCCCTTCTCTTCCCCTGTCCTCCCACCCACCCCTTCCCACTTCCCCGTTCTGGTTTTGCTGAATACTGTTTCACTGAGTCTTTCCAGAACCAGGGGCCACTCCTCCTTTCTTCTTGTACCTCATTTGATGTGTGGATTATGTTTTGGGTATTCCAGTTTTCTAGGTTAATATCCACTTATTGGTGAGTGCATACCATGATTCACCTTTTGAGTCTGGGTTATCTCACTTAGTATGATATTCTCTAGCTCCATCCATTTGCCTAAGAATTTCATAAATTCATTGTTTCTAATGGCTGAATAGTACTCCATTGTGTAGATATACCACATTTTTTGCATCCACTCTTCTGTTGAGGGATACCTGGGTTCTTTCCAGCATCTGGCAATTACAAATAGGGCTGCTATGAACATAGTAGAACATGTATCCTTATTACATGGTGGGGAGTCTTCTGGGTATATGCCCAGGAGTGGTATAGCAGGATCTTCTGGAAGTAAGGTACCCAGTTTTCGGAGGAACCGCCAGACTGATTTCCAGAGTGGTTGTACCAATTTGCAACCCCACCAGCAGTGGAGGAGTGTTCCTCTTTCTCCACACCCTCTCCAACACCTGCTGTCTCCTGAATTTTTAATCTTAGCCATTCTGACTGGTGTAAGATGAAATCTTAGGGTTGTTTTGATTTGCATTTCCCTAATGACTAATGAAGTTGAGCATTTTTTAAGATGTTTCTCCGCCATCCGAAGTTCTTCAGGTGAGAATTCTTTGTTGAACTCTGTACCCCATTTTTTAATAGGGTTGTTTGGTTTTCTGGAGTCTAACTTCTTGAGTTCTTTATATATATTGGATATTAGCCCTCTATCTGATGTAGGATTGGTGAAGATCTTTTCCCAATTTGTTGGTTGCCGATTTGTCCTCTTGATGGTGTCCTTTGCCTTACAGAAACTTTGTAATTTTATGAGGTCCCATTTGTCAATTCTTACTCTTAGAGCATACGCTATTGGTGTTCTGTTCAGTAAAAATTGTTACATACATAGTGGCTTAAGACATGTTCTTACTCACTATTTCATAGACCAGAAATCTAAACAGAGAGCAGGGCTATGTTCACGTATAGGGAAGAAGAGTCTGTGCTTGCCTAGACTTTACTTCTTATACCATTTTCTGTATTTCATGAAGTTTGTTCCCTATTTCACATAATGTTAACCTTCTTACACATATAGGGCCATTTCTCATTTCTCTAACACAGAATACTTATAATTAAATTGACAGTATCTGGGATGAACCAGGACAGTGTCTCAAGATGCTTAAGATGATCTTGTGAGTAAGATCCTTTAATTAGTTACAGAACTGGAGCTTAAAACAATGTCCTTATTTAAATTTCCAAAAGTGTGGTCTTCTAGAATGCACAAATGATATAGCACAAATTCATCTTTAGCATTGACATATATATTTTCTAAGAATAGGATCACAAAAAGCTAGGATAGAAGTACAAATGCATGTATCATGTAGTTAAATCAAACTTAAATTTCTACTTAAATATCTATTCCAAAATTTCTAGAAACAGTTTGGTAGCTAAATTAAGACATTCAGAGGTTATTCCCATACCAGTATAATGATTTATTTTATATTTTTTAATATGATGGGAAATGATTAGTTTCTTATGCTCTTCATGCTTCCAAAATACAAACCAGATGAAAATACTCCCAAATACCTACTTCTCAATTGATACAGAACTCTTGCCTATTAATCATGAAATAAAATATTTGCAAGATTCCTAGTTTCTTTTATCTAAATCAATGGTGATACAAAAGTTACACAATATACATTCATATGATTTTCCTTTATATCATAATTAGCCATATTGGGTAGTTTTATAAACATAAAACAAGCTAAACTCATTGAGAATAGTAATCTTCAACTGAAGAAACTTTCCAATCACAAAATCAATAACAGAAATTATAACTAATTTAGCAAATAAGATTCAATCAGATATTCAAAATTTTTGTACTAAAATACAAAGATGGAACTTATAATTGTTTGAAAAATATTAGTGTTGGAATTTGCTTAAAATTTAAAACACAACCAGAGAAGTAAATTCTGAAAATATCTACAGTAAAATGTAAAATACTTTTTTGTTATATGCCATATATTATTGAGCAGAGTTCCATTTTGTAGGAGAGGTCACAGAGCAGAGATGGCAGGTCATAAAGAATGTCTCATTATACATTTATAAGCGTGTTAACTAGATTGTCCATTATCACTTGCATATGACATAATAGCTACACTTGTTCAGGCATGTTTTTGAAAGTTTAAAATAAATGGTTATTACTTCTAGAAGTGTGAGAGAATAATTACTGATCATTGTTAAATTATTTCATTAGCTTAACATTCCAGAGTGTACCTTTTATTTTATAGGGTAATCAACATATTCTGCATGATTTACCTTCCAAGTTTAATGAAGATATTTTCGTTCATATTTTCAAATCTGAAAATAAAATGGGGCATTATGAGAAAATTTCTAAGTTAATTACATCAGTATGTTCAATTGCTTTTTCCTATAAATATTATCATAAATTTCCTTGAAAAAGATTACTATAACATAAAAAAGAATTCTATCAATTTACCATCAAGTGATAGTCTAGTATGTATGTTGTGTTAATTTTTCTGTCTTTGACATATAAGAAACACATTTGTTTCATTTTTTAGATTTGCTTCTCAAAAACTGTCTTTGGTTAAAGACAATTTAAGTGAGTTCAAACATTATCAAAAGAAATCTAATTGAGGTCTTTTTGTTCAGCCAATACAAAATTAATGTTCTCTCTACATTTTATAATCAAAATGTAATAGTCTGTGTTGCAGTTCAATTTAATAGCAAAGAAGCAGGCAATATAAGTTATAAAAATTAATTAATCACTTGCTGAGTAATGAGCTGAAGTTTCAATTTTGTAAGAAGAATTAATATTTGAGTACCTACTTTACTAAAAGAAATATATCAATTCTTTCCCATGTTAAATAATGATCAAATAACATGTTTTCTTAAAAAAAAGTCTGTTAATTCTTGGGAAATTCTTTATGAAGTATTTGGATTATGCCAACCTCTTCTCACAACTATTTCCAGATAAATTGCCTCTTATTGTTTCACTGCTCTGAACAGACACCATAAACAAAGCAACTCTTTTTGTACAGTCCTGTCGCTATTCCCCTCCTGTTTTGCCTTCCCACAGTTCCTCATCCTGTTTTTCCTTTCCAACTCCAAGAGGATGTCCCCATACCCCCACACAAAGCCACACTCCACCAGTCCTTCCTTTTCCCTGAGGCCTCAAGCATTAGATGCATCTTCTCTCGTTGAGGCCAGACCAGGCAGCCCTCTAATGTGTATGTGTCAGGGACCTCAGACCAGCAAGTATGTGCTGCCTGGTTGGTGGCTTCTTGTCTGAGAGATCTCACAGATTCGGGTTGGTTGAGACTGCTGGTCTTCCAGTTAGGTCGCCCTCCCCCTTAGCTTTTCCCAGACTTTTTGCTAATTCAACCACAGTGGTCCCTAACTTCAGACCATTGGTTGGATGTAGGTATCTGCTTCTGTCCCAGCGAGCAGCTTTTTGGTCTCCTCCGAGGGCATCCATGCTAGGCTCTTGTTTCTAAATACATCATAGAATCGATAATAGTGTCAGACCTTGGAGCCTCCCCTTGATATGGGTCCCAAATTGGGCCTGTCACTGGACCTCCTTTCCCTCAGTCTCTTCTCTCTTTTTGTCTCCTGCAGTGCCTTTAGACAGTAACGATTCTGGGTCAAAGATTTTACTGTGGGATTATAACCCCATTCCTATACTTGATATCCTGTCATTCTACTGGAGGTGGACTCTACAAGTTCAGTCTCCTCACTGTAGGACATTTCATCTAAGGTCCCTATCCTTGAGTCTTGAGATTCTCTCTTCTTCCAGGCCTCTGGAACATTCTAGAGGGTACCCCTACCTCCAACCTCCTGAGGTTGTATATTTCATTAACTCCTCCTGACATCCCAATACTTGATCATATTAACTTTTTTGCCTGCCCCTTCTTTCTTTCACAAAGAAGCTCTTATAAAGACATTTATTTTAGGCTAGTTTATAGTTTCGGAGATTCAGTCCATTATTATCAAGGCAAGCATGATGCAGAATCTGAGAGTTCTACATCTTCATCTGATGGTTTTTAAAAGAAAACTGATTTCCAGGTATATAGGTTGAGGGTCTTAAAACCCATTGTGACACAGATCCTCTAAGGATACCCACCTACTCCAACAAGACCACACCTCCTAATAGTGACATTCCCTGAGACAAGAATTTTCAAACCACCACACTGTCCCTTCCCTAACCACCCAAATATTTGTGCTGCCAAAACAGACTAGAATTTGTAGCATTCTATCACAACATATTTTAATTAACAGGACCTACACTCTCAGAAAAGAACTTATTTCTTTTTTCTCAACAGCTAAAATTTGCCAACAGCTCCTTTGATCTGTACAGAACTTCATGTCCCATTTGCCTCTCCATACTTGGATTTAGTCTGCATAGAGTTAGCTCAGGTATGGCATATGCTATCACAATCAACATAAAATCATACACATATGAACAACTGAATTATCGTGTCCAAAAGATATTCTTTCTTTACAGTCATCTAACATGTCTAGCTCTTACATATGCCCACCCAAATTCTGCCATAATGGCTGAGGTTTGGGAGGACAAGGTCTTCTGTCAATGATCTTTTAGGGATGAACATTCAACAGACTCTAATATTATTCTCTGTATTTCATAAGTTGACAGCATCTCTGTTAATCACTGTTTAAAGCAATGAGACATATTTCTGATGAGGCTTGATATACTCCTTGATTTATGAGTATAATTGTATGCCTTCAGGTGTAAATGTATATAAGTATGTCCACCTAGCACAATGGCAACATGATAGCAGGTTTACTTCTAGGAACTATAAGCTGTCTAGTCACAGGAATTGGTATAATAATGATACCAGATATGGGTCTTATCTGGTAGAGCAAAACTTAAATCCAATGAAAAAGTGGTTGACTAAGCAAAAGAAATATTTGTACCATTATTGCACTAGTTGGTATGAGTTTTGGATGGTTTTCTGTCAATGTGATGTAAGCCAAAGTCACCTGAGAGGAGGGAACCTCACCTAAAAAATACCTCCATAAGATAACTCAATAGGCAAGACTGTGGGATATTTCCTTAATTAGTTATTGATGGGGGAGAAGCCTGCCCATGTGGGCAGTGCCATCCTTGGCTGGTGTTCCTTGGTTCTATAAGGAGCCAGGGTAAGAAAGCCATGATGTGCAAGCCAGTAGCCAGCAGCCATGTGGCTTCTGCATCAGCTCCTGCCTTCAGGTGCCTTCCCTGATTGAGTTCCTTTCCTGACATCTTTTGGTTATAAACTGTGTTTTAAGAAATATAACTATTCTCCATAAGACTTTTTTAGTCAGGAAGTTTCTCTCCACAGCAAAAAATAAACCTACCTAAGACAAATTGGTACCATGAGCGGTGAGTGGGATATTGTTATGAGAGGTCTGATCATGGTTTTTTTTTTTATTTTTTTATTTTTTTTTTCCCGAGACAG
Source organism: Apodemus sylvaticus (assembly GCF_947179515.1). NCBI lineage: Eukaryota > Metazoa > Chordata > Mammalia > Rodentia > Muridae > Apodemus > Apodemus sylvaticus. The sequence continues at coordinate 37,872,000 of NC_067479.1, read as the reverse complement.
GGTTTCTCTGTGTAGCCCTGGCTGTCCTGGAACTCACTCTGTAGACCAGGCTGGCCTCGAACTCAGACATCTGCCTGCCTCTGCCTCTCAGAGTGCTGGGATTACAGGTGTGCACCACCACTGCCCGCCTCTGATCATGTTTTAAACTAAAAATTTTCATGGAGTCTTGATACATCAATGGGCTGTTGCATAAAAACTTGAAAGATAATAATGTGGAAGGCAATGCAAACAATGTCTTGTAATATTTAAGAGGAAAATTTAAAGACTCTATGTGAGCTTTTTGCCATTTTTAATTAAGTCCAATTGGTCCAAGTAGGCTGGAGCTGTTGAATCATCTGTAAATACCAAGATATCATATCTATTACAGTGAAACCTTCATTTCACTGAAATGCTTGATTTTGGTCACCTGAAGCTGAGCATTTGGAGGTAATTAAGATAGGCATCACTGGGAGAAAGTGGAGAACAGAAGAGAATAAGCCAAAGGTGTCAAGAAGACCCACAGATTCAACTAGCCTAAGACCATGTAGGCTCACAGAGCTTGTGCCACCAAAAATGGAGTATGAAGGAGCTGGATCTAGACTCCTTAAACATTTGTAGTAAGTATGTAGTTTGGTGTTCATATGGTTCCCCTACTAAGTGGAAATGGGGTTGTCTCAATCTCTCCTTCATTCCAGTGTACCCCGTTTCCCCCTTACTTGGACTTCTTAGTTGGGAGAGAGTAGGTCTCTTGGGCTTGACATTTGTACAAGGAGATTAGAGTGTATTGATTTGCATTCTGCTACCTGCTGATTCCCAGTTGAACCAGCACCATTTGTTGAAAATGTTGTCCTTTTTCCACTGATGATTTTCACTTCTTTGTAAAAGATCAAGTGACCAAAGGTGTTTGGGTTCATTTCTGGGTCTTCAATTCTATTCCATTGATCTATCTGCCTGTCACTGTACCAATACCATGCAATTTTTAACCCTATTGTTCTGTAGTACCATTTGAGGTCTGGGATACTGATCCTTCTACAAGTCTTTTACTCTTGAGAATAGTTTTAGCTATCCTGCGCTTTTGTTATTCCTGATGAATTTGAGAATTGCTCTTTCTAACTCTATGAAGAATTGAGTTGGAATTTTGATGGTGATTGCATTGAATCTCTATATTGCTTTTGGCAAGATGGACATTTTTACTGTATTAATCCTGCCAATCCATGAGCATGGGAGATCATTCTAACTTCTGAGATCTTCTTTGATTTCTTTCTTCAGGGACATGAAGTTCCTACCTGTAATACAGATCTTTCATTTTCTTGGATAGAGCCACACCAAGGTGTTTTATATTATTTGTGACTATAGTAAAGGGTATCTTTTCCCTAGTTTCTTTCTGAGTCTGTTTATACTTTGAGTAGAGGAAGGCTACAGATTTGTTGGAGTTAACTTTTTATGTTTTTTTTTTCAGGAGCAGAAGCAGACTATTTATTAAGCTCTGTCACCCATTTTAGTGTTACATAGTTATGTCTAAGGAGACACAGGAAACAAAAACACTGGAGAAAAACATACATGTGATCATTAGTTTACCATTTTACCTTAAAGATACTTGATTTTTCTCTATGTTATACAGATCAAAGAAAGCATTTTTTCTAGAGATACTAAGAAATAAACAAGGATCTACCACCATCACCACCACCACCACCACCACCAACAACAACAACAACCAACTGTGAGGTACAAAAACAAAAAATAATACTGGGATTGTACATTTGTGTCTTTGATCCAAGGACACTTCCATTACTTTTAACAGGCAAGGACAGGGTCAGAATCTCTACCATCTGTAGCTATATTTTCAGTGAATAAGATGCTAGTGTAGTAAACTATTCTAGCCCCTGATTCTCCAAGCTTCTATAGTATCTACTGCCTCAGTTTTCCTCAATCGCTCCTCCATTAACAGGCAAAGGAGACATGCATGGAAGGCTGATGACATTGTGTAATGGCCTCCTCACCCACATGTTTGTGTTCATGGCCTAGTTATTGCCCACCCCAGTTTTCTTTCTTTCTTTTTTATTTTTTTTACTTGTGTCATATTTGTTACAGTCCATTGTCAAATTCAGCTTCAAGAGGTAGGGAAATACATGAATATTTATACAATTGGCAGAGTTACCTTGCAAATGACATAAGCACAAAGGAGATTGGAATTATGACTGCTTTTGCAAACTTATTTGTTGAAGAAATATTCTTCAGGATGCTTTGTATTGAACTTACCCTTAATTCCCATAATATACTACTTTGACTTTTTTTTGATATATTTATTTACATTTCAAATGATTTCCCCTTTTCTGGACCCCCACTCCCTGAAAGTCCCATCAGTCCCCTTCCCTCCCCCTGATTTCCCACCCAACCCTTCCCACTTCCCTGTTCTGATTTTGCTCTATACTGCTTCACTGAGTCTTTTCAGAACAAGGGGCCACTCCTCTGTTCTTCTTGTACCTCATTTGATGTGTGGATTATGTTTTGGGTATTCCAGTTTTCTAGGTTGATATCCACTTATTAGTGAGTGTATACCATGATTCATCTTTTGAGTCTGGGTTACCTCACTTAGTATGGTATTCTCCAGCTCCATCCATTTGCCTAGGAATTTCATGAATTCATTGTTTCTAATGGCTGAATAATACTCCATTGTGTATATATACCACATTTTTTGCATCCACTCTTCTGTTGAGGGATACCTGGGTTCTTTCCAACTTCTGGCATTTATAAATAGGGCTGCTATGAACATAGTGGAACATGTATCCTTATTACATGCTGGGGGATCTTTTGGGTATATGCCCAGGAGTGGTATAGCAGGATCTTCTGGAAGTGAGGTGCCCAGTTTTCGGAGGAACCGCCAGACCGATTTCCAGAGTGGTTGTACCAATTTGCAGCCCCACCAGCAGTGGAGGAGTCTTCCTCTTTCTCCACATCCTTGCCAACACCTGCTGTCTCCTGATTTTTTAATCTTAGCCATTCTGATTGATGTAAGGTGAAATCTCAGGGTTGTTTTGATTTGTATTTCCCTAATGACTAATGAAGTTGAGCATTTTTTAAGGTGTTTCTCTGCCATCCGAAGTTCTTCAGGTGAGAATTCTTTGTTTAACTCTGTACCCCATTTTTTAATAGGGTTGTTTGGTTTTCTGGAGTCTAACTTCTTGAGTTCTTTATATATATTGGATATTAGCCCTCTGCAGATGACATAATAGTCTACCTAAGTGACCCAAAAAACTCCACTAGAGAACTCCTACAGCTGATAAACAACTTCAGCAAAGTAGCAGGTTATAAAATCAACTCAAGCAAATCAGTGGCCTTCCTATACTCAAAGGATAAGCAGGCTGAGAAAGAAATTAGGGAAATGACCCCCTTCACAATAGCCACAAACAGTATAAAGTACCTTGGGGTGACTCTTACCAAACATCTGAAAGATCTGTATGACAAGAACTTCAAGACTCTGAAGAAGGAAATGGAAGAAGACCTCAAAAAATGGGAAAAACTCCCATGCTCATGGATCGGCAGGATCAATATAGTTAAAATGGCCATTTTGCCAAAAGCAATATACAGATTCAATGCAATACCCATCAAAATCCCAACTCAATTCTTCACAGAGTTAGAAAGAGCAATTCTCAAATTCATCTGGAATAACAAAAAACCCAGGATAGCTAAAACTATTCTCAGCAACAAAAGAAATTCTGGGGGAATCAGTATCCCTGACCTCAAGAAATACTACAGAGCAATAGTGTTAAAAACTGCATGGTATTGGTACAGTGACAGGCAGCCAGATCAATAGAACAGGATTGAAGATCCAGAAATGCACCCACACACCTATGGCCACTTGATCCTCGACAAAGGAGCTGAAAACATCCAATGGAAAAAAGATAGCCTTTTCAACAAATGGTGCTGGTTCAACTGGAGGTCAGCATGCAGAAGAATGCAAATTGATCCATCATTGTCTCCTGTACTAAGCTCAAGTCCAAATGGATCAAGGACCTCCACATAAAGCCAGACACTCTGGAGCTAATAGAAAAGAAACTGGGGAAGACCCTTGAGGACATCGGTACAGGGAGAAAGTTTCTGAACAGAACACCAATAGCATATGCTCTAAGATCAAGAATTCACAAATGGGACCTCATAAAATTACAAAGTTTCTGTACAGCAAAGGACACCATCAAAAGGACAAATCGGCAACCAACAAATTGGGAAAAGATCTTCACCAATCCTACATCAGATAGAGGGAGTTAACTTTTTATGCAACCACTTAGCTGAAGTTGTTTATCAGGTTTAGGAGTTCTCTGGTGGAATTTTCAGGGTCATTGTACTATACTAACATATCATCTGCAAATAGAGATATTTTGACTTCTCCCTTTCCAGTTTGTATCCTTTTAATATCTTTCTTATGTTTAATTTCTCTAGCCAGACAAATCACATAACAAATGACTCCCATGAAGAAATATGGAGAGGGAGGGTCCTGATCCTGGAAAGGATTGATCTAGCATTGGAGGGGAATATAAGGACAGAGAAAAAGGAGGGAGGTGATTGGAGAATGGATGGAGAGAAGAAGGTTTATGGGATATATTGGGAGGGGGGATCTGGGAAAGGGGAAAATCATTTGTAAACAAAGAATATAGAAAATAAAAATATTAAAAAAATTCTCTAGCCAGGATTTTGAATACTATATTGAATAGGTAGGGAGAGAGTGTGCAGCCTTGTCTGGTCCATGATTTTAGTGGGATTGCTTCAAGTCTCTCTCCATTTAGTTTGATGTTGACTCCTGCTGTATGTTGCTTTTACTATGTTTAGATATGAGCCTTGAATTCGTGATTTTTCTAAGACTTTTACCATGAATGGGTGCTCCTACATACAAATGAGGGCTAATAACCAATATATACCAAGAGCTCAAGATGTTAGACTGCAGAGAATCAAATAACCTTATTAAAAATGGGGTACAGAGATAAACAATTCTCAACTGAGGAATATCAAGTGGCCAAGAAGCACCTAAAGAAATGTTCAACATTCTTAGTCATCAGGGAATTGCAAATCAAAACAACCCTAAGATTCTACCTCATACCATTCAGAATAGCTAAGATAAAAAAGTCAGGTGACAGCAGATGCTGGTGAGGCTGTTGAGAAAAAGGAACACTCTTCCATTGTTGGTGGGATTGCAAGATGGTATTAACACTGTGGAAATCAGTCTGGTACTTACTCAGAAAATTGGTCATAGTACTGCTCATACCACTCATTGGAATATGCCAACATATAATAAGGGCACATGCTTCACTGTGTTTATTGCAGACTTATGTATAATAGTTCAAAAGCTGGAAAGAACCCACATATCCTTCAACAGAGGACTTGATATAGAATATATAGTACATTTACACAATGAAGTACTACTTAGCTATTAAAAACAATGAATTCATGAAATTTTTAGGCAAATGGATGGAACTAGAAAATATTATCGTGAGTGAGGTAACCCAAGCACAAAAGCACACTCATGATATGTACTCACTGATAAGAGGATATTAGCCCAGAAGCTTAGAATACCCAAGATATAATTCACAGATCATATGAAGCTCAAGAAGAAGGAAAAATCAATGTGTGGGTGCTTCGGTCTTTCTCTGAAGGGGGAATAAAATACTGATGGGAGAAAATTCAGAGAGGCTGAAGGAAAGGCATGCAGAGACTCCCTCACCTGGGGGTTCATCCCATATACAGTCACCAAATCCGGACATTATTGAAGATGCCAAGAATTGCTTGCTGACAGGAGCCTGATATAGCTGTGTACAGAGCCATATTGGGGAGTCATACCACATGGTAGGAACTTGACATTGGCCAACGACAATCCCTGGCTTTGCAGGAATCTGACGTTAGGGCATGATAGAGAAGTAGGTTACAGAAGGAATTTTTATCCTAGGGTGGAGCACAAAGAGTGTACTTGAGTTGTTGGGGGGAATATTTCATAGAAGAAGGAGGAGAGGGGGGAAGGAATAGGAGGTTTCTGGAGAGGAAACCAGGAAAGGGGATAACATTTGAAATGTAAATAAATAAAATAACCAATAGAAAAAGAAGAGGAAGAAGAAGAAGGAAGAATACAATGAAGACCATAGTATTTTGGAGAGGCCAGTACTATGGCATGACTACCAAGATTATTAGCATGAGTGGCATGTATCTAGTTGGATCCTAGAAGTCAGGTGTTTGTAAAGCAGAGAATAGGGCCAGGAAAGTTATCCAAGATCTTCGGAGGAGGCCAGAAGATTGTGAGTAGATCTTAGACATTGGACATTGTGGTTTTTTTATATTGTTAGTAATTTTATTTTGCTTTGATCTAATTATGGCTTGAAATAAGAAAGTGTTTCACTTAATTTTCATATTTACAGGATCCCAGATGTTGAGATATGTTGAACTTTTAAATGATATTTTTGATTTTTCAAGAGACTGGATATTTTAAAATTACTGAAATTCTAATATATTTAAATATTTAATTAATTTGGAACATTTTAAGCTTTTTTATCTTTTTAATGTGAGATCTTTGGATGATGAAAATAGAAAAGCTTATGGCTAAATGGTGATATGTTTCTTTATCAGGTTAACAAGGGTTTACTTGTGCTGGATAATTTTATGTCAACTTGACATAAACTAAATTCATCTAACAGGAGGAAACCTCAATTAAGAAAAATACTTCTATAAGAGCTGACATGCATTGTGTCAATTCCTGGTCTTGGCTTACATAAGAAATTACATTCACTTAAAGCCAGGTATAATGCTTCTACTATACATCTCACAACAGTAGGCTTTGCCATGTGAGGTAAACAACACATGTCTGTGACTTCTGCATCAACTGCTGACTCCAGGTTCTGTCCCTGCTTGAATTTCTGTCCTGAATTTCTTTATGACAATCTTATATTATACACGTAAATCTAAATAAATCCCTCTCCCAACTGTTTTTATCATAGTGTTCCTTCACAGAAATATGATGACAATCTAAGACACTATGTCTTGCCAGGCAAGCCATTGATTCTGTTCACAGGGTTCCTAATATCTTATGATATGGTTCACCGCACTTTCCAGCAATAGAAAGATAACCTGTGGATATAAATCTACCAGGTAATTATCAGTTTGATTTCTTTTCAGCTTAGGTTTTAATTATGTACTGTCTTGATCAATGAGGTCTAATTATAAAGTTCTTGAGTTTAACCAAGAGCACTGACATTATTCTGGCATGTTTTTGAGTCTGTAGGACATCATTGTTGAAAAAGTCCAAAACAATAATGAATCCCTGAATAAGCAATTTGTTTTAAAAGCCTGGATATCTGTTAAAGACATTGTTGCCTCATTATAAGAAAACTCAATTTAAAACACCCACACACATATATATGTAATATATCACATCATATATGATATGGTACACAGCATTTTCCAGAAATAAAAAGATATATATATATGACATATGACATATGATATATGACATATGATATATGACATATGATATATGACATATCTTTTACAGTAGGAGATTTCATATGACTTTTTAAAAAGTTCTTAAATACTATAGATTTTAGTGGACAGCTATTGTTCTAGACTATAGTGTCTTTAATTCTCTTCTAAAGACTAATTTTAGGTGTTGCCTAATTTAGTTCACAAAGAAAACTGTTTTCATTTTTAAGTTACAAAAGGTGACATAACATGGGTAAAATTAATAGAGTAATTGGTTAACAACTTGTAAGTTACTTGAAAATTAATACATTTCAGCACAATAGAGAAAAATGAAATGTCAAAATCTTGCTTTGTCTTAAGACGTTCTAGCAAGAGTGCATTTTAGATTTTATTAGATGACACTAAATTATTAAAATGATCTTTTCATTTTAAAGATGCTATTACTTTTACAAATTCATTAACAAAAGCAAAATCAGGGAGCTAATAGGATTGAAATATATCATTTTTCTCTTAAAGTATTGGTAACAGATACATACAATATCTACATTATTATAATATACTAGTGGTTTTTTTCTATTGCTATGGGCAACTTTGAATAAATAGTATTTAGTTGTGCTTTTGGATTTGGAGGATTAGAAATCACAATGACAGAGCACAGATTCATTAGGGTTTTGTAGGCTGTGGTTAATATTTCTACATCTAAAATCAAATATTTGAAATATTCACACTTCAAGCAGAGAACGACTTTGACATTTCCCTGAGCCAGGGAAGGCTTTGCCATACATCATGGTTCTGACATCTTGGTGTCACTAGCATGGTCGTGCTCACATCAATATGTATTCTCTCAGTAACTCATCAACATCTTCCATGTATGTATTCATTGATTTATTCTGTATTAATAAATTTGTATAGCATTTGGAGAAGTGTTAAAATAGTTGTTGAAGTAGATGTTCAATTTTTCAGTCCAATAATAATATTATGAGTTTTAAATCCCTTCAACTATAAAAACCTTCACTCTTTTCTATAATTTTATTTGTAACCTTTGTCATAAGCAAAAGTGTTTTATTTATTTTGGGGGATGTTAAGTTGAATTCCTGATTTGGAGTTTATCTCATATGCCTATTGGGTGTTATACAATAAAATTCACCTTCTATCTCAAGCTTGTTAAGAGATAAGTTAGTGAAGAATAATGAACTGCATTGAGGATAACTTTGCTTTTCTTTGGTGAATGATTAATATATAAATAGCTTTTAAGACATTGTCTTCGCTATGAAATTTATTATATAGATTTATATATAATTTTAAATGAATATGGTAAAACTGGGATAAATTATATTTTGCATATTCTGTAATTTTATTATCAGAAAATCATTTTATTATACTAACTCCTTATACTATTCTTTCCATGGGCTTAGATTTATATAAAAATATAAAAGATAATTGTCAACTAAGCAGGAATGTAGAAGTATGTGTTAAAATTTTCAGATTATTTTTATTTTAATACAAAATGAGAAAATGATATATAATGTTAAAATCATGGTGTTTCAAATTATAAAGATTACTACCTTGTAGAAAACAAAGTTTTAGCTCAGACAAAATATCCATTACATGATGGTACATTTACTATGCTCAACATTTGTTTTAGCTTAAAACCACTGTAAAATTTATAACCTTATATTTTTCAACATAATTATATTTAGAGATATAACTTTCAGGATATAACTATGCATTCTGGTGATAATATTCAAAGCTTGTAATCTTATTTTTTACTTTACAATTTATAGTTTATGCTGGAAGTTGATATTGCTGTATTACTTAAGATTATTCCTAAATTTGTCTGAGAGTACATATGTAAAGATTCAGAGAAATTTATGAGATTCAGGAGAATTTTAATATATTATAAATATGTAACTAAAGACATTGTAAGGTGGTTTTAAAGTTATGATAATTTTCTCATACATAACTGAGGAATTTATTATAAACTCAAGTCAGTAGCTATTTATATAAAATTATATAACATAGTTATTTCATGTTAAGTTACTATGTAATGTCAGCTGAATTCAGTAACAAGTATTAGTCAGCAAATACTACATAGCTGATAAACAACTTCAGCAAAGTGGCAGGTTATAAAATCAACTCAAGCAAATAAGTTGCCTTCCTATACTCAAAGGATAAGCAGGCTGAGAAAGAAGTTAGGGAAATGACACCCTTCACAATAGCCACAAACAATATAAAGTATCTTGGTGTGACTCTAAACAAACAAGTGAAAGATCTATATGACAAGAACTTCAGGTCTCTGAAGAAGGAAATCAAAGAAGACCTCATAAAATGGAAAAATCTTCCATGTTCATGGATTGGCAGGATTAATATAGTTAAAATGGCCACCTTGCCAAAAGCAATCTACAGATTCAATGCAATCTCCATAAAAATCCCAACTATGTTCTTCACAGAGTTAGAAAAAGCAATCCTCAAATTCATCTGGAATAACAAAAAACCCAGGATAGCTAAAACTATTCTCAACAACAAAAGAAATTCTGGGGGCATCAGTATCCCTGACCTCAAGCAATACTACAGACCAATAGTGTTAAAAACTGCATGGTATTGGCACAGTGACAGACAAGTGGACCAATGGAATAGAATTGAAGACCCAGAAATGAATCCACACACCTATGGTCACTTGATCTTTCACAAAGTAGCAGAAAGCATCCAGTGGAAAAAAGATAGCCTTTTCAACAAATGGTGCTGGTTCAACTGGAGGTCAGCATGCAGAAGAATGCAAATTGATCCATTCTTATCTCCTTGTACTAAGCTTAACTCTGATTGGATCAAGGCTCTCCACATAAAACCAGACACACTGAAACTAATAGAAAAGAAATGGGGCAAGACCCTAGAGGACATGGGCATGGGGGAAAATTTCCTGAACAGAACACCAATACCTTATGCTCTAATATGAAGAATTGACAAATGGGACCTCATAAAATTACAAAGTTTCTGTAAGGCAAAGGACACTGCCAAAAGGACAAAACTGCAGCCAACAAATTGGGGAAAAGATCTTCACCAACCCTACATTCAATAGAGGGCTAATATCCAATATATATAAAGAACTCAAAAGTTAGACAGCAGAGAGTGAAATAACCCTATTAAAAATGGGGTACAAGGCTAAACAAAGAATTTTCACATGAAGTACTTCGAATGGGTGAGAAGCACCTTAAAAAATGTTCAACAGCATTAGTCATTAGGGAAATGAAAATCAAAACAACCCTGAGATTTCACCTTACTCCATTTAGAATGGCTAAGATTAAAAGCTCAGGAGACAGTAGGTTTTGGCAAGGATGTGGAGAAAGGGGAACACTCCTCCACTGCTGGTGGGAATTTAAGTTGTACAACCACTCTGGAAATCGGTCTGGCTGTTCCTCAGAAAACTGGGCATGACACTTCTGGAGGACCCTGCAATAATAGACAGAAGCTGGAAAGAACCAAGATGTCCCTCAGTGGAGGAATGGATACAGAGAATGTGGTATATTTACACAATAGACTACTTCTCAGCAATTAAAAACAATGAATTCATGAAATTCTTAGCAAAGTGGTTGGAACTGGAAAATATTATCCTAAGTGAGGTAACCCAATCACAAAAGAATACACATGGAATTCAATCACTGATAAGTGGATATTAATTAGCCCAGAAGCTCTGAATACCCAAGACACAATTAGAATGAGAAATCACTCCCATGAAGAAGTAAGGAGAGGGCCCTGATCCTGAAAAGGCTTGATCCAGCATTATAGGGGAGTCCAGGACAGAGAAAAAGGAGGGAGTTGATTGGAGAATGGATGGAGAGAAGAAGAAGGACATATGGGAAGGGGGGAACCGGGAAAGGGGAAATCATTTGGAATATAAACAAAGAATATAGAAAAATAAAACATAGAAAATTTATTAAGTATTATTTATTTAACCACATAATTTGTTTATCTGGGAAAAAAAACTTTCTTTCTTAGAAGAATAATTTACTTACCTGCATACTCTGCTTACTTATCAAATAGCACCTCAATTATTAAACCTTAATTTAAGCTTCATAACTTCCTGTGACCATTGTATTTAATAAATTACAAAATCTACCCATGGTCATTTAGAAATTCATATTGAGAAGACATAGTGAAATATTTAGTTCAAGCCTTCGCCATGTTTTTCCAACAGCATCTTTCCTTTTTATATCATTAGGGAATCCACATCATGACACTCTTCGTTTTCTCTGATGCAGCACTTATAAACCTGACTCTTTTGGACAAAGATAGCAATTTGAGAAATATGAATTTTCTTTATTAATAACATATTTATTTGTTGTTCAGATCCCTTAACTATGTATGCATAACTTAAATTCATTTTTTGTGAAGGGAACATCTTGAAAAGCAGCACATTCAATATACCTTTTCAGCCTTCATCTTAGAAATCATTCTATAATAGTAAAATTGATTTCTCAAAAGAACTACCTAGCAGAGTCTTAAAGAGGGATTAATGAAATCACCTTGATGCATGAGCATGTTCTTTGGAAGATTGTCTTGACTGATGTGAGTAGATGTGAACATAAATGCAGGGACATTTCTTAGACAGTTGTACTGAAAACAGGCTAGCAGAAAGGAAGAAATTAGATTTGCTCTCCTCTTTTTCTCCATGTTTCTGACTGTGAATGTTATGTACCTAGCTACTTCATTCGGTCTGCCTCAGTTTCCCTCAGAAAAACTCTCTTGAGAGTTTCAGGATTTTTTTGAAACTAATTTTTTAGATATATTCATTATTTACATTTCAAATATTATCCCCTTTCCTACTTTCCCCACCAAAACCCCTCTATCCCATCACATCCATGCCCACCCCAACCACCTTGATCACCAACCCACTGACTCCTGCTTCCATGTCCTGGCATTCAGTATGTTTTAGTATAGCAGCATAAATAAAACTATAATAGAAAACTCTTTATGATTTGAGAATCTATGGAATTTAAGATTCTGGCTTATAAGAAATACAGTCAAGGCTAAATATTCCCTTAAATCTAATCTTCCAATATATCAGGTACAAGGAAGACAAAATTGTGATGCTATTGGTGTCACTAGATGTTCTTCATGCTTCTGACAAACTAACCTTATATATGTATTGATTTATTGATTATTTAACTTGGATATCCATATTCATGGGACACAATAACATGCCAGAATCACAAGGCCTCTTTACAATGAGATAAAAGGCACACATGTGTGTGATATGTTTGTCAAGGCAAAGATAGAAGGATTGTGATCTGAGGCAAGCATCAGAAATACAAACTGAAGGCCTCTCACAAAACTGAGACTTAGAGATGGGGAGCAGTGTTTTCGTTACATAACATATAATATTCAGCAAGAACAAAGCACCAAGTAAATAGCTTACTGTACATATTACAATATATTCCATTGGTGATATTTTCATGCATGTGTATGGACATATTCCCACATTTGAATCAACTCAATGTTCAAAAATAATTAGCCATTTATTTCAATTCTTATTTATCTTTAATCTAAATTCTGTATATGAGAGAAAACATCATCACCCTCTATCAAAGACTAGCTTAACGTTAGTCAATATGGTAATTAATAGTTGACTGGAAATCTTTTAAACTTCTTTACAGCTGAATACAGTATCATTATGAGCATAATGGTGTTTGTATACTGGAATCCTTTTTATTAATTAAAAATATGTAACTAGCATTTATGCTTATACCTGTAATTAGAAACTTCCTGTTTTCTCATTCTAGCCTCTACCCTGAACCTCATGCCCCCTCAAAACCTCTGTCCCTTTTTCTTTTATGTTTATTCTTATAATATACACCACACACACACACACACACACACACACACACATATACACACACACACTGCAAACCTTCAACAGACTTCTGATGTTCTGGTTCTTTCAAATTTCCTCTCTCTTCTCTGTGGGAATGAGCAGTAGACTTATGAATTGAGCCTGGGTACCCCAGTTACCATTGTTCTCTGCAGGTTTAGAAGTTATGTCTTCCTATAATTGTCTCTTAGGCAAAAAGAAGTATCTTTCATGATTTGTGAGAACTGTTTACCTGTGTGCATAGTGGTGAGTATTTGAAAGGTAGTTAAGAATTACACTGGATAAGGATATTGGCCATAATAGCTTCTTCTCTAACCTCTGTATCCTCACTATTCCCAGATAGTTGGCTGCCATTCCATGACTAGATACTATTTCATATTTGTTAAATACACCTTAAGTCTAATCCCACAGTTGTTGGTTACTGCCACCACTACACTTTTAAGAAATTTGTGGGTACTGATCATTATTGTTCTCCACATGAATCACAGTCTGGTAGAATTGCTTTTGGACATTTTATATGACATCTTTCAGTACTATGAAATAATTTAATTTTAATATTGGTTCAAGTAACAACTGTGTTTGGGAGATTAGTCCAAAGCGCAAAGGGCATCTCCATGTGGAGACAGCTTCTCTTTGCAACTAGCTCCAACCGCCCAAATCATCACTGAAATAGTTATAGAGCCAAGAGGAATCCAGAGGCACCAGAAGCCAAATCTTTAGGAATTTTGGTTCCCGTCCATTAATATGGAATTACACAAAAAAATCTGATATGTTGGTTAGTCTACGTTGATGAACATGTAACATGACCAAGAAACAACAAATTCTAGTCCAGCACCTGAGAAGTGTGATAAATGTAGGCCTCATTTTGAGGTGGAGAACACTGATCATTGCTAGTGAGGTCAGATATCCCTGAGAGGGTATTAGAAACAGATACTGAAGCCTGACATTGAGAAGTCTTATGGTATCATGGTTATAGTTATCAAAAGCTGTACTACAAAGGAAAGCATGCACTTGGATATTTAGTTAACCATAAAATTTCATAGTGACTTGGAACATCAGTATTCCATCTGAGTTCAGCATACTATAAAGTACAAGAAGCAAATTAAATAGATGTTGGTTTGTGAGAATTTCAAATATTCTTTCATTCTATCCAACCACAAATTTTTCTGGCACATAGCATGCTTGTGAAAACACCTTAACCTGTAATCTTTGCACTTGGCCATTCTGAGTTGGTTTCAAGAGGAGAGCCATGTTTGTTAAGATGTTGGGATATATTCTGTGGCAGACTTTCAAACATGTTTGAGGAGTCAGGGAGGAGGGAGTGAGCACTGGTGCTCCAAAGTCTGGGCTGATTGCCTGCTTCAGCCACCTTGCCTCTGTCACCTGGAATGAGTCATCTCCTTTGGCTGACATTAGTGGCAAACGGGTTACTTTTTTTAATCAGAGGACTAAATATGTAAAATATGTAAATTCTTTAGAAAAATCCATAGCATATGAAAAATACTAGTACCAGTATGTAACATCAAGTTTTATTTATATCGATGCTTCATTAAAACCATTTTCTGCTCTTTATAAAATAAGCTGCTTAAGTCAGAACAGAATTGACTATAGTCTGTTTTCCTTTCATCCCTGGAAACACAATAAATCTTTCTGGTGACATGGCTTGCCATATCATTTCTACTGCTTTTAAAACCTTTAAGGTACTTGGTTTGACTTTTTTTCTCCTTGTATCCTACAATGATTTTTAAGACTTAAAAAAAAAAAAACTGTGAGAGTTTCAAACCATAAGTTTTAGTCATTCATCTTCACTTCAGTGCCACCAATTAATCCTTCCTGATCCACCCCCTCATTCTCTGCCCACCCAACAATGTGCCTCATTTGAGTCTTCAAGCCAAATTTGTGCTGCTCCATTGCTCTTGGATGTGAAGTCTTCCACAGAGGGTGGTTGACTTAACCAAGAGGTAGGTCATTGGAGAAAACTACTCTGCCTCTACCAGCATTTCAAAACTGTCAAGAGTAGCATAGCTCAGGCGATAGTGGTACGCCTTTCTCTAAACAGAAAGCTGTGCTATATAATTTAAAAGAGCCTTGAAAATATGTAGACACTCTGCCTCATGATAGCTATGGGTTTACATAACACTGCTAGAATCCCAGTTTTCATCTGGGGCTATCTAGGAAACTGAAAGTATGTTTTTGCTTACATGGCCTACTTCCAGCTACTTGCCTCCATTCTCATGGGGCCATTGTTCCTAATTTTTAAGACTGTTGTTTATATAGATGGCTTTACATAGTTTAGAGAAAATTTAGCCTGTATTCCTGTTTGTAACACACACAGTAATACATGAGACGCAGAGGCCATTTCGTCAGGAGTGATAGGAAACACAATTTTGTTGTTTTGCTAAATATGATTTCCCATTGCTGTCTGAATAATTTCTTCCTAACATGTATTTATTAGTGTTTGTGCTGAACAACATTGGGATTAACCACAAAGTTAGCATTTTCTTCCACAATAAATTTGCTTTCTAACTTAAATAATACTTACACAGAACCATAATCTAATCATCAATAAAAAAAACATCAATTTTCTCCCACAATTCATGAAACAAAAGCATAAATTATGTGTGAACTTGAGTAGGTCCCCTTTTGCAAATCTCTACTTAAATTTAGACACTACAAACATAAAACCAATCTGAACCATTTTTCTCACACAATACTTTGGCTCTGAGAATCTGATGTTATTGCAGAAAACCAAATATGTTTTTGTTATTCCCATTGAGAGAAAGAATATTCACATTACAATAGTAGCAGACAATACTTTCCTGTTAAGGACTTGTCATAAAATCATGATGTATAAACATACAAGTACAAATAAACACACACATATGTGTGTGTCTGTTTATGTGAGTGTGTTTGTGTATTTTTGTTGTATGTGGGGTTTGTAGATCAATTGATTATCTTTGTATATACTCATCTGTCACTACAACACTGGGATACATATCCAGCCCCAATATTTTTTATAATTAATCATCCTAGGAGATGGAATTTTACACAATAGTCATGTTTCATTCATTTAATGAGGTTAATGTTAGAATCAGACCTGAGTTACAATGTATAGTCCACAGAGATGATAAAGGCTAGTAAACTTCAGATCCTAATTTATTTGTCATGTTCCTAATTCCTGGCATTAATGAAATCCAGGTCTCTGCACTGAAGAGATTGTAACTGATCCTGATAATTTACAACCAGGAAATTAGTATATAATTTTAGTGACATACAGATTTGTCTCTTGCTTGCTTTTGAAATTGAGTATTATACTTAAGAACATCGTCTGACTTATATAAAAACCTCCAAGTCCAATATAATTTGTGTATTTAACATACAGATTACAACATGTATGTATTACATATTTATCCATGATAGTAAAGACTTGTGTTTAATTTTGCTTTTGTCATTGATAAGCCAAGATATTTTCTGTATTATCACTTGATAAAAATATTATGTATCCATACATATATCCTTTTCCATAAATTGATATTTTATTTCACATCTCATGCTTGTTATTTACTTTTTTCCAAGTCCAAAACTTTTGTTATATAAAGTATATCTTACATACCTTATTTTATAATAAAATTGGAAGTAAAAATTATAAACTTAAAATTCACAAGCAGCCTTTTTAAAAATCTTGGAGTTTCTGAAATGAACAAATTACTAAATATATTGTAGGTGCTTAATGGTACATAACAATTCCAGTTGATTTCTCTGAGAGAGAAAAAAAAAGCACATTGTTACCACTTGGTGGTGCTGGTGGATAATATAAAATCCAAATCCTTCTTGGCATATGTAATAAAATTGAAAATTGCTCTGAATTAAGTAAAATTAAAGAAAAGAAGCTTCATTCACCTCTGCCATTTTTTAGTTTTATTTCTCTTTTTTGACATAAAAGTATAAATTAGGCAGAATAGTTACTAATGATAGCTAGAATCCTCACTAACTGGCGAAAGGAGCAGAGATCTTTAATAAAAATTTCAAAGCATTGAGAACAGTCTATGAGTGAGAACATTATTTTATTTATAAATTGTGTCTGCTTCAGTGTGAAAGATTAATTCAATTACATGATTTATTTTCAGCTTCTGAAAAGAACATTTTTTCTATTAATATTCATGCTTTTACCTGGTATAATCCCTAGGTTGTGCTTTTTTTATTTGTATTTTTTTATATTAGATAAGCAATCACAAAATTTAGCAATAATTTATTGAACTAGTGTTGATACTAGTAGTAAATAAATAATAGACTGTTGAGTAACATTTTAATTATAGTCACTGTCACAATATTTTCAACTAGAAAATTAATTTTCAGTTTAACATTCAGAACTACATAGTTCCTCAGTAACACATTATTTTAGTACAGTTTCTGATATTTATTTGAAATAAGTTTTCATTTAATTTACCTTCAAGTTTCATTTTTTTTTATATTTTTGAAAATGCATGCATTATACAATTTAGTTAAATAATCGATTTTGTGTTTCTTTCTTCACATAAACAGAGGAAATTAAGGCTATACCTCTTTACACTTTGAATTGGGGCAAGCTGATGCATTCCTTATGTCCAACGTTGACCTTGACTGTGGTGCTCCATAGGGGGTGTGAGTCAGAACTGTTATATGGAAAAAATTTCAATGACAAAATGAAAGTTTTCAGTTTCACTCCACTTCAAAGAAAAGACCCCAACTGACATATATTCTTTGTCACATTGGTAGGCAGATACATTATTAACATCTTTGACATGGAAGAATTGGCAGCCTGAGGGCTTCAAATTCTGTTTCTGTACAGATAAAAGGATAAGCACTTAACTCTGTTCCTGACAACAACTGATTGAGACACGAGACAAAGGATGACCCTGGAGCTTATTTGTCACTCTGTGTCTGTTCAACCTTAGGGTCATACACTACTTGGTTTGAGTTCACATTAATGCTTTTGAATATTTTAAGTAGACTTGATAACAATAAGGATAGTTAGTAAAAAGTTGACCTACTGCAAAATGAATGCAAAATCAACTCTAAGATCAGTAAGTTCCAAAGAGCTACTGATATAACTGAAACCCAATCATTCCCTTTCCTAAATGTAACATGTAATAAGTATATTCATATATACATATATGTGTGTGTGCATTGTGTTCATATGTGCACTTGTGTGTGTGTGAGTATGCTCAATAGAAAAATCTTCATTTTATTAGACAATAAAGATGTTGCAGGAGCTAAATATTTAGTGTAAAAGATCAAATCTTTATAATAATAATTTTAATATCAATTATTATTTTTCCTAACTATACAAATAGTTCTTACTAAACTATTTTTCTGATGGTGATTTGAATGCTGTTCCTATTGCTTTGACAAAGACCTGACAAAGCAAGTAAAGAAAACAGGATTTATTCTGGTTCATGGTTTCACAGTTTGAGGGCAACAGGAGCTTGGGTCAGTTACTCACATTTCATCAGTAGTCTAGAAGATAAGGGAAGGGACAAAGGGAGGCAGAGGGGGAGGGGAGGAGAGGGAGAGGGAGCCATTTCTTTCACACTCTGGAAAATAGATGGGAGGAAGGGAGGGAGTGAGAAAGAGGGGAGAAGAGATATTTACACTTAGTTTTTCACTTTTATTCAGTTAATAACCCTAGCCCATATGATGGTATCACTCAAATTCAGAGTGAAATTTTCTGCTGTAATCATGATCACCTAGTCAAAAAGCACCATACCAAAAGTATATGTTCACTTTTTTTCCAAATCATGTCAAGATGGCAGCATTAACCATTGCAAGGCTCTCTCTTCTTAATACGGTACCCCAAAATGACAGGTTTAAATAATAACCCTCTATTCTTTGTCTCCATGATCTTGGGGTCATCTCATAGTCCAAAGTGCACTCAGTGAAATTTTAAAACTTTCAAAGATTTCAGTAATCCCAAAATTGTTCAAAGGCAGAACTGTTGAACCTCTATGGATACTGAAAAACTATGAACTTGAGTCCCCTGATGCCATAAAGAGTTATATTTTTTGATAATACATTGGTACAAGGTAAACCTTCTCATTCTAAATTAGAACAGATAAGAGCAAGCAAAACCGAAAAAGAAACTCAGTAAAAGTCATTAAATGCTACAGCACTTTATCACACACCTTGGGCAAATGAAGGAATCATGCAGACTCAGAAGAGATGGAGTTGCTTTTCCACTTAAGGTTCACAACCTGCAGCATGCCCAGCCTCTCTCTTGGGCTGCCTCAAACTTCTGCATGCATATCTAACTTTTCTTGGTGGGTGTTCCACAGTATTGGTATTGTTATTGTTATTGGTATTGGTATTGATATTTTCAATATCCTGGAGTCTTTATTGCCACTTATATTTCATCTTCAAAATTTTATGCAATTGGGTTCAGAGTCTCCGTACAGGGCATTTGATCATGAAACCATTTTCCTGGTATCAGTGGCCATCTGAAAACTTATCACAAAGTTCTATAGCTACCTCATTCTTATATTTTCAAATCTGTAAAATCAGGACTATCCAGATAACAAGTGCACGTCTTGCTACATGACCAACCAACAGGTAGCAAAGGCTCCTTTGTACCACAGTTTCATTAGACTCCTGTGCCCTTTAAATGACCCTCTAGAAACAGTATCACAGGAAGCTGCTTTCAGGGAATCTATTCAGTGTTTTCTTTCTAAAAAAAAATTGAATGTTCATAATGTGAAGCCTTCATTCTGTAAGTTCTTGCTGCTACATAGATCTTCTACTATGTAAAGTAGGCAATTTCTTTCTAATGGAACTAATTTCATTAACAGTCAAAAATGCTTTTTTTTGTACCCTCTGTGACTGTACCTATATAAATGTCCAACTATGATGTTCCTTAAAAATATTTCTGCATCTTTTCCTCTCTCCTATTACATATGAATAAAAGCAATAATCAATAGGCATGTCACATACTGGATACTACCCTGTTTTTTAATTTATTCTGAATGACTTATTAATATATTATTGTTACATACATATGTCGCCTTCCCAGCTTTGAGTAGGCCTTTCCCAGCCTTGAACAGGCTAAAATGTTTTACCCGCCATGAGCAGGCTGAACAGACCTTGAGTGCTTGCCACTACAGAGCTTTTTAACCTGGATGGTTCATCTGCCTTGGACATAAGAGTTGGTTCCCATGGGAACTTGGAAGATTGGGATGCTGTGCTGACCTTGCTTTGTAGCATACTTCAACTGAAACAAAGGATGGGTCTATGGGCTTTCTCTTTATAAATGCAGAGCTGAACTTTAAACATTGAGCCTTAATCAGAAGGCAGACTTGGCTTCATTCTTTTCTTTCCCTCCCCTTTCAGGTAATCCCAGTTCTCCCCAGGGCTGCTGGACAGTTCAAGTTCTTTGTCTTAAGTACAAGTTCACTCAAGTACTCTCGGCTTCTTCTTTCCAGGTGTTTTGAACTCATCCACATTACTCTAAGAAATGAGTTTTTACAGTTCACAAATGACAGAGTGTGGTTTTTTAATAGCTACAACCCTACTCTTGCTGCAAATTTTCTACACTTGATCTCAGCTAAAAGACCAAGAAGCAATGCTGCAAATTTTTCTATATTAGTTACTTTTATCATTACTGACAGAATGTTTGTTTTGAGGTTATGGCCCCTCCCAGGGTAGAAATATAGCTTAAGGTACTCTGGAGTCAGTAAACAAAAAGAGGTAGATATGCTCAGCTTCCTCTCTCCTTCTCATTTAATCCAAATATTCATCATGTAAAAAGAGGTCACCATTTTTTCTTATTTTTTAATCCTTTATTTATTGATTTATTTATTTACACACCAGATTTTATTCTCTTCCTGGTCCACCCTCTGACATACCATTTACTTTCCCCTCTCTCCACAAGGATGTCCCCACCACCCATGCCACCAGACCTCTTGAGGGTTATGTCCATCTTCTCTGACTGAAACCAGATCCGGCAGTCCTCTGCTGTGTATGTGTTGGGGGTCTTATATCAGTTGATATATGCTGCCTGGTTGGTGGTCAAGTGTTTGAGAGTCTTGGGGATCCAGTTTAATTGAGACTGTTGGTTCTCCTACAGAGTAGACCTCCTCCTCAGCTCCTTCCAGCTTTTCCCTAATTCAACCATCAGGGGTCAGCAGCTTCTGGCCATTGATTGGGTGCAAATATCTGCATATGACATTTTCAGCTGCTTGTTCGGTCTTTCAAAGGGCACTCATAGCAGTTCCCTTTTTATGAGCACTCCACACCCTCAGCAATAATCTCTGGCCTTGGGACCTCCCTTGAACTGGAACCTCCTTTGGGTTTGTCACTAGGTCTTGCTTTCCTCAGGCTCATCTCCATTTCTGTCTTGGCAGTTCTTTCGGACAGGAACACTGATGGGTAGGAGTTGTTACTTTGGGATGCCTCCCTCCCTCATTTGATGCCCTATTTTATTGCTGGAGGTGGGCTCTATAAGTTCCCTCTTCGTACTTTCAGGTGTTTCATCTAAGGTCCCTCCCTTTGAGTCCTAAAAGTCTCTTACCTCCAAGGTCTTTGTTGCATTCTGGAGGGTCCCCACACCTCCTACATCCCAAAGTTGCCTGTTTCCATTCTTTCAGCTGACACTCCGGGCTTCAGTCCTTTTCCCTCATTCAATACCAAATCAGGTTCCCCTTTTCCCCCACCCCCCTCATCTACTGTCCATCTCCAGGTCCTCCCTCACTCCACCCTTGTGACTGCTATCTTCTCCCTCCCAAGTGGGACTGAGGAGTCTCACTTGGGCCCTTTAGCTTGAGGATTTTTGAGTTCTGTGAACTGTATCTTGGGTATTCTCTACTTTGAGGGGGGCAAATATCCACTTATTAATGAGTACATACCATGAATATCCTTTTGAGTATAAGTTATCTCACTCAGAATTGTATTTTCTACTTCCATTCATTTGCCTGAAAAACACAGGATGTCCTCATTCTTCATAACTGAGTAATGTTCCATTGTGTAAATGAACCACATTTTCTGAATCCATTATTTTGTTGTGGGATATCTTGGTTGTTTCCACTTTCTAGTTATCACAAACAAGGATGCTATGAGCATAACATAGTGGAACATGTGCCCCTGTAGCAAGGTGGGGCATATTTTGGGTATATTCCCAAGAGTGGTATTGCTGGGTCTTCAGGTAGATCTATTTCCAGTTTTCTGAGGAACCTCCAGACTTATTTACAGAAAGGTTATACCAGTTTGCAATCCCAAGAGCAATAGAGGAGTATTTCTCTTTCTCCACATCCTTGACAACATGTGTTGTCACCTGAGATTTTAAACTTAGCCATTCTGAATGATGTAAGGTGGAATCTCAGGGTCATTTTGATTTGCATTTTTCTGATCATTTCTTGAACATTTCTTTAGGTGCTTCTCATCCATTCAAGATTCCTCTGTAGTGAATTTTCAGTTTAGTTCTATACCCCATTTTTTGATTGGGTTGTTTTGTTTTGTTTTTGTTTGTTTGTTTTTGGTAGTTAATTTCTTAACATTTTTATAGAATTTCGACATTAGAAAAAGAGAAGGGACACTACCTAATTCAACATACAACTCCACAATTACTTTGATACCTAAATCACACAATGACCCAAACAGAAAGAATTTCATAGCAATCTCTCTTAGAATATCAATACAAAAATACTTAATAAAGTTCTTGGAAATTGAATCCAAGAATACATCAAAAACATTATTGACTACCATTAAGTAGGCTTCATCCAAGGGATGCAAGGTTGGTTCAATATACAAAAATCCTTTAACATAATCCACTATATAATCAAAATCAAAGAAAAAATCACATGATCATCTTCTTAGAGGCAGAAAAAGTATTTGACAAAATACAAAACTTCATGTTAAAAGTATTGGAGAAATTAGGAATCCCAGACCCAGAGCTAAAGAAAATAAAAGCAATTTACTGCAAAAGAACAGACAATATAAAATTATTAGAGACATACTTGAGGTCACCATTTTTTTAAGTCACAAGTCACACCTATTTTTACTGAATCAAGAAACTCTCATAGGCAGCAGAATATGGCCTTGTTGGACATCAAAGGGAGGAGAGGCCCCTGATCCTGGAAAGGCTCAATGTGGCAGTGTAGGGTAATACCAGGACAGGGAAGCAGGAGGGGCTTTATTGGGGAACGAGGGGGAGGGAAAATCTTATGGGACTTTGTGCGGGGTCAACTAGGAAAGAGGAAATCATTTGAAATATAAATAAATGATATATATAATTTTAAAAAAGAAAAAAAGAAATTCTCATGAATTCATTGTTTTTAATAGCTCAGTAGTACTCCATTGTATAAATATACCACATTTTCTTTATCCATTCCTCTGTTGAAGGACATCTGAGCTCTTTCCAGCTTCTGGTTATTATAAATAAGATTACTACGAACATAATGAAGCACGTGTCCTTATTACATGTTAAGGCATCTTCTGGATATATGGCCAGGAGTGGTATAGCTGCGTCCTTAGTTTGTACTATGTACAATTTTCTGAGGAACTGCTAAATTGATTTCCAGAGTGGTTGGACCAGCTTGCAATCCCACCAGCAATGGTGGAGTGTTCCTCTTTCTTCACATTCTTGCCAGCATCTGCTGTCACCTGAATTTATGAAATTCTTAGGCAAATGGATGGAACTAGAAAATATCACCCGGACTGAGGTAACGCAATCACAAAAGAACACACATGGTATGCACTCACTGATAAGTGGATATTAGTACAAAAGCTCTCAATATTCAGGATACAGTTCATAGACCACATGAAGGTCAAGAAGAAGGAAAAACTAAATGTAGGTGCTTTGGTTCTTCTGAGAAGGGGAACAAAATACTCACAAGGGCAAATATGGAGATAAAGTGTAGATCAGAGACTGAAAGAAAAGCCATCCAGAGACTGTCTCACCTGGGGATTCATCCCATATATAGTCACCAAACACCATCACTATTGTGAATGTAAAAAAAAAAAAAAAATGTTTGCTGAAAGGAGCCTGATAAGGTTGTTTCCTGAGAGGCCGTGCCAGAACCTGACAAATACAGAGGCAGATATTCACAGCCAACTACTGGACGGAGCACAGGGACCCCAAACAGAGGAGTTAGAGAAAGGGCTAAAGGAGCTGAAGGGGCTTCCTACCCCATAGGGAGTACAACAATATCAACCAACCAGACCACTCAGCTCCCAGGGACTAAGCCATCAACCAAGGAGTACACATGGCCTTAGCTCTATATGTAGCAGAGGATTGCCTTGTCAGGTATCAATGAGAGGAGAGGTCCTTGGTTCTAGGAAGGCTCAATAGATGCCCCAGTGTAGGGGAATAGAACATGCGGAAGTGGGAGTGATGTGTGTAGAGGGACATCCTCATAGTAGCAGGGAGAGGGAGGATGGGATGGGGGAGGAATCAGAAAGGGGATAACATTTGAAATGTAAATAAAGAAAATAGCCAATAGCAATAAAAACAAACAAATAAATAAATAAATAAATAAATAAATAAATAAACTCTCACATTCATGCCCTAGGTGGATTATAAATCATGTCAAGTTTACAAAATTAACCAGCACCCTATAATAATATTGCATGTTTTGATTATTTTATAATTGTTATATACACCTAAAATAACAACCCTCATTTTTTTTATTCGATATAATTTATTTACATTTCAAATGACTTCCCCTTTTCTTGCCCCCCCACTCCCCGAAAGTCCCGTAAGCCTCCTTCTCTTCCCCTGTCCTCCCACCCACCCCTTCCCACTTCCCCGTTCTGGTTTTGCTGAGTACTGTTTCACTGAGTCTTTCCAGAACCAGGGGCCACTCCTCCTTTCTTCTTGTACCTCATTTGATGTGTGGATTATGTTTTGGGTATTCCAGTTTTCTAGGTTAATATCCACTTAATAGTGAGTGCATACCATGATTCACCTTTTGAGTCTGGGTTACCTCACTTAGTATGATATTCTCTAGCTCCATCCATTTGCCTAAGAATTTCATGAATTCATTGTTTCTAATGGCTGAATAGTACTCCATTGTGTAGATATACCACATTTTTTGCATCCACTCTTCTGTTGAGGGATACCTGGGTTCTTTCCAGCATCTGGCAATTATAAATAGGGCTGCTATGAACATCGTAGAACATGTATCCTTATTACATGGTGGGGAGTCTTCTGGGTATATGCCCAGGAGTGGTATAGCAGGATCTTCTGGAAGTGAGGTGCCCAGTTTTTGGAGGAACCGCCAGACTGCTTTCCAGAGTGGTTGTACCAATTTGCAACCCCACCAGCAGTGGAGGAGTGTTCCTCTTTCTCCACACCCTCTCCAACACCTGCTGTCTTCTGAATTTTTAATCTTAGCCATTCTGACTGGTGTAAGATGAAATCTTAGGAACAACCCTCATTTTAATAATTGTTCTGAACATTGTTCTTCACATCTCAATTACATAAAATATATTAACAAATAAAACAATTGAAAGTCCTTATTCATTGGAGACTGGTCATCGCAGTTCCACCCAATGTCTATAAGCTGAATTATTACTGTAGTAGTAATAAGAAGAGCATTCTACATTGCTTCCACATCATTGCAAACCAATGCAGCCATGCTTCTTTAATTGTAAGCTTCTCTTTTCTATGGCTTTTTGAGGTGTAATTTTTGTCACTTGTAAATGAAAGGATGTGGCTATTTTAATTGAAATATGGAATTTATGAACTTCCTAAATCCCAGTTTTTGCTTTTAGAAATACATTGTGGTTTTTGAGTAAAACCCACACTTGTATGGAATGCTCACTTTGTGGCATTTTGTAGAATCTGAATTTTCAACTCATAGGTCGATCATTGGCATCCTTACACAATTTCCAGAAAATGCACAGAGTAGCTAATATTCATTAGTCAATGACATGTAAAAGTATTACAGGATGCATGGGAGCTTTAGGACTTTGAGTCCATGGATAATCTGTGGCAAGAACACTACCATAAAGAAGGAAAAGCAAGAGTTATATTCTGCCATGCTGAATCAGTGCAAGGCACTGTTAGTTACTGCGAGAACAGTCACTGAAGATCAGTAAAGTACCTAGATTCAGCAGACTCCCAGAGCTCCCAGGGTCTAAACCACCAACCTAAGAGAACATCCTGTTTCCTGGAGGAAGCCCATTGCTCCAGATGCATATATAGCAGAGGATGGCCTTGTTGGGCATCAGTGGAAGGAGAGACTCTTGGTCCTGTGAAGACTCAGTATAAGAGAATGCCAGGGCAGGGAGAGAGAAGTGGATGGGTATGTGAACACCTTCATAGAAGCAGGAGGAAGGAGGATGGGATAGGGGGTTTTAGGCAGTGGAAAAACCAGGAACGAAGATAGTATTTGAAATATAAATCAAGAAAATATCCAAGAACAAAAAAAGAAAATTTCAGTTTTCATTAAAGAGAAATTATTAGGTTGAACATTATATTTAGTTCATTAAGGCGATGGATTTTCTTTATAAAATTCTCAAAGAATGTAAAACAATGTTTAAATTATCTGTTTAGCACTCTGGTAAAGTGTCTTGCTTCTTATTAATTTTTGTTTAAGTGAAAAATAATGTGGGAATCACAGTTGATTGGCATATTTACTAATTCATGAACAGACAAGCTATGACCTGAGGCTAACATTAATAGGTCAACAACACAGTCACTTTTGAACATAGTATTGCTAGGGCATAATTCTCTAAAAATACTTGCTTAAAAATTATCAGTCATTATTCTGTACTATTGGTCAACTGGTCAACTGCTAATATATTAGAACACTGAAATGCAGGAATTTAAAAGTCCATGTGCTGTTCCTTTCTTTAAAATAATTGAGTTATTCATGACATATTTTTCTATAGGAGCACTAAAAGTGGGATTTTTATTTGATTGTTTGTTTGTTTGTAATCTCACTAATCCATGAAATCAACAAGGACTTCAAATGTTTACTTTCTGTTATGCATCCAGAAGGTTAAAAACAACCAGTGATTTATGGCAATTTAAAACCAGAATAAGAAAATAAATCAAAGGGCCATAAAAGTCAAATGTTATAATTAGAAAAAAATAAAAATCATGTAAAAGTAGCATATTCTGCCTTATTTCCTTAAAGCCTTATACTAGACAAACGTTAATCCCTGTATCTTCCTGACTGGTAAATATTGCTCAAGAAGTGAAGTAGAGTTTCAGTGAGAACTTGCCTTTAAAGGTAAGGTGAAAAAAATCAACAAAGGAAGATATCCAACACTCATCTCTGGCCTCCAGATGCACACACACACAGGAGAGCACAAACAAAGGGTTTTCTTGCATGTCATAAATATATTTACAGAATAGTCCTTCAATTTTTCACAGATGTATGTTTAATAGAACTTGTGTAAAAATTTCCGGTGATGAATAGCCACATAAAAATATAGAAAATATTTATGTTTTAAGACAAATGTGACTCATGATTTTCTTGGCTTCATTTTGCTTAGTGTTGATGAATAATTCATTTCCTATTTTTATTCTTAAATTGGGCTGACCTTGGTGATTGTCCCCCAAGTTCTTATGCATTACTAATCAGCATAAAAGAGGTACTAATTCAGGTCCATCCTTTACTTCTTACATTTGAAATCTAATTATTTAAATAAATTTGTTGATGAAATGTTCCATATTATCAGTTGTTATATTTATGTGCACTACCAAATTTTCATTATGTTTTTCTCAAAAATAGAATTATGGCATTTTCTTATGTAAAGATACATATTTTGTATTGCAATGTATCATGAATTAGCAATTTATGTATAACATTATGATATTATTGAGTGATATAAAAATAAGATTTTTTTGGTTATATTTGATATACCATTTCTGAATATCACACTGTCTTACTTTTATGCCTTTAAGGAGTTTTCTATGAGGGTGAGTAATAGCACTTTAGAATATTCACTTATAGAGGAAAGAGTCTACTCAGGTCCTTGGCCAATAGCCTTTTTATTCTTATATATTTTTCATTATTACTGTAAATATCTCCTAAGAAGATTGTATACCTCATTAGAGTTCCTTCCAGTTAAAAAGATTTTTGCAAAATTCATGATGTCTGTTTTTAATGGCTGAATAGTATTCCACTGATTAAATGAAACACATTTTCTGTATCCATTCTTTCGTTGAGGGACATCTGTGTTGATTCCAGTTTCTGGTTATAATTAAAAAGGATGCTATGAACAAGCATGTATGTTTGTGGCATGGTGAAGCATTGTTTGGGTATGTGACCAGCAGTGATATAGCTATGTCTTCAGGTAGAACTCTTTATAGTTTTCTGAGGAAATGCCAGATTTATTTCCAGAGAAGCAGTACCAGTTTGCAATCTCACGAGAAATGGAGGAGTGATGCTCTTTCTCGACATCCTCACTAGCATGTGTTGTCACTTGAGTTTTGGGTATTAGACATTCTGACTTTTATAAGGTGGAATCTCAGAGTAGATTTTATTGAGATTTTCCTAATTACTAATGATATTAAACAGTTCTTTAAGTACTTCTTGGACATTTGAGATTCCTCTATTGAGAATTCTCAGTTTATCTCTGTAGCAACCCAGATCTAAAAGGACATGCATGGTATGCACTCACTGATAGGTGGATATTAGCCAAAATTACAGAATATCCATGATACTACCCATAGTCCTTAAGAAGATTAACAAGAAGGATGACTTTAATAAAGGTGCTTCAATCTCACTTAGAAGGGGGAACAAATTAATCACAGGAGGCACAGGGATGGAAGGACTTGGGTAGTAGGAGAGAGGAGAGCAAAGAGAAAGTGGAGTCAGGAGTAGATATTGTGGGATACAGGAGAGATTCCCTGAGAGACAGGAGAATGAATGGAAATATGCAGCTGCAGGGAGTGGATGTAGTGCAAACCTCTAGAAAGTCCCAGACTTGTAGAATGTGAGAGGCTCCCAGGACTCAGTGGGGATGACTTTAGCCAAAATGTTCAACAGTGGGGAGATGGATCCTAAAGAGACCACCTCCAATAGATAGACAGGGCCCACAATGGAGGGTAGGGTCACTAATCCACCTTAAAATAAATCCACCCAGAATTATAACCGTCTAAACAAATGGAGGGACAAAAATGGAGCAGAACTGAAGGAAAGGGTATTCAGTGACCTGCCCAACTTGGCATCCATCCCATGGGTGGGTACCAAACTTTGATACTATTAATGGTGCCATGTTGGGCTTGCAGACAGGAACCTAGCATATCTGTCCTCTGAGAAGCTCTATCACCAGTTGACTGAGACAGATGCAGATACTCACGGGCAACTGCTGGACTGAGGTCAGAGAGTTCTATAGATGAGTTAGATCAAGGATTGAAGAAGTTGAAGGGAATTGCAACTACATAGGAAGGCTAAAAGTATTAACTAACTTGGACCCTTGGGGGCTTGCAGAGACTAAGCCACCAACCTAAGAGCATACATGAGCTGGTCCAAGGTCCCCAGTTCATGTGTAGCAAAGGAGTGCCCAGTCTGATCCCATTGGGAGAGGATGTACCTAACCCTATAGAGACTTGATGCCCTAGGAAAGCAGGATAGCAGGAAAGGGAGTGTGGGAATGTCAGGATATGGATGTAGGGAGATTAGGAGTGGTGGCAGAAGGGAGGGTGCGTGGTTGTGGAGAACCCTCTCAGAGGCAAACAGGAGAGGGTGTGTGAATGCCTCTGGGACTGGACACTGAGGGGTAGGGCAATATTTTGAATGTAAATGAATAAAATAATTTTTAAAAACTAGAAAAATAATTTGTAGTAAACTTTAAGTGTAATTTTTTTTCAAGACAAAGAATACACACTTTATGTTGTAACACATAGCTCATTTGGTTTTTTATCTGCCTTATTAGCTGGAGTGATCTAGATATTTGAGTTCCTTAATTTTCTATATATTGAAGCAAATCTATTAAAATCTTTGAATATTTGTATATTCTCATGAATTTTCATGACTTCTACATTGCTTTTATTTCATCAGCTAAGGCTTATATTATTGAAAATGCACGATATAATGGGTTTAAATTTCTATACATTTCTATACTCTTCCAGTCTGTTTAACTACATATTTTAATGTGTGACTATTGACTATGTAAATTTTAACTCTTCTATTTCTGAGGCCTTAGATTATTTAGATAATGATTGCATGCTAACCAGCTACTATTACATATACTTCATAGGATTATATTAATTTTATAGTTAAGAAAATTTTTGTTTTCAATTTGTTTTTATTAGATATTTTCTTCATTTACATATCAAATGTTATCCCCTTTCCTAGGTTCCCATTCAAAAACCCCCTATCTTATCCCCCTCCCGCTGCTCACTAACCCACCAACTTCTGCCTCCCTGTCCTGGCATTCCCCTGTACTGAGGCATCAAGCTTTCACAGGACCAAGGGCCTCTCCTCTCCTTTATGTCCCACAAGGCCCTCCTCTGCTACATATGTGGCTGGAGCCATGGGTCCCTCCATGTGTACTCTTTGATTTCTAGTTCAGTTCCTGGGAGCTCTGGGGGTACTGGTTGGTTCATATTGTTGTTCTTCCTATGAGGCTGCAAACCCCTTCAGCTCCTTGGGTCCTTTCTCTAGCTCCTCTATTGAGGACACTCTTCTTAGTCCAATGGTTGGTTGTGAGCATCCATTGTATTTGTCAGGCTCTGGCAGAGCCTCTCGGGAGACAGATATATCAGGCTCCTGCCAGCAAGCACTGGTTGGCATCCACAACAGTGTCTGGGTTTGGTGACTGTATATGGGATGGAACCCCAGGTGGGAAAGTCTCGGGATGGTCTTTCCTTCAGTTTCTGCTCCACACTTTGTCTCTATATCTCCTCCCATGTCTATTTTGATCCCCCTTCTAAGAAGGACCAAAGTATCCACACTTTGGTCTTCCTTCTTCTTGAGCTTCATATGGTCTGTGAAAATCTTTAAACATAAGCATAAGTTTTCCAAAAATTACATGAGTTTCAGTAATTTCCTCTAATTATTCTGAGATTTATCAGTTTCAACAATTTTCTTTGTTATTTAGATAATTCATGAAAAATTTATGTATTTCTTGTTTTACATTTTTTATTTGCTTATACATAAACTAAGCTCATAATGTGTATAATGTGACTAATGAACAAATGAAAATTAAATACACCTGGGTGTGCAGACTCCATTACTGAAAATAAGCTAAGTCGTAGGAAGTTATTGTATCATCTTCAATCTTATGCATATTTTGTGTAATTAAGGTTGTGAGTCTGATATGAAGACTTGTTTTGGTCTGTAATATGATTCTTAGAACCAAGGTATAATTTATTGTGATAGGGAAAACAGCAGCTTTAAGGTGATACCTTCATAGTCTCATACTACAATTACTGTAAGTACTATTTTAACACTAAGGGACAATAAGATTAGAGAAAATAACCCAACCAAAGCAGTCCTCATATAGCCAAGCATGCTATTTAAAGTTGCTGTGCCTCCTTCAGCTTAGAAGTTCTTAGGAGTTCTCCCTTATGTATGTCTGTGTATTATCAGTTCCTCAATGTTTTGCATTTTAATTATTTTATTTATCATTTTGCATGTGTCCATGTGTGGTGTGTGTAAATGGATTGGCATGCATGTGGCTCCACATTTTTGTGCATGTAAACATACACATGTGTGTTTCTTCATGTAGAGTCTCCATGTGAGAGTCCTCATTAATCTCTCTCTGCCCTATTCACTGAGGCAGGATTTCTCTATTTGTTGAGAACTAGACACTTTTACTAGCTGTTCTAGATAGCTTGCTCACAATAGCCTGGATATATTCTTACAGAGGCTGGAATTACAAGCAGCTGGCTATATCCACCATTTGTTGAAACTGGGGATACAAATTACAGGGTTGAGCTTACTGTTTGAGAGTCAAGCAGTTTACCTGCTGAGGAATCTCCTGAGACCAGTCTCCAGTATTTTGTGTCTTGAAAAAAGAATGAGCCTGTTTGTCATGTGAGATTGTTTTGTCTTCTCCCAAAGCCTAATATTTATCTGTGGCCTGATCACATGCAGTCTGTCTTTCTTTTTCCAATAGAATATGAAGCAGAAAAGAAAATCTAGCTATCATAAGTTAATCTTTACGATAATTAGGGGCTTTGATGGTTCCTTTTCAATGTTCACTCTCCAACAGAAGTCAAATACATTGCAGATCTCATTGACTCTTCTTGAAACTCAGAAACAAGGAGAGCTGGCCAACTTTATTTGCCTAAGGCCTAGACTACTGTCAAGTTAAGACTATAGTCGTTCTAAAAATTACTCTTTGCTTTTGTTATAGAGTAAGATTAAAGATGAATACTTCTTTTCTTCCCTTATAATACATGCATCTGATGTATATGTAGATAGATAGATAGATTTGTAAGATTTTTATTACTTTTGAACACTCATTTTTAATCATTTTGGATAATAACCATTGTGTGTGTACAGTGAGGATTTCTTATTTTTTCAGTGTGCTGTTCTCTTTGCATAGTATGTCAAAATAAGCATGGTTGTCTAGACTTCCTCACAACAATGAATATGAATGCTTATAAAAAATGAAACAAGTTCTACAATATGCACATATTTAGTGTGTGTATGTGTGTGTGTGTGTGTAACTACCATTCATTTTTAACAGGTATAACTTGATCTTTAGGTATTTTTAAACCTGTTTGTAAATGTAAAACATTTCCAGAAAACACAATATGTGTATGTTATTCTTGAATAAGGATTTGACAGGAAGAACTACTACTGTATTAATTATAATGATAACCTCACCTTATTGAAAATCTCAAATGGCTGTATGAAATGGAGTTGACTAAAGTGGAACACTGAGAACTATATTTAGGCACTGGTCACCTTCCATTAAGAGGATACATAAAGAGAGAAAGATGAAACCCTTTGAATATAGTTTGAGTGGTATAAATATCCAAGGAACAACTTACATTTTTTGAAAGGCTAAATATTGGACACTAAAATATTGCTTAAATATTTTCAGGAAAAGAAATCGGAATGATAAACAAATTGGAAAACTTTAGGAACTGACTGCTTATAAGCACTATCTGGTATCCATATTAAATTATCCATAAAATTTATTTAGACCAAACTTACTTTGATATTTAATTTTTAGTTTTGAAAATTTTAAATATCTATGAAAATATAAATACTATAGATTGTGACTATATATACCTTGTCATTACATCTTCTTTTCCTTCTGAGCTCCTTCATCTTCCCAAGAAGTCTTCTTTTTGTTTCTTTTTGCTGTTGTTGTTTATAGTCTCCTTTTATTTATTTCGGTGTGGTTACATTTCAAAGTATTTTAATTAATTGATTGATTAATTAATTTTTTTACACTCCATATTTTATTCTTCCCCACCCCCACCCACCCTCTGACTGTTCCACATCCCATACCTCCTCTCAACCCTCCTGTCTCCACGTAGATGTCCCCATTCCTCCCATCCCACCCTACCTCTAAATTCCTTGTGGCCTCCAGTCTCTTGAGGATTAGGTGCATCAACTCTGAATTAACACAGGCCCAGCAGTCCTCTACTGTATGTGTTTTAGGGACCTCATATCAGATGGTTTATGCTGCCTGTTTGGTGGTCCAGTGTTTGAGAGATCTCGGGGGTCCAGATTGATTGAGACTGCTGGTCCTCCTATAGGGTTGCCCTTCTCTTCAGCTTCTTTCAGCCTCCCCTAATTCAACACCAGGAGTCAACTGTTTCTGTCCATTGATTGGGTACAAATATCTGCATTTGACTCTTTCAGCTGCTTGTTGGATTTTCTGTTGGAGTGGTCATGCTTGGTCCATTTTTGTGCCCTTTTTGTGAGCACTCCATAGCCTCAGTAATAGTGTAGGACCTTGGGACTTCCCCTTGAGCTGGATCCCAGTTTGGGTCTGTCTTTGGATCTATTTTCCTCAGGCTCCTCTTCATTTCCATCCCTGTAATTCTTTCAGAGAGGCACAATTATAGGTCAGAGTTGTGACCCTGGGATAGCCCCCCTCCTGCTTTTGATGCCCTGTCTTCCTGCTGGAAGTGGGCTCTGTAAGTTTCCTCTCCCTAGTATTGGCCATTTCATGTAACATCCCCTCTTTGAGTTCTGAGAGTCTCTCACCTCCCAGGTCTCTGGTGTATTCTGGAGGTTCCCCCCAAGAAAACCACATCCTAACCCTAGATGCCAGAGTTCCCCTGAATAGTGGTAGGTATCAAGCATTCTGCTGCTATCCATAATAGAAGGTAGAAAGGTATCAATGTGGTTTTGTATTTTTAATTGCAATAGTCATGTCATTTCTGATGATAGTGCTTGAGTGACCTTAGCAGTTATTAGGGAATGGAATCAAAGTCCCATTCAGGGATGAGTGATACACAGTCAGCTGTTTTTAGCACTTTGACAAGAGGTGTCTCATTTCATTAGCAATTGCACTTTGCAAAGTGGAACATCTCTATCCTAATCTGAGCATGGCAGTATTTAGGATAATAAATACAAGTAATTACAAGTAAGTGAATTGTTCATTTAAGAAAACAATGTAGTTAGTTCTCCTATTTTTCCTTGCAACTCTTCTTTCACAGACTTTTGTGTTGTAGTATTTAATTAAAGCTCTGCCCAAGGTTTCTATCCTGCCTTTGGTTATTGAGTTCCTGGATAAAAGACAGCCTTTATATTTACAATAACTCTTAATAAGTACAAGAGCTGGACAGCTTCCTACCCTCCATGTTATTAGAGTCTTCTTTCCTATCCATAACCCAGTTATTACTTACTATGTTACATCTGGGCTGCTCTTAACTCTAATTAACAAGCCTTCCGATACCATGTGAGAAACTTGAGGGTTCACCTAACCCATGGAGGCTTCTTTTCCTCCCTCCTGTATGTTCTTCTTTCTCATTGTCCCCAACTCCAAGCCCAAGAATCCTAAACCCCACCTATGACTCTCCCACCCAGCCATTGACTATTGACATCTTTATTTACCAATCACTAATAACTTGGGGCAGGGTCATAGAGACTACATACAGACTCTAGTTCTTGAGGGCCCCCATTTAACAATACAATATAAAAGACAAAACACCAACATTTTTGGTGTGTTTATAATACTAGATTTGTATTTGCTCCCATTGAGCAGGCTCTTACTCCAATGAGAACGTACTTATTTATCTTTCCGATGATCACTCCACCATTGCACTAATGGACATAACCAGTCCGAGAGGATGGGATTGTAGCAAGCTCAGTCCATTCACGGGACAAAACTTTGATGATTATTCTTCTCCAGGAGCCTGCATAGCACCTATGACTGAAAGCCAAGAGGACTAGAGATTCTAACTCCCAACCTGATTTTGCAATGTTCTATAATTAATGTATATGATATATTTAATAGTAGGATTTTATTAGCTTGCTTTCATAGGCAACCAATAATAATGGAAATAATAAGTATTCTTTTTTTTTCCATTCTTTTTTTTAATTCGATATAATTTATTTACATTTCAAGTGATTTCCCCTTTTCTAGCCCCCCCCCACTCCCCGAAAGTCCCTTAAGCCCCCTTCTCTTCCCCTGTCCTCCCTCCCACCCCTTCCCAGTTCCCCGTTCTGGTTTTGCCAAATACTGTTTCACTGAGTCTTTCCAGAACCAGGGACCACTCCTGCTTTCTTCTTGTATCTCATTTGATGTGTGGATTATGTTTTGGGTATTCCAGTTTTCTAGGTTAATAACCACTTATTAGTGAGTGCAGACCATGATTCACCTTTTGAGTCTGGGTTACCTCACTTAGTATGATGTTCT
This sequence comes from Apodemus sylvaticus, assembly GCF_947179515.1. Lineage (NCBI taxonomy): Eukaryota > Metazoa > Chordata > Mammalia > Rodentia > Muridae > Apodemus > Apodemus sylvaticus. The sequence continues at coordinate 37,835,945 of NC_067479.1, read as the reverse complement.
CTAGCTCCATCCATTTGCCTAAGAATTTCATGAATTCATTGTTTCTAATGGCTGAATAGTACTCCATTGTGTAGATATACCACATTTTTTGTATCCACTCTTCTGTTGAGGGATACCTGGGTTCTTTCCAGCATCTGGCAATTATAAATAGGGCTGCTATGAACATAGTAGAGCATGTATCCTTATTACATGGTGGGGAATCCTCTGGGTATATGCCCAGGAGTGGTATAGCAGGATCTTCTGGAAGTGAGGTGCCCAGTTTTCGGAGGAACCGCCAGACTGCTTTCCAGAGTGGTTGTACCAATTTGCAACCCCACCAGCAGTGGAGGAGTGTTCCTCTTTCTCCGCACCCTCTCCAACACCTGCTGTCTCCTGAATTTTTAATCTTAGCCATTCTGACTGGTGTAAGATGAAATCTTAGGGTTGTTTTGATTTGCATTTCCCTAATGACTAATGAAGTTGAGCATTTTTTAAGATGCTTCTCCACCATCCGAAGTTCTTCAGGTGAGAATTCTTTGTTTAACTCTGTACCCCATTTTTTAATAGGGTTGTTCGGTTTTCTGGAGTCTAACTTCTTGAGTTCTTTATATATATTGGATATTAGCCCTCTATCTGATGTAGGATTGGTGAAGATCTTTTCCCAATTTGTTGGTTGCCGATCTGTCCTCTTGATGGTGTCCTTTGCCTTACAGAAACTCTGTAACCTTATGAGGTCCCATTTGTCAATTCTTGCTCTTAGAGCATACGCTATTGGTGTTCGGTTCAGAAACTTTCTTCCTGTACCGATGTCCTCAAGGGTCTTCCCCTGTTTCTTTTCTATTAGCTTCAGAGTGTCTGGCTTTATGTGTAGGTCCTTGATCCATTTGGATTTGAGCTTAGTACAAGGAGACAAGGATGGATCAATTGGCATTCTTCTGCATGCTGACCTCCAATTGAACCAGCACCATTGTTGAAAAGGCTATCTTTTTTCCATTGGATGTTTTCAGCCTCTTTGTCGAGGATCAAGTGGCCATAGGTGTGTGGGTTCATTTCTGGATCTTCAATCCTGTTCCATTGATCCTCCTGCCTGTCACTGTACCAATACCATGCAGTTTTTAACACTATTGCTCTGTAGTATTGCTTGAGGTCAGGGATACTGATTCCCCCAGATTTTCTTTTGTTGCTGAGAATAGTTTTAGCTATCCTGGGTTTTTTGTTGTTCCAGATGAATTTGATAATTGCTCTTTCTAACTCTGTGAAGAATTGAGTTGGGATTTTCATGGGTATTGCATTGAATCTGTATAGTGCTTTAGGCAAAATGGCCATTTTAACTATATTGATTCTACCGATCCATGAGCATGGGAGGTTTTCCCATTTTTTGAGGTCTTCTTCCATTTCCTTCTTCAGAGTCTTGAAGTTCTTGTCATACAGATCTTTTACATGTTTGGTAAGAGTCACCCCAAGATACTTTATACTGTTTGTGGCTATTGTGAAGGGGGTCATTTCCCTAATTTCTTTCTCAGCCTGCTTATCCTTTGAGTATAGGAAGGCCACTGATTTGCTTGAGTTGATTTTGTAACCTGCCACTTTGCTGAAGTTGTTTATCAGCTGTAGGAGCTCTCTAGTGGAGTTCTTTGGGTCACGTAGGTAGACGATCATGTCGTCTGCAAATAATGATAGTTTGACTTCCTCCTTTCCAATTTGTATCCCTTTGACCTCCTTATGTTGTCAAATTGCCCAAGCTAGTACCTCAAGTACAATATTGAAAAGATAAGGAGAAAGGGGGCAGCCTTGTCTGGTCCCTGATTTCAGTGGGATTGCTTCAAGTTTCTCTCCGTTTAGTTTGATGCTGGCTACCGGTTTGCTGTATATTGCTTTTACTATGTTTAGGTATGGGCCTTGAATTCCTGTTCTCTCCAAGACTTTAAGCATGAAAGGATGCTGAATTTTGTCAAATGCTTTTTCAGCATCCAATGAAATGACCATGTGGTTTTGTACTTTGAGTTTGTTTATGTAGTGGATTGTATTGATGGATTTCCGTATATTGAACCAACCCTGCATTCCCGGGATAAAGCCTACTTGATCATGGTGGATGATCGTTTTGATGTGTTCTTGGATTCGGTTGGCAAGAATTTTATTGAGTATTTTTGCATCGATGTTCATAAGGGAAATTGGTCTGAAGTTCTCTTTCTTTGTTGGATCTTTGTGTGGCTTTGGTATCAGCGTAATTGTGGCTTCGTAGAAGGAATTGGGTAGTGTTCCTTCTGTTTCTATTTTGTGGAATAGTTTGAAGAGTATTGGTGTTAACTCTTCTTTGAAGGTCTGGTAGAATTCTGCACTGAAACCATCTGGTCCTGTGTTTTTTTTGGTTGGAAGACTTTCTATGACTCCTTCTATTTCTTTAGGCTTTATGGGACTGTTCAGATGGTCTAGTTGGTCCTGATTTAATTTTGGTATTTGGTATCTGTCAAGGAAATTGTCCATTTCCTCCAGATTCTCCAGTTGTGTTGAGTACAGGCTCTTGTAGTAGGATCTGATGATTTTTTGGATTTCCTCAGTTTCCGTTGTTATGTCTCCCTTTTCATTTCTAAGTTTGTTAATTTGGATACTTTCTCTGTGCCCTTTGGTCAGTCTGGCTAAGGGTTTATCTATCTTGTTGATTTTCTCAAAGAACCAGCTCCTGGTTTTGTTGATTTTTTGTATGGTTCTCTTTGTTTCTACTTGATTGATTTCGGCCCTGAGTTTGATGATTTCCTGCCTTCTACTCCTCCTGGGTGAAATAGCTTCTTTTTGTTCTAGGGCTTTCAGGTGTGTCATTAAGTTGGTAATGTATGCTCTCTCCATTTTCTTTTTGGAGGCACTCAGTGCTATGAGTTTTCCTCTTAGCACTGCTTTCATTGTGTCCCATAGATTTGGGTATGTTGTGTTTTCATTTTCATTGTGTTCTAAAAAGTCTTTAATTTCTTTCTTTATTTCTTCCTTGACCAAGGTATCATTGAGTAGAGTATTGTTCAATTTCCACGTGTATGTGGGTTTTCTGTTGTTTCTGTTGCTATTGAAGACCACTTTTATTCCATAGTGATCAGATAGGAGGCATGGGATTAGTTCTATCTTCTTATATTTGTTGAGGTCTGTCTTGTGACCAATTATATGGTCGATTTTGGAGAAGGTACCATGAGGTGCTGAAAAAAAGGTATATTCTTTTGTTTTAGGATAGAATGTTCTATATATATCAGTTAAATCTAATTGGTCCAAAGCTTCAATTAGTTTCATTGTGTCCTTGTTTAGTTTCTGTTTTCCTGATCGGTCCATTGAGGAAAGTGCAGTGTTGAAGTCACCCACAATTATTGTGTTAGGTGCAATGTTTGCTTTGAGTTTTAATAAAGTTTCTTTTATGAAAGAGGGTGCCCTTGCATTTGGAGCATAGATGTTCAGGATTGAGAGTTCTTCTTGTTGTATTTTTCCTTTGACCAGCAAGAAGTGTCCCTCAGAGTCTCTTTTGATGACTTTGGGTTGAAAGTCAATTTTATCTGATATTAAAATGGCTACTCCAGCTTGTTTCCTGAGACCATTTGCTTGTAAAATTGTCTTCCAGCCTTTTACTCTAAGGTAGTGTTTGTCTTTGACCCTGAGGTGTGTTTCCTGTAAGCAGCAAAATGTAGGGTCCTGTTTACGTATCCAGTCAGTTAGTCTGTGTCTTTTTATTGGGGCATTGAGTCCATTGATGTTAAGAGATATTAAGGAATAGTGATTGTTACTTCCTATCATTTTTGACGTTATTTTTTAAATTTGATTGCTTAACTTCTTTTGGGTTTGATGAAAGGTTACTATCTTGCTTTTTCCAGGGTGAAGTTTCCCTCCTTGTATTGGTGTTGTCCTCCTATTATCCTTTTCAGGGCTGGGTTTGTGGATAGATATTGGGTGAACTTGGTTTTGTCGTGAAATATCTTAGTTTCTCCATCTATGGTGATTGAGAATTTTGCTGGATATAGTAGTTTTGGTTGGCATTTGTGTTCTCTTAGAGTCTGCATGAGATCTGCCCAGGACCTTCTAGCCTTCATAGTCTCAGGTGAAAAGTCTGCTGTGATTCTGATAGGTCTTCCTTTATATGTTACTTGGCCTTTTTCTCTTACTGCCTTTAATATTCTTTCTTTGTTTAGAACATTTGGTGTTTTGATTATTATGTGACGGGAAGTATTTCTGTTCTGGTCCAGTCTGTTTGGAGTTCTGTAGGCTTCTTGTATATTCATGGGCATCTCTCTCTTTAGGTTAGGGAAGTTTTCTTCCATAATTTTATTGAAGATATTTGCTGGCCCTTTAAGTTGTAAATCTTCACTCTCATCTATGCCTATAATCCTTAGGTTTGGTCTTCTCATTGTGTCCTGGATTTCCTGGATATTTTGGGTTACAAGCTTTTTGCATTTTGCATTTTCTTTAACTGTTGAGTCCATGGTTTCTATGGAATCTTCAGCATCTGAGATTCTTTCTTCTATTTCTTGTATTCTGTTGTTGATATTTGCATCTCTGTCCCCTGATTTCTTCCCAAGGCTTTCTATCTCCAAAGTTGTCTCCTTTTGAGTTTTCTTAGTTGGTTCTACTTCTGATTTTAGATCCTGGATGGTTTTGCTTAGCTCCTTCACTTGCTTGTTTGTGCTTTCCTGTAATTCTTTAAGAGATTTTTGTGTTTTTTCTTTCATGACCTCAGCCTGTTGACCAAAGTTCTCCTGTATTTCTTTAAGAGATTTTTGTGTTTCGTCTTTCATGACCTCAGCCTGTTGACCAAAGTTCTCCTGTATTTCTTTAAGTGTCTTTTGCATTTCCTCCTTGTTGGCTTTTGTATTCTCCTGGATTTCTTTCAATGATTTTTGTGTTTCCCTTGCAAGGGCTTCTAACTTTTGATCCATTTTCTCCTGAATGTCCTTCATGTGTTCCTGTACCAGCGTCATGACCAGTGATTTTAAATCCAAATCTTGTTTTACTGGTGTGATGGCGTATCCAGGACTTGCTGGTAGAGGAGAATTTGGTTCAGGTGTTGCCATATTGCCTTGATTTCTGTTAGTGACGTTCCTGCGTTTGCCTTTTGCCATCTAGCTCTCACTGGTGTTACTTGGTCTTGTCAGTGCTGGACTCACCAGTGCAAGCTGCCCCTTCCCCGTTGGCCTCTGGTGCACAGCTTACACTCTGCACTGCCTGTAGACAGGGTGCTGTTGTCCAGGCTGTTCAGATCCCGAAGCAGGCACCTGAAGGCTCCCGCTGGGGCCCGCAGGATTTATTGGAGCACACCGACTTCTCCCAGCTGGCCGCCCGGAAGCCCCCACTAGCCTCTTGAGGGACCTGGAGATGTGGCGGCCACCCAGGCTGATCTGAAGCGGAGTTGACCTGAGGGCTTCTGCCTGAGGCCTTGCCCCAGATTGTGTCTGTGGGCCAGATGGAGCCCGTGTGCACCCCCAGGGAGCTCCGAAGGTGTATGTTGCTGTGACCTCCCCTGTGTTCCGCTCACTCCGCTGGGCAGCCGATTTCCCCAACCGGGCTGGCGCACACTAGGTTAGCCTTGTCGCCCGGGCCCTGAGTCCAGGCAAATGCCTGGGAGGCCAAGGTCCGAGCAAAGTTCCCCTAGGGCTATGACTGTTATTTGGGTCTGCCAGGTGACCCGGATGGCGGGCGTGCGCGTCCGTGCTCCCCGAAAGCACCGGGAGAGTCTGTTGTGCTAATAACCTCCTGGGCGGGTTGACACACAGATGGCCCACCAAGCCGCCCAGTTCTTGGGGTCAGTCCTGTGCCTTTTGGGGCCTAGACCCCCGTTTTGTTAGCCTCAGGCTACGCTTGTTAGCAGTCTCTGCCCTCCCGAGCACTCTGGCTCCTGTAGGCAAAATGGCGGCGCGTGCGCCGGCGGGGGCAAAAAAAAAAACTCCTGGCTGGGTTGGCGCCCCGATGGCCACTCGAACAGCCCAGGGCCTGGGTGCAGGCCAACGCCTGTCTGGCTCAGACCCCTGCGGTGTTGGGCCTAGGATTATGTTTGTGTACCTCAGTCTGACCGATCTCTGGAGCCCGGGATCAAGATGGAGGTGAGTCTCTCCTGACTGGCGGGAAGCCGAGTTCTGAAGTGGCTTCCTTGCAGCGAAAGGCTCCGCAGAACCGCAGCTGCTTGCCGCCCGACTGGTCAGCGAAGGTCAGTGGTCGTGGGCGCAGGGCCTAACTGGACCCTGTGTCGCCTTGGTTCCACCGCTGATGGCCCTTCAGCTGGAGCAGCTGCCGCCGCCGCCGCCGCCGCCGCCGCCGCCGCCCATAAGTATTCTTTTAGGCATCATTGAAGTCAATCTTTCCAACATCTTATTGGGAGCATGCTGCAACCAGCACTACGGTTTAAATTATCATTGAAACAAAATGAAATCAAATTTTAGTTTATACTATTCTAAATTTCCCTATCCTTTTTTTTATGCATCATGAGCCTTACAAAACATTTCATGCACAGGATATATATATTATATATATATATATAATATATATGATATATATTATACATGTATATAATATAATATATATAAAAGACAGTATATGTGATATATATATATACACATACAGTCTTGTGTGATTGTTACAGATCCAGCCTAAATACGTACAACAGGGAATATTTTTTAAATATCCTAATTGAGTTAGGAAAATCTTCTGAATAGGACATTAATAAGTATGCAATTAATAAAATCAAGTCTCATGAAACTGACATGATTTCATACAGTGATGTAGACATCAATCAAGTAAAAAGGTAGTCTACAGAGAAGGAAGAAAGTCTTCAACAGCTGTACAACTGACAGAGGAATAATTATCTGAGCCCTCTTCTTCAAAGCTTCTATTTGCAGTTGATGGTGACAAACATAAATGAACAAGTAGACAAACTTCAGAGAAAAGGAGACTGAAGAATTCCCAGCCTTAAAGGGCTCACACATACCTCATCAAGGGGGAGTGGAAGTTTAAAAGAGCCAGAGATATTGGATGACTAGGAAAAACATTTATCTTCTGGATATAACATGATAACTGCACATATGAACACATGGTAGTTAAGTAAAATAAAAGAACTGTGTAAGCCACAGCCAAATCAAATCACACCAGGGAGATAGGATTTGAACACATAATATCCTTGATAAATACAAATCACACAAAAGTCAAGCTTCCTTGACATTCTCCAGTTCAACACACACTCACACCTTAAATTTAGAAAATACACCTGAAACAAGTAGAGGAGATTACCAGGGGAGGATAGTTCCCTATCACACACAGATGAATCCACTTTTCTCATGTGAAGTTTAGGTCTAACATACATATGACATACGTATCACATACTGTAGGAGCATTCACAGGACCTGCACATGTGCACCAGATAGGGACCCAGGACCAAGAAGGGATGAACAGTTCCCATTCCAAACCCATAAATGATCTATCTCCAGTTGATAACATCTCTGGAAGAAAAGATACAGTTTCTCCAACAAAGTCTTCCTAGTAATAGAATCCACACTTCAGACCAGGGGCCATGGTAGCAATAAATGGCCCACACAAAACTAACTCAATGAAGGTGTTTTGTCTCACTGCCTTGTTTGAGCTTTTACTTTTTAAAAACATTAGAGGACTTTTTCAGGCATATATATTTTCACGGGATAAGTGTGTCCAATTGTATTGCATTTCTTTTGTTTCATCTAGCTAGCTAGCTATCATCTATCTATCTATCTATCTATCTATATATCTAATTTGGCTCTTATTTTTTAATCTTTTTAATTTAGATACAAATTTGCTTTATAATGACAGTGACACACACCCACACACATGCACACACACACACACACACACACACACTATTGTAAAGACAAAAGATCTTCTGATAGAAAAACCTACTTTATGGTGGTGAAGCTGTCTTATGCATGTTATGAAATTTGTTGTTAGCTTTCTCCATTTCAACCTAAAAACAAACAGAAGATGTAATAAATAGAGTTGCTAAATTCTTAAATACATTATCTAAAACACATAAACAAACATAAACAAAAGTATGACTTTACTGACATTGAATTCCTATTTGATTAAGAAAAATAACTATAAATTCACAGTCACCTTCCCACCAAATGTCTGTCTTTACCTTTTATTTTTAAGGGTAGTATGTGTTGACATACAAAAAAATAGTGAAAAGACACAGACCAATTGAGGGGAGAGCCAAATGTGTATGTGTGACAGTACTAATCTCAAGAGATGTTACAAGATTGGAAAGCCAAGTACGTGCAGGCAACAGTGAGTGACTGTGGGATTTATTTACTACAATCTGTTTCCTATTCAATATCAGAGTATGTGCAAAAACAAACAATGTGACATATAGGTGAAAAACTTCATCATAGAAAGAAGTACAATATGATTTTTATTACATATTAGCATGGCTGAAAACAAGTTTATTTTCACTTTGCAT